>NC_046294.1:28023868-28331368 GCF_004115265.2 Rhinolophus ferrumequinum | reverse complement strand
ATTACTTTGTAAATTGCCAAATCAATAATTTATGTGGAAATCCCAAAAACAACAAAAATGACTTCACTGTTCATATGCACTATTTGGAACTACTAATCAGGAACTTTAATATAAATATCTAACACATATACAGTGTTCCCTCCAAAAATAATTTATAAATAACATCACATTTTCTTTTCTTTAGCATAATGTCTATTTTTAATACAGTTGGTAAATGTTAACAATTATTCTAGTACTGTTAACAGCTGAAGAGTTAGATTCATGAAATCTAAGAATTGAAAATGGCCTGAGAGACTCATTTAATCCAGAACTAGACTCTTCATCACCTCTAATAAATGGTTATCTGGCTTTAACCTTTCATCTCCGTCTCTCTTACTCCCCATTGTGTTTCAGTGAAGAGGAACACATTTCAGCCTGAAATTGCTAGTTCTGGAAATACAGGCCTAAAGGTTGTAGAAAGGGTGGATTCCTTAGAATAAAGTGCAAATTCTTTGACCTGGTTCGAAGACCTCTTCAGAAACTGACTTCTACCTGCCTTTCATCCCTCTCACTTCCCATAAAAATCTCTGTTCCAGACACACTAAATCAGGTTCTTGTGGTCTGTCCAGCACATCATAGTGGTTCTCACTTGCAGACTTTGGATATTAACATAAAGTGCCTACCCCTCTCCCTTCCTTGGCCTACCGCTAGCTCATCCTTTTGAGCTCGGTTTAAGTGTCACTTCCTCCAGGAATTTTTTGCACAGGTTAGTTGGGATGCCCTCCTATGTGCTCCCATAACCCTACCTTTCCCTGTCATAGTACTCATGCTGTCCTGATGGCTTGCTTACTATTTAACTGTCCCCCTAGACCTGTCCTGTCCAATACAGTTGCCACTAGCCACGTGTTTCTAGGGCACTCTTAGAGTATGGCTCCTCCAAAATCGAGAGATCCCATATATGTACAATGCATACCAGATTTTGCGATTTAGTTTGAAAAAAAGAATTGAATAGATCTCCAAAAATTTGCATATTTATTATATAAGGAAATGGTAATATTTTAGATATTGGGTTAAAAACAGTATTAAAATTTACGATATCTGTTTCTTTGTACTCTTTTTAATGTGGCTATAGATAATTTTAAATAACATGTGGATCACGTCATGTTTTTACTGGTCAGCGCTGTGCTAGACAATGAGCACTGTGAGGGCCCTGCTTTGCCTTTCTTACTCATCACTGCACCCCCAGTGCTCATCATAGTTCAGCCCCTGGGAAGGCATTTGGTAACACTGTTGCAAGGTTAAGGTATAAAATAAACAAAATACACACAGACAGGAAATTTCTGCTTTTATCAAGTTTGTATTCAGTGACATAGCATAAAGGTTAGTCAAAAATTGACGTCCAGTCACACAAACTGTGACTCTCTCCCATGCCAATATGGTCTCAACACTCAAGTAAATGAGAAAAACACTTTGCCCTCCCAGTACTTCAGTTAATTCATCTTTAAGGTGAAATGGTATCTATTCCTCCCTATTCTTTAGGGATGCTATGAAGAAAAATAATACTCTGATAACATATTTTTGTTAAGAATCTTTAATAGGAAATGTACATATAAAAATGCTCAAGTACTTTGGGAAAAAGAAGATTTATGCACTTAATTTTGAAAAAACAGCTGTGGTGTTGATTTTGCAGAATTAATGTATATTTGATTTGTGTAACCTTAAAAACTGGATTAGTTCCTTTGAATAAAGAAGTCTGATTATTTTCCTCAACAGGCAGTCCATATGTTATATTAGAGGTATTCCATATTCCATTGCTCTTTCCATTCTCTGGATACATCAAGGAAATCACCATTTAATTTTAATAATTAAATTAAGTCTAGTTTAATGAAAAGATCTTAGTTCAAGTGTTGGTTCTACAAATTAATTTTCTTTGTAAACTCATCTTTCTCAACTTGAAATGGGGGTGAATAATATTTATGATGATAATCATTGTTATTTGTGTATAGCAAACCTAACCCTACTAATTATGTTTTGCTCAAACTAATATGGAAATTCATTCGCAATTTCCAAGCTCATGCCAAAGTCAAAGAAATATGCCACTTTTTAAATAATTGGGATTCAGACTCAAATTCACAAAATAATCAGTCCATTGATAATCAAAATATGACAGAAGGCTTATAATATCAATTTTTGAATGGGAAACAGGAGAGGGGGGAAGATTTTTAGATAGGTTTGATTTTTTTTTTTTGATTAAATGTGTAGACTTAATATTCCCTGACTGAAACTTTTATGTAACCTTTATTCTGACTCATGAACTGGGTAAATGGCTAGAGCTTAATGAATGCTTGTTAAACAAATAAATCAATAAAAATACGTGTACATTCCCAACCAAAGTAAGAGGGGAAAAAAGTATAAGTTGTTAGATGTTACTGAGAATCAATTGTACTCTGCCCTTCACATTGAAGAGAGAGGAGACCTAAGCATCAAAGTCTTCAGTAAAAATTAAAGTAGCTTGAGGAATAAGTGAGATTCCCCTGTAAACGGAATCCAAAATTCTCACATTCTATTTCTGGTTCTACCATTTATTTGCTCGGTGAACTTGAATAAATCACTTACCTTCTCTGATCCTCATTTCCTCATCTGGAAAATAGGAATAGCTCGTTCTTGCTGTGACCAATAACTGGGATGGTATATAGGAAAGTTCTCTGTGAGTTTTAAATACACTTGTCAATACACTTGTAAGCATTTTTGTCCTCTTTATATTCAGAATTGGGTTGTCTGGAGAGCAAATAAGTGCACTAGTCAGAACCCTGAGTATGGTTTCCTACTCATGAATACTTGCCCACAGCCAAACAGTTTGATTTATAATGGGCTGATAGCTTCATTCCAGGCTTTCCTTCCCTTAGGGATTATGTGACTTGTAGAAAGGAGAATAATAATCATTTTCTCCATTGGAACATGTAAGGTGGATCTTTTCGCAGCATTGATAGTTCATGCCTCAACTTGTATTTGAAATCACTTTTTCCAACAAAGTTGTTAATCTAGAAAGCAACCTTCAAAATAAAACATAAAATAAAATTTACATTAAGAAATAGTCATTGCTATGAAATTTTAATGGAACATAAACTTTCCTGATTAAGTTAATCAAACTACTTTGCTATCCCCTTATTCTCTTAGTAATCCACATGTTGCTTCCTCCATCTTCCCCAAAAAGCACTCTTTATATTAACGTTGACGTGATTAAGAAATAAGTGAAGAGATCAGAGTTTGATTATCACCCTGGTGGAAAATGGTATGGTCAAACCTATTGAATTGGATGGCTTGCCAGGGGGCCATAGTTGTCATTGCCACTGCATATGATAATGCACTTATTCTTCTGTCGTCTTAAATCTCTTGAGTGCAATCTGTTATACAGTGTGTGTTAGTATGGTAACTTCATGCCAACTAAATTATCAAATGACATTTCATAAGGAAATTTATTTCTCATTTTAATAAGTAATCTTTCCAAGAAACATTCTGTACAAGTAGTCCAACTCAGAAGAGGATGATGTGAAAAAGAAAAAGAAAAACCGAGAGAAAACCTGAAAATCTTCCTCCCTCTTAAAAAAAAAAAAAAATCTGTCTTGTCTCGGTTTGAAGTACCAAGTGGGGATCTGGGAGTACCTCAATCCCAAGTGGTGGTGGCCCAAACCTAATTTAACAATAATAATAATGCTAGCTAATACATAATGAGCAAATACTAGGCTCTACCCTAAATTCTTTTCATGTATTGACTCACTTAATTAGCCCAACAACCCCTGTGGCAGGTACTATTTTTGTCCCTATTTTATGGTTGAGGAAACTGAAGCACCATGAGGCTAGGTAACTGGTCTCTTGTCAAGTGGAGCTAGAATTGGAAGCTAGTAATGCCACTCTAGACACTGTGCTCTTATTTACGACACTACTCTAGATCCCTTTCTTAGGATTAAGATACAGCATGAACTGTTGCTGAAGAATGCTGACAGTTCCATCTTCCAGGATCTCACATACTCATGTGGGGGAAAGTCATATAAGCAACTGACTCTGGCATCCTGTGATAAAGTGCTATATAGAATAGAGTCATGAACAAAAAGTTATGGGAACCCAAAGAAGGGAGCAGTTGATATCAGTGTGGTGAGAGGGTTTTTGAAGAAAGGGTTTAGGTAGAAGTTATAGACATGGAGACCTTCGGGTAGAACCTTTTATGGGGAGAAGAGATGGCTATTTATAGAAAAGTCTCTGGCACCCAATAGAAACTCATTAATTGCAGAAATGAAATGATGAATGAACAAATTAATAAAAAGAAGGTAGGATTTCAGAGGGCTTAGGAGAATAGAAGATGGACGATTCAGGGTCCAATCCCAGGACCCAAGACATTTCCAAATCCTTGGAATTCCCCCATTATCTTGGGATCTTTTATCATAAATGTGACCTTGACTTGGCTCAGATTCTTTGTATAGTAATTTGGCGTCATCAAGTCCTCTTTGGTTCTTCCTGATTCCGGCTGAATTTCAAACTGCATCTGTGGAGCAAAAGAAGGGAAATGTATCCCTTTACCTCATTACTCCATTTCTTATTGTTTTGTACTTTGTATTCCTCTGCAAGTGAAAATTAAAGTGACCTGGCATTGTATGTTCTACACAATGTCAGTTTTCACATTGGTGTCAGTTTTGTAAAGATGTGTATAAATAGTCTGGCCGTTTCATCCTTCTCTTAACTGACTTAAAAAGAAAGAGAAAAGATTATTTGTCCTGTAACTAGTTATTCATAAGTTTTAAGAATTTGGTGGTAATATTTACAAGAATTCTCCATTTGAGAATCAAGATCAAGTGGTCTTACATATTAATTGCACTATCAACTCACTATTTAGATTGACATGATTCAGGTCTTGTCTAATTGGTAGGTGTAATAAAATGGCTTTGCTTCACCCAAAAATTGCTGAGAGGATCAACAGTGTGCAGTACCATTCCTAAAAGTACTAGTTTCAGACATTGACTATTATTTTTATATGTTGGGAACATTTTTTGAAGACAGCATTTGCTTTCATTTTCGGCTTTTAAAACGTTCAAGTCATGCCAAGAGAATGTCAAAGAAAGAGAACCCCACATGTTAAAAACTGTCAAAGATCAAATGTTATATTTCCAGGGCTGGGAGGGGGAATAAATGAATGAAAGAGTAGTTTTGATATCCAAACTTTAATCATAACTAAAAAAGTAAGAGTAATACTGCCAAATTATTTCCCATCATCTTTTGCTTCGTGCTGAAGTTGAAAACTTATGGACTATCTGAAAAATATATTCTTCAGAATTTAAAAAAATACGAATCTATATTAACTTTTGATGTCTTATCCTTCCCTTATTTCTTTATTTTTGTCAAGAATTTTAACAGTTTCACCATGTCCCAAACATTTTAATTTATTTTATCTCTGTAATCTTTATGTTACTATATATTGCCTCACATATTTTTAATCACTTGGCATCACTTCTACCGTGTTATAAACTGAAGAACAGAGTATATCCCCTTACATTTGTTTTGTGTAATAGCATGGAACACACAGTAAGCAATAGGAAATATCTGCTGACTTCCTACATTCTCCTAATATATGATTACTCATGTCTTTCTTATCAGCTGGACTATAAACTCTATGAGACCAAAGAATAGATATATCTTCTTCATGCTACATCCCCAAGACCTGATACAGAATTTGGCTTCTAATAGATGTTCAATTAATGTTTCTTGAATGAACAAGTAAACGTCCATTTCTTCATAATTCTCGTGATGTTTACAAAATGGGTGAAGCTAGGTACAACTCATAGAGAAAATCTTATAACCAACTAATTACTTTAGCATATAGGCAGTTTCTATTGTTAGGCAGACTCAGACATAAAATAGTAAGAGAAAATGTAATAATTTTCCTGACGCTTGTAATATCTTTCCTGTTCTCTAAAGGGTAAATCAAGTTCAATATGTCATATAATACTAGTTCAGTCTTCTATATTTTCAATTTCCTCATTATCAAAGCAGGGAATTTGACCCAACACTGAGATGAGACACCTATTTCATATGCACATTACATATTCATTTAATCATCAAATATTTATTGAGTCCACTTTGTGCGAGGCACTAATGAAGGCACACAAATGATTAAGACAAAGCTTTCACCTTCTCAAAATTAGCAGAAAAGAGATCTTTCCTAGTTGGGTAGTAGTCATCACAGTTAGTGCTTATTTGGATATATCAACATATTTATATTTTTTATTTCTTTCTTAGCTTAAAGTTCCCACTTCTTTCTGAGGTCGTTCTCCTTCTTACCCAAGTACGTATTTTGAGATATTTTCAATGAGGCTCTCTCTATAAATAATACATTCTCATACTTTGTCTAAATGTATCTTTATTTTCACCTCACTTTTGAATTATAATTTGGTTAGATACAGAGTCAAAAGGTTTATGATTTTTTTGGCTCAGCACTTGGAAGGTATTATTTCATTGTCTCTTGACCTCTATTATATTTGATGAAAAGTCTAGTTGTCATTATTGCATAGTTGGTCATTTTCCTTCTCGGGCTAGCCTTAAGATTTTCTTGTCATTGATGTTTAATTGTGATGTGCTTGGTTGTGACTGTTTTTATTGGTCATTAATTAAACAGAATAACTTGCTTAATATTTCTTCATTCCTGGAAATTTCAGACATTATTTCTTCCCATATTTACTTTCTTGAGTCCTGTGCAGCAGTGATTCACCATGTCTCATATTTTGTATGTCTTCGTATCTCTGTGTTACAATCTAGTAAGGTTTTTTTCTGGTTCACTAAATCTCTCTTAAAATATATCGAATTGGTTTAATCCATTTGTTGAATTTTAAAATTCACTAGTCATTCTTAAAAGTTCTATTTTTTAAATACCCTTGTGCTTATTCTTTTATTATAGTCTCTATTGATTATTTTAAATTTATTTTAAATACAGTCAATACATGTAATTATTTCATATTTGTGCTCATTTGTTCTATTATCTCGTTTTTCCTATTTCATCTGCTAATTTTATACACACATATGCATAAATGTATACAGTGAGCGCATCTTCAGTGGGTTTTACACACACCTTCCCTTTGGGAATCCTGCATGTGGCTTTATGCTTCTTTCTTCCATTCTTTCCTTCTTCTTTCCTACCTAATCAAATACCCGCCAAGAAAAAAGTGTCGTGTTAGGCTCTCTAGGTTACAGAAGTCAAAGACACTTTTAGGAAAACTTAAGTAATAAATGGTTATTATAAGCTATACATGATAATAAGAAGAAATTATTATAAAGCTATTCATTTAATAGGAGAGGCAGTTATTTAAGCTACATAACCAGGTCTCTGAGAGATTGGAAGGCAACTCGCACTATTCAGGAGACTGCATGACTTCGCAGCTAAACTCTCATGTTGCAGCCTCAACAGGGAGCATCTGTGGCTCTCAGCTCTAGTAAATTCCCATGATTTTGGTTTGGCTATTCTCTATCTCTAAGTGCTACGATTAACTTTTTTTCTAGGGCAATACTAGTTTCTGTTTACTCGGATCTTTTACTTACTGTTTTTACTGTTTTGTGGTGTCTACTTGTATATGCTTTTACTGTGTGTTTTAGTTTCTGCTTCTTTTGTCAGTTGCTTCTGTCTCTCTCCCTCCTTTCGCACTGCCCCATCTCTCTCTCTTCCTGGGGTTCAAGCCCCCTAACACGGAGGATCTAATTTGTACTGTAGTTATCCTTAGCTTTTCCTTGTTTGGCAGAGTTTTACACTTGCTCCATTTAACACGGCAGCTGTGGGATCATCGGGATTTGCATAGTGATAGCATGGTGATCAGAGCTTAAGGAACTGCCTAGGAGAATCCCACTCATATAATAGATTGTGCTTCAGGGTTGTAATTATTTAAATAATGCTTCACAGAAGAAGCAGTTCTTGAAATTGGCGGTAACTAGTGGTAAGTTTGGTTTTCCTTTTAAAAAAAATTCATCTACTTATATAAACAAAATGCGCCCTGTAATTCATGTCTGTTTTAGTAATCTTTTTGTTGAGATAGTTGTACAACTATTTATAACAGTTCTTCTAATGTGTTACTAAAGCATGATAAAATGTACAGTTTCCCAAAATCCCTGGTGGCAGTGAAACCACCCTACTGTCCAAGAAAACTGGCCTCATTTTGGGACCCTCTCCTCACCCCGCCCGTCACCAAATATAAGTACACTGAAACCTTTTCCTTTCTCTCTATAGTGTCAGTTCTACCAGGTTCATTAGATAGCTAGATAGATAGATAGATAGATAGACAGACAGACAGACATAGACATGGCTCTGGCTTAGACCACATTTCCAAGCTCTGTTTCCACATGTCCAGTGGCCTGCAGGGCATCTCCACCTGAAATTCTGTCACCATCACAATCTCAAAATGTATCGTATGGGAACTTAATTATCTTCTCCACTAAAACCAGTCTTTTCTTTCTGGATTTGTTGTGCTTACAGTAATACCTGCCTTCAGTTCAACTGCGGCCAGCCGGCTGGCTGACCGTGCACATCCGGCTTTTGACTCATACCAACACGGGTGGTAACAGGCCTCCTCTTGAGACTGTTCTCGGTTCCCAGCCAGTTTGGTTTCTCACGTGTTCTATACCCATTAGCAGCCCTAGTCCTGACCACCTTCTTCATCTCTTCACAGTCAGCGCCCAATCCCACTACCCTTTCATCTTGGCTATATTAGCACAGGTATGTTTCACTTCGTATCTTTCACGGTTCCCTTGGAACACTGTTCTTATCCATTCTCTTGGGAATCTTGCAGCACCATTCCCCTCACCCCACCCAAGTTCCAGATTTTTATCACCACTCCCTGCCACGTACAATTTCTCTCAGTCTTAATTCCTACTCTGCTACTAATTGGCTGTTACTCAAGACAAATCACTTTTTCTCTCTGGTCCTAGTTTTATTTTCTTAAAAAAAGGGTTTTTTTTAAGGTTTGTCCAGGGAAGGTTGGTCAGACCTCCCAGTCGCTAATGTTTTATGAAATATGACTGGCATTTTCCTAATCTCTGGCATGGATATTTCAGAGATGTCTTTGACTCATTTCTTTCTTATCCACAGTTTTCCATTTGATCAGTTTTGGCATTCTATTCTGATTGTGACTCTTGATTCAGTCCTCTCTTTTCCAAACCTACCACCACCACTGTTTATCTTTTCTTTAGCTATTACAATAGCCTCCTTAGAGGTCTACCTGCTTTAACTCTCCCCTCTCAAATACATCTGTTAAACATATTTGGGAGTGTCTGCCCACCCCATACTCTCTTTCCTTGGAATTGCACAGATCCCTACCAACTCCTGATGCCTGATAAAGAAAGCGTTGGACCTAGGCAGACATGTTTATACCAGGTCACTCCAGAAACAACTGAATGGGTGATGTAAATTCGGTACTTCTTTCAAAAATTTAAGGCACCAAACACAGAAACTATAATGATATGTTACTGAGAATGTAGAATTGGGAACAGATTTGTTTCTCTGTCAATCCAGAGCTAGGTGAAAGATATGATTATGAGTACTGAGAACCAAGAACGGAGTGAAGGAAATTAGTTTGCAGAAAGAACAGAGGTCCAGAAAATGGAGATATTCAGAGACACATACCCATGAACACATGCAACAACACATGTGGAAGGAGTGCTTGTCTGATAGTTTCCCATTTCCCAAGACCTAGTGGCATTTCCTGTAGTTGAAGCTTGATATATTTGGGTTCCTTCTCTGGCCTGACTCATTCTTTTCACACTTCTCCTTCATCATTCTCCTGTATTCTTGCCTAACTGTTCTATCCTTTTCCCCCAAACATATCTTATACTTTCCTTACTTATGTCTTTGATTGTGCCCTATTAGTAAGTTTAATTCTCATTGCCCTATTTCTATTATGACATTTTATAGCATAACATTGATAGTTGCTAGCATCAATTCAGTGTATCTGTTAAGCTATACCACTCTAGTTGTTGACCAATCTTTTCTGCTAAAACATTGAAATATGAATAAACAAGGACAAACACTACTCTTTTGATTCCAAAAATTTTTTTGTGATTCTTTCCTTTTGATGACTTCCCTTTTTCTACTTTCCTTGCCTTTCAACAAATTACAAAAAAAAGATGCATGTGTGCATATATATGTGTGTGTGTGTGTATATATATATATGTTACAAATGTATATATGATACAATGCACACACACACACCCCACAGAGGGTGCCCCCCCAAAAAATAAATGTATACACATTTTAAGAAAGGAAAAAACTGTATTAATTGTAATACTCAATATATACCTGGGAAAAGGAAAATTCCTTTCATCTCCGCTGGTTAAAAGCATACCCACCCCTAAATGCCACTTTATATTTTTCAAGATTACTTCCCTGATCTCCCAAGTTGGGTGTCATCTCTGATTTAAACCGCATAGCAGTTTATCTATTATGTTCCCCAGGGCAATGAAGCATGGCAGAATACATATAGGCTTTTGAGTCAGATAGAGCTGCATACAAATCCTGTTTTTGCTATTTAATGGTCCTGTGGCTTGGGCAAGTTATTTAATCTCTCCCTGCCTCAGTGGGAGAAACAGACAATAAACAAGTAATCGTTCAAATAAATAGATAATTATAAATTGTGTGAATCTTATGAAGAAGAAGTATGGGGTGAATGAGAGGGGGACCTAGCCTGAAGTGTTTTAGGGAGGCCTCCCTGCAGAAGTGTCCTTTAAGCAAAGCCTAGAAGAGTAAGAAGCCAAGTGACGGGTCTAGGAGAAGAGTTTTCAAGACAAAGAAACTAAGCATAAACAAAGGCACTAGGACCGTTCAGTATCTTATTTCATCACTAGTATTTTCTTCTTGTTTCATAGGTGTTAATTCATTTGTTGTCACTTTTAAAAAGTTTTTCATGTTTCATGTCATGAATTGTGCCCTATTAGTAAGTTTAATTCTCATTGCCCTATTTCTATTATGACATTTTATAGCATAACATTGATAGTTGCTAGCATCAATTTAGTGTATCTGTTAAGCTATACCACTCTAGTAGTTGACTAATCGTTTCTGCTAAAACATTGAAATATGAATAAACCAGGATAAGCACTACTCCTTTGATTCCAACATTTTTTTTTTGATTCTTTCCTTCTGATGACTTCCCTCTTTCTACTTTCCTTGCTTTTCAACAAATTACAAAAAAAGATGTGTGTGCATATATATGTGTGTGTGTGTGTGTATCTTACAAATTTATATATGATATATACACACACAGACACGGACACACACACGCACACACACACACCACAGAGGGTGCCAAAAAAAAGAAATGTATACATATTTTAAGAAAGGAAAAAAACTGTGTTTTTTAATTGTAATATTTAATATATACCGATAACAAAAGATGAATACAAGTCACGTTTGACTTCTGCAATTACAAGAAGTGCTCAAAGTGGTGACCATCAGCGTCCAGGCACTTCAGATTATGGCGAACAACTGATTGAGCATAAATAACATCTTTTAAAAATGAGTATACATTTTTTTTGGCACCCCTGGTATATCCCTGTTATATGTTCATAAGAAATCTAAACTCTAGTGCAATATTGGATATCTAAGCAAATAATTCTACAATGAGGCAGAATATTTTGCCGTTCCCATTATCTCATTTTTAACCACTCTTTCTTTCACCCTAGACTTCTGTGATGACATATTATCCTTTTTCTCTCCCTCCTGCCTCTCTGATTATGCTTTCTCAGTACCATTTCCTCTTTCTCTGCTTGTGCCTAAAGCTTTTTATTTGCTGGGGGTTTAATCCTTAGTTCTTTTTTCACTCTGCATATGATGTCGTGCATCTACATCTATTTCCACAGATCTGACATCATCTGTCTACCCATCTTCAACTCAAGTCTTTCTTCTGAAATCTAGACCAGTCTTGGCCCAAACTTTCTAAACATATCAATCTCTTTATCCCACAAGCATATGAAGTTCAGTGTTCCAGATCTCACCTTGCCTGGTGCCACTGACCCTTCCACTTTTTCTGTTTCCAAGGTACCTCACCACATTTACCCAAAAGCCCAAATCAAAACCTTCACATCAAACTTGAGTTGAAGTGAAAAGGTACATCACTAACACTTTTCAAATCTGCCTCCTAAATGCCTCTTAAATCATTGTGGATTTTTTTTCTGGGTTTTTCACTGTCATTGCTTTATTGTAAGCTTTATCATCTTTGCCAGCATTATTATGTTAGTCTTCTAAGTGGACTGCATACCTTCTGCTTCTCCCAACAGCCTCCAGCCCAAGCTCTGCCATAGTTATATGCATACAACATACTTAACAGTTAGATTGATATTTATAAAATACAAATCTCGTAATATCACACCTCTTCTTAAAATCCTTAACAGGTTTCCTATCATGTGTAGCACAAAATCTAAACTCCTTACCATGAAAAACAAGGCTCTCATTATCTGGCTTCTGTCTGTCTTTTTAACCCAATTTCTCCACCACCCTTTCTCCCCAACGCACTCCATGTCTATACCAAACTGCTCACCATTCAGGTTCCTAGAACTCAGTTTCTGCTTTCTCACTTTCATCCTTTGGTATATGATCTTCCTCCGAAGCATATATTTTTTATCACCTCTTCCCCGGCACCCTCCAAAAGTCCCTCCACTTCTTTCAAGACTAGGCTTATATAGCATTTCTTGGATCCTTTTGAACTTTCCTTTTTACCATCTTCCGGAAGTTGCTCACTTTTTCAATATATGTTCATGTATCTAATGAACATCTGCTTCATTACACTTTGTCTACCTTATAAATCGTGTGAACTCTTCAAAGATAGACTGAGCATGTCTAATGTACCTGAATAGCCTCAGCATCCACCTCTTAGGGAATGTATTACAGGGGTCAACTGGGTTAGATAAAGTAAGAACTATCGAGTCAGGAAGATTTGCACTGCCTCGGTCATTTACTAGCTTTGTAAATTTGGGCTTTTACCTTCGATGATTCTCTGTTTCTTCATTTGCAAATATGGATGATATTAAATCATGAATGATAATAACTGCCTCATGGGATTCTTGCATAACTAAATCAGGTAATGTCTTTTTAATGTCCAGTAGAGACCGATCTCCAGTAGATAATCTATTTTTAACTTTTGTTGATTGAGCACGTAAAAGTGAGTGAGTGAATACATTTGAGTGAATAGAACAAATGCTGTAAAACTTTTTATAATTGATTCACCAGGAAAGACTTCCTATACAAGCAGCAGTCGTTTTGCTCTTTGAAGGGATGGTTAAGAGATCAGCAGACAAGGATGTAGCAGTCAAGAAACAGGGGACCTGAGGCTTAAGAAGCAGTGTGCGAAAGGGTTAAGACTGGGGGTGCTTTCCCTTTCTTGTTGAAAACATTATTCAGTGCTATTCCTTTCAACTTCTCCCCCTTTTTGTTCATCACATTGAAGAATTCTAAGGATGGGCTGGCTGCCAGCTTACTGAAGGTGCATCAGCATCTTATTAGCTAGGTGAAGTTAGCCCTCACCCAATAAAGTCTAGGCTTGGATTCTGTAAAGAGAATATACATTATTATTATATACCTTACTATTGTTGAATAGACATTCTCTTGTTTATTATTATTCAATGAACCATTTTAGAGACAGCATACATTACAATGATTTTGAAAGTACTACATTTCTGCAGTCCATTAGGAAAGACAGGCCTAGACTCGTGTGTGATTCAGGTACCTAGCTCAGAATTTGAAGCTGAGAATGATAATCTAGCAGGTAGGACTTAAAAGTTGTTGACTTCATCTCTGTACTCTTTAGATGCAAAATGGACTTGGATGACAGACTCAAATTATTAAGCCACTATGTTGTATTGCTATATTGCTTACCCATTTTTCTTCGTTAGTCTTTTTTATTTATTTATTTTTTTATATGCCTCATCACCTTTGCATAGAAGTCAGGGTTCATGCCTCTGCATTCTATTGTGTCACTGAATAATGGAAAAAGAAATTAGTTTTGGAATTTTACAAAAACTCAGATTCAAATTTCAGCTCTTTTGTTTACTAGCTGTGTGAACTTGGACAAGTTACATAGCCATTCTAATTCTAAGATAGGGATAGTGATCCCTAACTTATAAGATTGCTGTGATGATAAGAAATTACATTTTTAGACTACCTGTCCTAGTGGTAAGCATATGATAGGCCCTTGAAAAAAGCTATTCCACTAAAAGAATTTATCCTTATAGTGATAGAATCTACTACACAAATACATGTAAAAAATAACTAAAATTCACGATTATAGAGAAAATGTGAGATTTTCTCTATTTGAAAAGCATTTTCATTTATAAGTCATACATTGTTAAGAAATTCAAATGAAAACTTTAAAAACCTGTAATACCACTCTATTACCATAGCACAAATATTAAAATTTTGCATATTCCCTTTATCTCTTTCTCTTTACTTATTCTCACATTTTTTTCAATTGAAATATTTGAATGCATATAATTTGGGATTTTTTTTTCACTTAATAGTTTATCATGTTACTTAATTTTTATGCCAGTATACTATATACCAGTAAGAAATACCATAATTTACTTAATCATGTTCTCATTATTATATATTTGGCTTACCTTCCAGTGGAGGGTATTATTAAAAGCCATATAATAAATATTTTTGTGCATATTTAAGGGATTTTTGAAGGGAGGGGATACTTCCTCTCTAGGCTAAATCCTCTAAGTGAGATTAATGACATATATATATAATGACATATATAGATGTACATATATATATATTAAATAGATAGATATATGCCATTAATGTATTTTAAATATCCAGTAGAGACAAATCTCTAGTAGATAATCTATTTATTTTTAACTTTTGTTGATTGAACACATAAAAGTGAGTGAATATGTGTGTGTGTGTGTGTGTGTATATATACACACATATATATATATATGTGTATATATATATATATTCCTTTAAGCCCTTGAAATATTGTTTTTCAAAATCGATACGCATCCTTCTAGAAACCAGAAGGCCTCACTGGATATTAACCAAAGCATTGCTTCTAGAGCAATTTAGTAGGATAAAGCAAGGAGAAAAACAAAAGATGGGAAGGAGCAGTCCAATATTAGAATTGGATGTGGTAGAAAAAAGAAGACATTTATAATCTGTTTTCATAAAATCCGTATGCTATTGACCCTTGGAGAAATTGATCATTGATTCTTTAATTCAGTTTGATAATCTATGAGTCTTTCAACAAATCTGTTATGAAAAAAGGATAACACATAATCCCTGCCTTCTGGAAATTTATGTTTCAGTAGGAGAGATAAATGTTTTTTGTTTTTATCATTGTAATACAGTTGAGAAGTATTCCATTGCAGGTTAAGTTTGCTACAGGAAGGCAGGCAACTTTACCTTGGAGCATGAGGATTAATTATGAGTATGTGCTGACCTCACAAGAAAAAGAGGAGCCTTGTTAAATACCTCTTCCTGTTACCATCTCCCAACTCCGGAAGTATAAATGGCTTAACTCTGAGAGCAGTATTGCATGCCCTGTAGACTATTCCTAAAGTTTCAAATAAAATATCTTATTATGGACCTTAAGTATGCTAGAATCTTCTACTTAGACTTCTGCTTTGTGTTCACAGTATCTAGAAAATAGGTCTCCATCCCTTCTTAAAGATTCAATAACTAAATTTAATATTGACCACTAAATAGGTAATAGGAATCATGATTCAATTTGAGCTGTCTCGTCTATGCTAAGCATTTTAAGGCAGGTAGTTTAGAATTAATTTTATTGAAAAATAATGTATGAAAAATATCAATCCTTTCCTTTAATTCTGAACCGTATTTCTTATTTCATCTCAGCAGGTAATGTTCCTTGTTACCTTTCCTGCTCAAGCCTACAACTTGATTGTTCCCTATTGTATGAAGATTTGTAAGCCTCAACCACCCATAGTGAGATCATGTTGTCTTCAGACTTAACCTGGTAGGAGCTGAGGATTAGATGAGATTCTGAAGAAGTTTAAAAAGAACCTCACTGAGTAAAGCCAATTTTATCCAGAATGATTCAAGTTCACAGATTTTAATTAACAGTTTGAAATTTGTAATATTACTTGAATTTCAGATGAGTGAGAACTTAACACTATATTAAAGGAGCCCAGGCAAAAGGACACGAGTTGCGTCACAGAGACTTATTAAATGTGATGGAAATTCAACAGACGAATGCCGGCAAGCAGGTGCAAGAGCTGAATTAATTTTTAAACCCTACCACTCAGGGAGAATTGCAATGCGTCACATCGACAGCCACAGCACATTGCTAATTTCATTCACAAGCTTAAAAATCTCAATACATTTAAACATGTGAATGTATTAAATTTTAAAAAGTGTAAGTAGCATAAGGGTATCCCAGAACTAAAAATGATAATTTCTCTCTGGGACTTAAAGTCATTTATCTAGCCAGAAGCATGGTGTGTTTTTATGAATGAAATCTATCTTACCACTTCCACATACAAATTGAGTTCTATTATTATATGTAGTGCCGACTGTTGCTAAGCAAGGTTTTTCTCTTACTTTTAATATGACATGAGTCAGAGGAAGACTGAACACTCACTGACATAGTTTCTAACTTCTACTGTCGTGCATGAAGGGCTTCTCAATCCATGCTTCTGATGGTGCTAAGTGGTGATGATATTCCTAGAGTTAAATAAAAATACAACAAAACAACTAGATGATGTAGAGCTGTTTTGGTGATTTCCTTAAAGGTGGTATGTTGTAAGCTGAAAACTCACTATACTAATATTTTCACCAGGAATTTGGAGTTCCTGAGGTATTTGAGAATTTGCTAAAAGTCCTGGAGTATTTCCAACTAAAATGGCACATGCACACAAAATCTTACTAAGATTTCAGGGAGCTCATGCATTTCCATATTCAGAATACTGTTAATGGTACATCTTGATCTTTGTCTGAAACTAGAAGAGTATCTCTTATTTTTTGGATTTTTACTTGGGAGTGGAGATATAAAGGAAAATAAAAGTTTTTGGACCTTTTACAGCCTAGTAGAGGTTGATAGACAAATAGTGTAAAGTGGTAAATAGTTTGATGGGATATATACAAACAGGTCATTGCAAAAGCTTCCTGGGAAAGATGGCACTTTAGTGATTATTAAGGATGAGTAGACGTAAACTGTAAGTAGAGGGAGAAGGGCATTCTAGACTGAGAATGAGAGCAAGGAGCATTGCTCTGACATTGCTAAAATCATGTGTTTACAAGAAAAACATAACAACAAATGTATGGAAAATCTTTCATTCTTCTCTCAACATTACTTAAGAAGCTCTAGAGAAAAAAATAGAAGGATCTGGGTTTAAGTTTCCAAGATATTAGCCATCTGATCCCTTTATATCTAATTGTACAGAAGCTTGTCACCTCGTTTTTTGTAGCTGTAGAATATTAAGCACTCATTTTTTGAACATAAAAACAACTGTAAATGGCCCCCTCCTGGCAAGTGAGTCAGGAAAAGCCCAGTATACACTGCATTGGATGAGTCTAGATTCTGAATCAAAAACATGGTAATCACTACTTGCCCAAAAGTCTTTTGATAATGGCACCAGTAGCAACTGTTTCTTTTTTAAGCCCACTATCAAGAAAACTGATGAGAAAGAGAGACAAATTCATGGTCTAATAGCCGGAGCTAACAATGCATTATTTTCAATAGAACAAAAAGGACAAAAGCCAAAGGTATTCATTACCGTTCCCAGGGTAAGAGACCAGGGCAGTTGCCGCCTTCACCAGATGCGAAGTCTCTAGGCCTGACAATACACATCTCCCCAAGGGAAATGTGGTGAGAAAGCCAAACTCTTGCAACTTGATGCAAAGTGACTTGGGTTCCATTACAACATCTCTCAGTAAAAGGCTATTCAGTCTCAGAGTAAAGATTCCACACTAGTTTTCTCCCAGAAAATGAGATTGTTATATAAAACACCAGACATGGAATCAGAGCTTCTGGAAATCACTCTAAACCATTTGATTTCATCTTAACTTCCTTAAATTCTAATCAGGAAAAAGGAGATGATATGGTTTAGTAAACATACCATCTTAAAATTGTTCCCTTACTTTGGGCACACTTAAAGACAAGAAAACTCAAGAACACCCTCAGAGTTTGAAAAATTACAAACTATTTAATAAAATAAATTTGTTTTAAATGAACTAATGCTGATCTGGGCTTCCCAGTGTATGTTTCTTGGGTGAACTAGCCAGAAATGTTAATCCTTTTTCTGGGGAAGTGAGGTTCACTCTGTATCACAAAAAAGGGGGTGTAAGGATGGGCTTCATGTTAAAAAGAGCTTAGTTTCCATTTGACTCCTATGAACTTGGCAGGAGACATTTAACCCCTCGATTTTTCAACTTTAAGTGGAAATAACGACATTTGCTTCTTACCTCTCAGAATTACTATAGGGATTTAATAACATAAGATACGTCGAAAGTGATTAACACAAAACCTGCTTTTTGTGTTATTATCTTAAGTATGTTACCCAGAAAACATTATATGGAATAGATAGTTGTTATTAAAAATTAAAAGTTTCTGTTTCCAAAAGGTTAGAAATGCTAGGTCAATAGTTATCTAGGGCACTGTGGGTCTACCAAAACTAGTGTTGCCTGCTGCATTTCTCAAACTCACTTGCCAACAGACACGTTGGTGTTTGGTTGGAGATGGAAGGTGCTATAGTTCACAAGGTCACTGTTCCCCAGAACAGTAGTTTGGAAAATGTTGTCTACATGCGGGTCAAGATTCCTTTTTCTCTTTCAGTTTTCTTAATAGTGTGTACAATCCTTCCTTATAAGTCTTCTCCCAATATTTACATATCATTCTCCTCATTGAATTTCTTGAGGGCAAGAACTATGTCTTCATAAACGTTTTAATCCCCATTGTTTAGTACATTGCACATCGCAAATATTGACTAAATGAATCGTGTATTGTTATACAGGATGTAATTACTGAATGTTACCAAGTATTGTTGGTGCCAGTTTTTATCTGAACAATTTCTAGTAGCCTCAGATTCCATTCATTTAATAAATGGACTAAATATACTGGGTTTTTCGTAGCTGTGAAAACAAAGAGCGTGGTTTAAATGGACTCACAAATACATTTGATATTTGTGGAATTATGCTTAAGAAAGAAGATAACCTGTGCAGAAAGGTTTGCTCCATAAAAACTAAAGCAAAGGAATAGAGAAAAAAAAAATGTGCTTAAAAATGCCAGAGTATAAACTGCATGCTGAGGTGGCAAGAGGAATCTAGAAATTTAATTATGAAAAATAATCTCCTGGCTAGTTAAATGAACCTGGAAGGTTTAGGTTAATGAAATTAGGGTTCTCACAATTCTTAGCATCAGTTATTAAATGGTCAATATCAAACTAAAGTTAATAATAATAAAATAAATGATTTCTCATTCCTATGCCATGCTAAGTCTTCGGACTTTTAGGGCCTAAATACTACTTTGTAAAGTTAGAGGTGTACCATTAATTTATGTATGAGAAAAATTTTATACTTCATTTTGGATGCTGAGGTTGTTTAATCTGATGCCTAAATCCAATGTACATCAGTCAGACATTTCAGAGGTTTTCAACAGCCTTCTAGCCCACCTACTCTATTAGTCTAGAATGAAAGTATAATTAGTTTGGCAGAACCTTCAAATTAATATATCAAATTCCCTCATCACCTACTCCATTTTAAAACTGTGAATTGTAAGTAGATAAATGTATAAGTGACATACATAAAGTGACTACTTTATGCCAAGTATATGCTAGGCATTCCTAAACATTTCTGTATTTGATAAGAAGTGTTATCATCTCATCTTCCAGTAGGGAAATAAGCTCAAAAGTTTTATTGTCTCACATCAAAAATAGTAAAAGATGTGATCGTTGAATCAAGTTTCCTCTTTCTAAAGTTCAGTGCCAATTCTACTACACTATGTTGTCTTAATATAAGTATTGTCATTTTTTATGCGTTTCCATAGAGACAATTATTAGGTTGGTGCAAAAAGTAATTGCGGTTTAAAAGGTTAAAAATAATTGCAAAACCACAATTACGTTTACACCAACCTATAAAATGTATATGTATAAACATAGTGCTTACCAATAGCCTGAGCATGACTTAGGTGAAGAAAACTGTTAAACTTTAATGAAGGACATGTAAAATATTAATTGGTATACTCTGTCCCCTGGATGGTTTTGATATTATGATAGTGTAAGTTTTATCCAGATCAGTTTAGAAATTTACTGCAATTCCAATCACAATATTTACTAGGATACACTTTATTGTTTCTAATTTTAATTTGGAATTATAAATGTGTGAGAATACCCAAGAGAATTTCAAAAGAAAGGTAATGGTGGGAGAGGGACTTACGTCCCCGACCGCAAAATGTGCTTGGAAGATAAAAAGAAGTGATCATCGGGTATTGGCAGGAAAATGGAGAAATACACCAGTGGAACACAGCTGAGAATCAGAAGGAGATCTGTTTGCATATAAAAATGTAGCATATAATGAAAGTGTTACTTCAGCTATGTAGAGAAAAGAATGTACTGTTCATAAATAGAACAATTAGCTATATAGTTTTTTAAAAATGAAGTTAGATCCATACCTTATACCACACTAAAAAATAAATTGTCTGTGATTTAAATACTTAAATATAAGAAATAGAACCAGAAGTATACCAGAAAAACATAGAGTTGATTATCTATAATCTTGGAATGGGAGAAGCCTTCTTAAATTTGATAAAATCTAAAAGATATGAAAAAAGTCTGGATAGAAATTTTTATAGAGAAATTTTTAATTTTCTATATTGCAGAAAAACTACAATGTGAAAAGACAGTCACAATTCAACTATATATGAGAGACAAAGGGATATTATCTTTATGTTATAAATAGTTCTTCCAAATCAATAAAGGTAAAAGCAACATCACATTAACTATATGGACAAAGGGTTTGTTCAAGCAATTCATAGCTGAAATCAAATGGCCATTAGATTTGAAAAGATGCCCAATTCTGCTAATTGCCAAAGAAACACATATTAAAACAACTATACGCTATTTGCTACTATTAGACTCTCGTCAAGGTTAAAAAGAGTGACAGTTTCTAGTACTAGAGAGAATCTGGGGAGATGGACTCTCTTGTATACTATTGATGGAAGTAAATTGATACAATCTGTTTAGAGAGTAAATCTGGAAGTATTGATCCAAATTTAAATAGGCATAAATAGCCTTTGACCTCACAACTCTAATTCTACTCTTACAGGTTCACATACAGTTACAAATATTTTTCCTAGATTGTGACTGTCCTTTTACTTTGTAGAGTTTTTCTGCCATGCAGAAATTTAAATGTTCAGTTCACATGTATGCTGCAGTGTTTTTTTGGGTTTTCAAAATTAGAAAACATCCTAAATATCCCCACTGCGTTGGCAATATGAGCTTCACCAGAGTAGAGACTGCCTCAGTCTTAATTATCATTGTATCCTTAGTTAGCTGGTACTGTACTTGAAAGTACAAATTGTTGAATGAACAAACGAGATGAATTATAGTGCATCTATATAACAAATTATTCTTTAAAGTAAGGTAAGTAAACAGCAAGGTGCAGGTCAGTATGTAGACCATCCCCTTCTCACAAAATATATGTACATTTATATATAACATGTCATGGATGTCTGTTAAGAAAAAAGCTAGAAAGTAAACCTGTTGGTTGTCTCTGGGGTGGAGTTTTTTAGGAGTAGTGACATTAATGCTTTACTTCATATAAAACTGGTAAAATATATTTTTGATTTTTTTTAACAATGATACAACTTTAAAGTACAAAAGGCAATCATTTCTTCAATGCACTAACTCTTCTTGGTGCAAAGAATTCATAGCAGTGAACCAAGTCTCTGTTTTCACTGAGCGTATACACATATTCTGTTGGAGGAAGACAGATGGTAAACAAAAAAATATTTGTCCTTGATAAGGTATTATGAGAAAAAAATGAAACAGTATAAGGAGACTCTAGTACAGGATACTATCTTCATAAATATAGTCAGACTTCCTTTCTAATGCTATGATGTTTGAGATGAGACCTGAATGAAGGAGGGCATAAGCCATCCACGTGTGTGAAGGCATATATTCTAGGTTCAAGTCAAAGGGTCCAGACAGGACCATGCCGTGGTTCAGTTAAGCATACACAGCTCGAGGTCAGGAGATGAAGTCAGAGAAATGGTAGCGCTAATAAGCAAAGGTTACATATGACAGGGACGTTTGGCCAAGGTGAGGACTTTAATTTCTATTTCATGTGATAGGAAGACACTGGTCATGTTGAACAGTGGAATGGCATGATCTAAATATTGTACAAAAAGGATCAGTCTGGTGGCTTTATAGAAAAGATGACAGCAGTGGAGTTGGTGAGAAGTGGTGGCGTTCTCTGGACACATTCCAGATAGTAGAATTGTCAGAATTTGCTGATATGAGAGAAAGGAAAGAGGAAGGATATGAAACTTTCAGGAACCTACAACATACCAACAACAGCAACCTGACCTGGAATGGAGAATGGGGATCTTAAAGGAAGCCGAACTCTTTTGCAATCTTCTTGAACAGCTAGGCTCAATCTCTGATGTCATTAATATTCCCAACATTATTATGAGAGAAGGAAATGCTAAATAATGTCCCAAAATTATACTGAAATTAGAACTTATAGTGTGTTTACTGTACCTTTACTTTTAAATGTACATTTTAAAAAGTATACTTAATTTGGAAACATCTTGATAGTAACTTCTTGATAGTAAATGTATATTAGCTTTTAATTTCTTTTTGTAATCAGTTTTACTGACATGATCTTGCTATTTTAAAGTATTAGGAGGAAAACGGTTTGGTTATTTTGAAGAATTGAGAAAACTTGTGGTTTAGGATGTCATAGGCATTAAGTGAAATAAAGGTTACGTAAATTCTCAACCATATTGTGCATTAATTTTGGGGGGCAAGAAAATGAATTTAAATCACAGAAGATCCTCATGAATTTGCTTAAACATCAATTTCCAAATTTTACCATTAGTTTCTCATGTCTTATTTTATTCTTTAAAAGAAATATGTGAAAATAAAATGTACCTTGTACATTTGCTCACATCAGATAATAAGGACTTGCAAGCTTGCATTTCCTAAGGTTAAAATTACTTGCAGGTTCTCTATTGCATGTGCAAATAATTGGTTCATTAAAGACATTCCCAGTCAGCATACAGGTATCACTTAACACATGCAAACAATTGTACTAAAACAATAAAATTACCAGTAAATTTGAGAATTCAGTTGCCCTATTAAAGTTATAATTTTGTACCCACAATCACATTTGGCCAAAAAATAGCATATAAGACGGAGTCTATTTTATGACATTAATTTTACATTCTGTTCATAATGTTTTCTGTGACTAAAAATATTATGCTCTTCTTTTAATCACTCATTGATGTGATAAATATTATACTCATCATATATCTATCCAATGATGTGGATGAAATTCTCTGTGGTAATGGTTCTGGATTTTTATTTATTTATCCATTTAGTTTTTTGGTGTTTTTTTTTTTTTCCATTATCTATTCATTATCTTTTCAACAATCATTTACTGAGTGTTTACTATAGTAGATTTTAATCTTGGCTGCAAGTCAAAATCCTCTGTGAAGCTTTTAAAAGTAGTAATTCCTGTGTAATAAACCCCTGAAACGAATTCAATAGGTCTGGACTGGAGCCAGGCATCTTTATTTTTTTAAAAGCTCCACCGGTGACTCTGTTGTACAGTCAGGGTTTAGAATCATAAGCTTCCCTGTTAAGTACGAGGGATGTAAGAGTGAACAATAAATAGTTGCTGTTCACAAGGAGATCAGAATCAAGTGAATCCGACAGAGAAGTAAACTAGTAATTACAGTAAAGCGTGATGAGTGCTACACTTAGGAGTAAGCACACCTGTACCCACCTAGAACTAATACACATTGGCCCAGTGTTCACTAAATCCATTGATGGCCTTATAAAACACGACAAGATTTTCTCTCAGTATCAAACCAAATGGCCCAAATTGTGATCGAGCCCATATTTTCTGTCTTACCTACTCTATGCCTTAATCAAATGAATTAGCCATTCAAGATTCTGTGATTAAACTCAGGAAATGGAAAAGCAGAGACCAGTTTCTATTTTTGATAACAGGATATGGGAGATGAGAAAGAGGTGAGGAAGGACTGCAGAACAGTGAGCTCCTCAAGGGCAGGGGCCAGGCCTCACTAATACTTTTCTTCCTAGGGCCTGATTCAGAGTGCAGCCCATAGGTAGGCACTGGATCTGGTGTAGTTTTTGAATCTTTTTTTTCCTGGCTACTTGTAGGCAGATGTCCCTACCTTGTGTGTGTATACCTAAGACAACTGTCCCTTGCTCTCCGACCAGTGACTTTCATAAGGAAGCCCATTATTGCTACCTCAGAGGCACAAGACATTTACTGATTGTCTTTAACTTTCTAATTCAAAGAACCTTGCTTCATCCTGAATAGTAAGATTGTCTTTTGTTGTTGTTGTCATTTTGAGTGTTTGTACCATTGCCAGTTGATGTTTTGTTTTACTGCTTTAATTTCTATTACCATATGCTGTTTTATATTCTTTTGTTTCTTTTTTATTTCATTTTACACAATCTGCATTGACAGCCTTTCTTCCTGTAAATTACACACACAAAAGTGCCACTATAAAGGCACGGTGGCCCTGGAAATTGAATCTATCTAAAAAAAGGCAGGATATGTGCCTTTGATCCCCAAAGCAGCACCTAAAAGCTCCTCAAAACATGTTGCCCATTGCAGTCCCTTGTCATCTCCTGGTCTCTAAAGATAGGACCTGAGGAAGTTGACTTGAGGAAATTATTTTGAGGACACCCACTGGACGTAGTCCAGATTAGGATTCCCGAAACAAAAGTAAAACAGCCCTGAAGAAAAGTTTCATGGATTGGAGTTAATCCTGTTATCTTCAGGACCATCCGTTCCTAAATATAAATGAAAGCTCTTATTTTCTTTTTCCATAATGTGACATTGGCAAGACCTAATTAGACCTTATAAAGAAAAGTTTGTCTCATCACAGTGGGGTTAATCTATTAGCTTCAGATTCATATATAGTGTGGATCTACCTAATGTGAATATGAATTATATAAACTTGAAATTACATCATATTAAATATTAATAAAGTCTCACTTTTTGTGAATAAAATTAAAACAGATTTCCTCAATTAAAGGAATTAGTCAGGAATCTTATAGATTCATAGCTAGCTGGCTGAATGAATTATAAACAGTAATTCTGCCATAGGAAGGTGCCATTTTAGCTAGTAAACAGAAATGCCACAATACTTTGTCATGTCAAATGAACTAATGCTGTTGTTTATACCGTGTTTCCCCGAAAATAAGACCTAGCCAGACAATCAGCTCTAATGCATCTTTTGGATCAAAAATTAATATAAGACTCGGTCTTATTTTACTATAAGACCAGGTCTTTAATATAATAATATAATATATAATATAATATAATATAATATAATATAATATATAATATAATAAATATTAGGTCTTATTTTACTATACTATCAGACTGGGTCTTATATAAACTTTTGCTCCAAAAGACGCGTTAGAGCTGATTGTCCGGCTAGGTCTTATTTTTGGGAAAACATGGTATTAGAACTTCTGTGGTGATTTCAAACATTATTTTGTCATTTTTATCATTTTCTATTTTCATTAGTTTTCAAAAATACCAGGGGTGCCAAAAAGATGTATACAAGTACACCGGTCAGTGTTGCTCAAACAGTAGTTCGCCATTTTCAGAAGTGTCTGGATGCTGATGGTAACCACTTTGGCACCTCTTGTAAATGCAGAAGTCTAACATGATTTGTATTCAACTTTTGTTATTGGTATATATTGAGTATTACAATTTTAATAGTTTTTCTTTCTTAAAATACGTACTTTTTTTGGACCCTCTGTATATTCAATGATAATATCAAGCAAATATTTATTAAACTCTCTGCTTTTCTATGATTTCATCAATTTAGTTAACATATAGCCAGGCACAGCTAATTATGTGCTGTTAAAAACCACATCTTCGAATATGTATCTTTAAAATGTGATAAAATGCCAAGAAAGCTAAGCAATTACTACATTGAGCCATGCTTTTAATTTCTATAAAATATTAGAGATAATATTAAGAAAAGAATGTTTTAAGCATTAAAGCAAAAATATCCTATAGTATTTGTTAATTCATATGCTTCATGAATGTTTACCTCCTATTTTACATTAAATCCATGTACAATAAAATGTATTTTGTATTACATTTCTCCTTTAAGAAAATTAGTGTTGAATTATGCACGGTTTGAATCATACAAGGTATTCAGGAATGCAACCTTCCTGAAGTCTCCTCTAAATTCAGGTTCTAAAATATGAAGAATTCCATGTTTATTCACATACTTAGAATGTTTTGAAACACATTTCTCAGTGACCAAACTGTTTCTCTGCCAAGTGGAGAAATTGAATAGTAAATGGAAGGGAGTATCTTCCGCTTTGATTTTGACATTATGTTTGTGACAGACCTGGTTGTTGGAAGATAATTTCCCTAGTGGCTAACATTTTCAAGCCTTTCAGCAAAGTAGGTTTTATAGAGGAAAGAGTGAACCCTGATACATTATTTCTTCTATTCTCTGATCCAATTCCATAAGAATATTAATCAGGTGTGTCTTAATGCGCTTTGCTACTGCACCTCCAAACTACTAAAATGTGAACTAAGGTACAAACCTTGTATAATTTACTTTGCTGTAAGAAGCATGCTAAGGAGTCCCAAGTGCCAGGACTGCAGTCATGCTTTCAGATCTTCATTCCTAGAAAATCTGGACTGGAAAGATTACTTCTCTATGGGATAATATTCTCTAGGAATGAGCTCCTAAATCAAATAAAATTTTCTGTATAAATGCATTGAATATTATGCTTTAATATCATATTTGTGTTCCAATAGGATAAGTCTAAGATAAGGTTACATTTATTGATTTGTTTAAAAAATAAACGTTTTTTGTTTATATTGAAAACTAGATGGGGCATGTCTGGTTCAATCTGCTGGATTTAAAATATGTAGATAGCATACATGTTTATTTGCTTCTTTTACATATTCTAAATACAAATCCATTATCAGATATATAATTTGCATATTTCTCCCATTCTTTGGGTTGACTTTTCACTTCCTTTAAGTAATGTGTTGTTTTTATTTGTTGTAGTCAAGATTTTTCTGATTATTTTTTGCTTGTAGTAGTTTGATTATAATGTGCCTAGGTGCAATTTTCTTTGTTTATTCTATTTGGGAGCCATGAACTTTTTGTAGCAGAGAGTTCTCTTTTTTTTTCTTCTCCCGTTTGATTCCATTTCTTTTATGAGTTATGAAAAATGTTTCTGACACAATAGTTTTAAGCCATGTTAGAATGCTTGCAAATAAAATGGGGAAGTTTAGATGAAATGCCACAATTTTCTAAGGAAATGTGGTTCCACAAATCTATACACACACGCAACACAACCCAGTAGATTTATAGTGGAAAATATTAACGTTATGTGTCCTCTTTTCCTGTTTTCACAAAATCTGTTCACAGGTGCATTTCCTCCTTCTGCTATTTATGCCCGAAAAGACTTGCTACAACGATCTACCCATATTGCTACCAAGACTTTCCAAGCTATTCGCATATTTGTGAACAATGAACTCAATGAACTTTACACAGGACTGAAGACAGCTCAGAAGTTTCTGAGACCTGGTGGTCGCCTTGTTGCCCTCTCTTTCCATTCACTGGAGGATCGCATTGTCAAACGATTCTTGCTTGGGATAAGCATGACAGAAAAGTTTAACCTAAGTGTTAGACAGAAGGTGAAACAAACATCACAGTTGAGTTCAGATCATGAAAACAAGGAAGGAGATTCTACAGGAAGGGCCCCTTTAATGTGGGAATTGATACACAAGAAGGTACTTACTCCAGAAGAACAGGATGTACAGGAAAACCCCAGAGGGCGCTCAGCCAAGCTTAGAGCAGCTATCAAATTATGAGAAAGTCATTATCATCTGATCCTTCAAGTTTTCCCTCACAGTTTCTCTTAGTTTTTTCTTATGATATTCCTGGACAGCTTAATACAAGGAAGTATGGAATACATATAGGAGAGAGATGTACTACATAGGTGTGGAAATTGAGGATATTTAGCTTTTTTTTCTCTCCATTAGAAAATGTAGGAAATACTAGCATGACACAGAAAGTTCAACTTAGGGAGCAACAGCATCTCAAAACTGGATTAATGTGTTGATTTTAGCATTATGTTTGACTTTTGAAGTGCAGTCCTTTCTCTAACCAGGAAATTAAAAAAAGAATACTAGGTATATTTATCTAAATATGTAAACTTAAGCTGTCAAAAGAGAGAGATTATAATTACATGTACATGCCCTAGATTCTGAATTTACCGGTAGATATCAGATTTGCAACAGACTTTCTGTGGCTCAAATACTTAATAATGATCATGGAATGAATTTTAATTTCCCTAATTGGCAATAATTGATATCAATATCACTGTAACTTCCTCAAATGTAAGCATTATGTATTTTTAACTTTTCAAGTATTATTTTTATAGTATTCATTGTTTTAAAGGGATTTTTCCTTGTTTTATGTATTGCAAAGTAAAAATGTAGAATTGCTGTTACAGCAATTAATAAATTTTATAAAACTTAGGTTTAAATTCAATTTTATTTATTTTAATTATAGCCCAGAATGTCTTTGAGAAATAATAAAATCTTTCATCATTTGAACCCTGCATATTTTAATTGTACTATGCAAAACAATTCAGCCAAGCCTATCTGAAATAGAAAAGTATATGATATATTCCAAATGCTAAAATCAATGCACCCTTAATGTTTTTACTTATATACGGTAACTATAATTGTAAATGTTTATTCAAGAGAGGTTCACTGGGTAGAGGATTTTTTTAAACAAATTGATAAGATTGATTCATAATTCACATGTTAATTTTTTGTGCTTAAATGTGCACTTCTAATTTATTCAGTTATTCAGCAAGTACTGAGCTAGTCAGAGAAACAAAGATGAGTAAAACACACGTATCCCACAGTACCTGTCCTATGGAGTTTACAGTCTAGTGGAGGAGAACGATGGTAGTTAAACAGTTACTAAGTTAATATAAAATTGACATAGTGGTAAATGCTACAGAGAAATCATATGGGTACCATATGAACATCTATTAGGGATTTCATCTACTGAAGGGAACCAGGTCTGACAACATGGTGCTTGAATTACGATATGAAAGATGAAAAAGAGATAATTATTCAAATGGTACATGGGCATGTAGATGAAATGTGCATGTAAATGACTGTTTTCTTAAGGAGCTATTTTTGAAATCATATTTATACTATTAATTTGCCTAGTAACTATTCAAATACAGGAAAAATTCATTTTTTAAATAATGATTACAAATTCTAAATTGGGGAATCCCAGTGCAGAAAATGTCAACATAACTATAAGGACAAAAGATAAGAATTAAATACCTAATTGAAAAAAGAAAGTAAAAATAAAATTAAAAAAAGAAATACTTGAGTTTACTCAGACTTAACTTTATCTACCTCCATAATATTTAACTTTAGCTCCCAGGCTTGTTTACTGCTTTTACTTTTATCCGAACAATTCTGCAGTAAAATAAGAATAGAAAATTCTAGGGAAAATGTGCTCAAATTAGAAACAAATGAATACACCTAAATTAGTCCCCTGAGTCCTTCCTGAAGAATTTTGTAAATTTCTCTTTGTAGGAAGTCATATTTGTGAATGAGAAAAATCCCAAAGGTAAGTTCCCATCCAAGTATCTGATTCAAAAATACCAGGTTACACTCATTTTTTTTTCAGATTTTTATTTTTTTTAATTAAAGTTTATTAGGGTGACAATGGTTAGTAAAGTTACATAGTTTTCAGTGTACAATTCTGTAATACATCATCTATATATCACATTGTGTGTTCACCACCTAGAGTCAGTTAAAAGATCACACTCGTATATTCCGTAATGATTCATTTATTTCATCACTCATATTTTGTCCTGTATCATATGGGTTTTTTTTCTTTAATGTTAAGGAAACTGACTGCACTGGGTTGGATGGTGTCCCCACAAAATTTGTGCCTTTCACAGAACCTCAGAATGTAACCTTGCTTGGAAATATGGTCATTGCAGATATACGTAGGTAGTTAAGATGAAGTGATACTGGAACAGGACAGGCCCTCAATCCAATGTCTGGTATCCTTGTAAGAAGAGAAGAGAGGTAGAGACGCAGGGAAGAACACCACAGGAATATGGAGGCAGAGACTGCAGTGATACAGCTACAAGCCAAAGGACCCCAAAGATATCTGACCACCATCAGAAGCTAGGAGAGAAGCCTGGAGCAGATTCTCCCTCAGTCTTAAGAAGAACCAATTCTGCTGACAGCTGACACCTTGATTTCAGACTTCCAGCCTCCAGAACAGAGAATACATTTCTGCTATTGTGAGCCACCTAATGTGTGGTAATTTGTTACAGTAGCCCCGGGAAACTAAAACTCTGACAGAAAAAAATCTTGAATAATATGCATGAAAAAAGTGCTGCTTCCATAAACACAAAATTGATTTCAAAATGTTGTAGTGTAAAAAGATATTAGCTATTTTCTGTAATTAGGCTGTGTACCACAATCATTCTTGTCTGCTTCTTAGTATTTGCTGTAGGATGCATAATAAAATATATGAATGAGTTTTATTTGCGGGGGGTGGAGGTAAAGAATCAAACTCAGTCCTGTGGCACTCAATTTTTCCCACCCATCCCCCGACCCCCTCCCCTTTGGCAACTATCAGTTTGTCCTCTGAATCTATGAGTCTGTTTCTGTTTTGTTTTGTTTGTTCATTTGTTTTACATATTAAATTCTAGATGTAAATGGAATCATATGGTATTTGTCTTTCACTAACTGACTTATTTAATTTGGCATAATAACCTCTAGGTCCATCCATGTTGTCACAGAAAGCAAGATTGCATTCTTTTTTTTCTTGCTGAGTAATATCCTAGGTATTGTAAATAATGCTTCAATGACATTAGGGTGCATATATCGTTTCAAATGGTATTTCTGAGTTGTATGGCAGCTCTGTTTTTAGTTTTTTGAGGAATCTCCATACTGTTTTCTATAGTGGCTGCACCAGTTTACATTCTCACCAACAGTGAGTGAGGGTTCTCTTTTCTCCACATCCTTGCAACACTTGTTATTTGTTGAATTTTTGATAATAGTCATTCTGACGGGTATGAAGTGGTATCTCATTGTGGTTTTGATTTGCATTTCCTTAATGATTAGTGATGTTGAGCATCTTTTCGTACGTCTGTTTGCCTTCTGTATGTCCTCTTTGGAGAAATGTCTATTCAGGTCCTCTGCCCATTTTTTAACATGAATGAGTTTTAAATGGTTAACTCAAAAAAATATTTTTGGGAAATTCCAACAATACTGATAGAAAATAAAAACTGATTGTTAAAATGAATGTGCACTGCTTTTCTAGTAAAATATAAAGAATATAAAACAAGCAATTGTTTTATATTTCTGAATCTCTGTGTAGACTGCCTTCTAGCAATCATTTTAGTATAGCATCGATGTCATTCTGTAGTACACTAGTTCTTAACAGGTTTTAGTTCATCGCTTATTAAGAAATGAAATTTAATAACTGCACATAAGTTTTAGTTGATATCCCTATTTTGCATATTCATTTTGTTTTAAAAATTGTACATGTTACTGTGTAATCTCTTTGAAGTTTCTAGGGTTTTCTTTTTGAGACTAGTCATATCTATGTATCTTTTCTACTTCCTGAATACGTGACAAATGATTTGTGCTTAAATTTATTTATATTGAATTATTTGTTTTATAACCAGTAATTTATAAGGGAATGCAGTACGCCTACCTATGTTTTTGAAGTTACCTAATATCTCTTCAAATTCACTTGCCAATTTAAAAATCATTATTTTAGTCTTTACAGTGTATTACATATCTTCAGAGATTTATAAAATTCTTTTTTCTGATTTTTATTTTTAAATAAGAAACAGAGATAATGATGAATCTATATGGCAGAATTTTAAAAAATAATTTTAATTTCATTTGAAAGCTCTTATCCAAAAATAATGAGAGTTCTTAATGGAAAATTCTAAATATACAACAAATACAATATTTGTATCAGCACTTTCATTTGTTTAAAAATAAAATATATTTTACACACACACACACACACACACACACACACACACACACACACGCACCATGGTCTGACAATTAAGTTCACGAACTTGCAGCGATGTTTCTAACCATTTTTTTTAATATCAGAGGGATTATTCATTATGAATTTGTACCAATTGGACAAACAGTTAACTGAGTTTACTATTTGGAAGCCCTGAAAAGGCTGCGTGAAAAAGTTAGGTGACCTGAACTTTTTGCCAACAATTCATGGCTCTTGCATCACGACAATGCACCAGCTCACACGGCACTGTCTGTTGGGGAGTTTTTAACCAGTAAACAAACAACTGTATTGGAACACCCTCCTTACCTGATCTGGTCCCCAGTGACTTCTCTGTTTACCCTGAGATAAAGGAAATATTGAAAAGAAGACATTTTGATGACATTCAGGACATCAAGGGTAATACAATGACAACTCTGATGACCATTCCAGAAAAAGAGTTCCAAAACTGCTTTGAAGGGTGGACTAGGTGCTGTCATTGGTGCATAGCTTCCCAAGGGGAGGACTTTGAAGGTGACAGTAATGATATTCAGCAATGAGGTGTGTAGCACCTTTCCTAGGATGAGTTCTCAAACTTAATTATCCCACTATATATATATATATATATATAGTGGGATAGTTATACAATATATACATACATATATGTATATATTTGAAACATAAATGAAGGTCACCTCAGTTGGCATGATTCATATATATATATTTCAAATTTACTCTGCAAAAGGAAATATTAGGCAATATTAGCATGTACTCTTGGTATCATTAGAATGAAACCAAGCCCTACATGTTAGAATCGTTGTAATGGATAAGAATTAACTAAAAATTTCTTCTGGTTACAATTTTGTAATATTTATTTTAATGTAACCATCTTTGTATTTAATTTTTGTGATTGCTGCAGTACTCTAATAGATATTTTTGTGTAACAACATTCTATACTAGAAAGGGATAAGCATTAAAGTGTAATGGAAAATTTCTAAGGTGGTGGATAAATATAATGATAGAAATTCTGATCAGAGATATATTTTTCTGAGAACCTCAACGCCATATGTTCAATGTTGAATGAAGCATAGTTTGTAAAAATCACCATTATATTCTAAAGAGGCAAATGCAACTATTTTTATATTTTCTCAAATTTCATCTGTTTATAGCTACTATTTCCAACTAATGTTTGGTAACACTCAGCATGATTTGCAGGAATATTAAGAGAAAGTTCTAATATAAGTTATTTTTTAAGTCTGGTTACAACATAAAATCTCAAAAACATTAAAAGTTCAATAGAATTAATTGTGCAAGATGCAGTGGTAATAGTTCACTATACCTATCATTTAGGTGAACCTTAAAATTCTTAACAGACTTTTTCACCACCTCATTCTTGTCTCAAATCTATCGAAATTGTTAGACAGCAAAGTAAAGAAATAAAATGTAATGTTCGGATACGCAAAGCAGAAGTTTGCCTCTTTGGTAATGTCACATCTCCTATGCAGTTCTTTATCTTAAATACTGAACAAATATTCTACCATAAGCATATGCCTTATTATATCACTGCCCAGACACTAGAAAACTGAAGTCAAACAAGAGGACATATCTATTTCTAATTCTTGAGTAATAGCTTCTATCTAATAAACTCCATCTTTATGGTTTGGTTAATAATACTTGTCTGCCTCACACAGGATGAGGATTTGTATTGTTAAACAAATAGTATGATTCCTCATTCTTTCACAAGGAAAAGTACTGTCATCCAATTATTATAGGTGTTAACCTGAAGAGAAGGCTGTATAGGATTGTAAAGAACACTACTGGCTTTGGAATCAGAAAAATGAGTTTGAATTCCAAGTCTGCATACAGTAGCTGAATATATGAACTTGGGTATGCTCTTTAATCTCCTGAATCCTCATTTATTTTACTTTAAAATGAGGATAGTATTGGTGCATTCTCATCAGGTTGCTATGAATCAAATAGAAAGTAATCGATGAATATTTAATTGAAAGTTTTAATTACCAAAATGTAACTCACATTCTGGACACCATGATTAAGGACGGGTAAGCTTTATTCCTGGTGGTTGTAAGTGCAGCCTGTGCCTCACTAGCAGCAATTGATTGGGTTATAGTCGGTTTTATTCTTTGGGAATTTTATTCCTATTTATAACTCTAACACCCCAGTGTTGGCTATACCTTGACAGAGCATATAGAACACAGTCATTGCCCTGAGTTTCCATTTACAAGAAAGAAAAATGGAAAGGAAAAAAAAATTAGAACCAGTTGCTGAAGTTATTTGACATTTATTTAAATTGGAGAATTTTTTTTTCCTCCTGCACTTCCATATCAATAAGAGGCCAACCTAAGTGGCCCTTACACGAAGATTCTCCAAAGTACATTTTGAAGGGGACAGGAAATCAGTACTTTGTGACATATGAGAGGGCAGATTGCTATAGGTTCTACTTCTGTACTCTAAAAGCCGATGAGACCTTTTGTCCTAAAAGACAAAAGGACCAATAAAAATTGTATTGCAGGTGTTAGAGGGACAATGACTGGTGAAAGGTAGGCGGACTTGTTCACACTTAGAATTAGATGACGACATTTTCTTTTACAGCACTCTAGAAATATACACGATAAGAACTGGACCCATGTAATCCCTACCCCCATACCTTCATCTCAGCATTTGTAAATCTTTTTTTTTTAATTTAAGTATAGTTACTATACAATATTCTATTAGTTTGAGGTGTACAATATAGTGATTTGATTTCTATATACCTTTCAATGTGCTCACCACACGAAGTCTAGTGATCATCTGTCTCCATGCCAATGTATTACAGTATTATTGATTATAATCCCTACAGTATTATTGATTATATTCCCCTTCACCTTTTTCACCCTCCCTTCCCACCCCCCTCCCTTCGGGCAACCATCTGTTTGATCTCTGTTTCTATGAGTCTGTTTTTCTTTTTTGTTTCTTCATTTTTTAAATAGATTCCACATATAAGGGAAACCATAAACTATTTGTCTCACGTACTTTATTTAGCATGATACCCTCTAGGTCCATCCATATAGTCACAAATGGCAAGACTCCATTCTTTTTTATTGCTGAGTAATGTGTGTGTGTGTGTGTGTGTGTGTGTGTGTGTGTGTGTGTGTGTGTGTATCTCATCTTCTTTATCCATTCCTCTGTCAATGGACACCTAGGTTGCTTCCACATCTTGGCTATGGTAAATAATGCTGCAGTGAACATAAGGGTGCATGTATTTTTTCAAATTAGGGTTTCCATTTTCTTGGATACATACCTGAGTAGAATTGTTGGATCATAGGATAGATCGATTTCTAGTTTTTTGAAGAATTCCCATACTGTTTTCCATAGTGGCTGCACCAATTTGTAGTCCCACCAACAGGGTTCCCTTTTCTCCACATCCCTGTCAACACATGTTATTTGTTGACTTTTTAATAATAGTCATTTTCACTGATGTGAGGTGGCATTTCATTGTGTCTTTGACTTGCATTTCCCTGATGATTAGTGATGTTGAGCACCTTTTCATGTCTGTTGGCCATTTGTATGTCTTCTTTGGAGAAATATCCATGTCTTCTGCCCATTTTTGATCAGATTATTTATTCTTTTGTTCATTTATCTCAATTTTGTACTCCTGTGTCTCAGCAGAAAGCTTATCCTTGCTCCTTTTCTTTCTATGTTTTCCAGAATGTACTTCAATTGATTTTGCTTGGTCCCTCTAGTCTTTAATCTAGTCTCTGCTCGTATCTTTCCTACAATCTACAAACATGCTCAAAAGTGCCCCATGCTGAAAGCAAACAATCATGACTAAAATCACATTGAGTCTGTTTTCCTTACCAAAATACCACCCATCAATCTGTTTTCTTTCATAACTTGATTTCTTAAAGAAAGTCTACACTACCTCCAACTTCTCACTTATCTCTCATTTATCTGATTCCAGTATACTCTCTATAGAAACTGTTCTCCTAAGGATTAACGGTGACCTCTTAATTACCAGACCCAATATCCTAATTTTCTCTTGACTTACTTGGTCCCTGCAGCATTTCATAATGCTGATCTTCCATAAAAATCTGTTCTCCATTGCATTCTCTAAAATCACTCCTGTACCTTTATCTCTCTAACACTAATTTCTTCACTAGATCCACTTCCTCTCTCTTATTGCAGCAAGCCAGACCTTGCCTCATGTGATTTATGCACAAGGTATAGGTTATCTTGCTGGATGTTAAAATTTACATCAAATTAAGTAAAGACAATAATTAGCACCAACTATCCTACTAAGAACAACTAGAAAACCTGGAGAAAACATTTTCTTTTCTAAGAAGTCTCTTTGAAAGCATCAGAGGTCTAGCTAGTAGTAAGGCAGTGAAAAATATCTAGGAGAAGAAGGAAATCCAAAGACGTTAGCCCAGCTTTGTAGCTACCTATTGCCAGTTGCAGAAGTGGCTGCAGAGAAACTTAACAGAACTTTTGACAGTCTTTTGGGAAATACAGGTGAACTTGAAATCAACTTGGAACTGAAAGACAGTTTCAAATCATCTTAACTCTAGAAATTGGGTTAAATAGAACTTGGATGCTAGAGGCCCTAACTGCCCAACAAAAGCAATTTTAAATATTCTGGGGGAAAATAAAATTTGTACAGAAATCTTTTCTATGTTTTCATATTCAGTGTCCATTACTAAACCAGACAATAGCCAGTTATGAAGATACAAGACATAATTTTTTTTTCAGACTCCAAGTCGCATTTTAAGCCATGTAACATATTTTTTTTAATTTATTGGGGTGACAATTGTTAGTAGAATTACATAGATTTCAGGTGTACAATTCTGTATTACATCATCTATAAATTACATTGTGTGTTCACCACCTGGAGCCAGTTCTCCTTCCATCACCGAGACATAATTTTTTAAAGAGAGAGAAAAATACACGTTATAAAAATAACTCATGGGTATTCATTTAAATGCTATAAATGTGTTCAAGGAAATAAAAAAGAACTGAAAACTGTAAGAAGTTAAACAAAAATTCTAGAACTGAAAAATACCCAAACTTAAGAACTTCATGTATTGATTTAAGAACAGATTATACACAGCTAAAGATAAACAGTTAACTAGAAAATAGTTCAGAAGGAAATATCCAGAATAAAGCATGGAGAGACCTAAAAGAAACCACACAAAAGAATGTAAGAGACATAGGAGTTACAATTAGAATTCTAATTCATGTGTAATTATAGAGTCCCAAAAAGAGAAAACAGAAAAAAAAAAATGGAAAAGTCGTATTTGGAGAGAGATGTCTGAGAATTTTCCAAAACTGATGAAAGACTTTAGGCTACAGATTCAAGAAGCCCCCACACTTCCTAAGAACAGCTCTTAAAACCTGCTGGAAACCAAAATCAAAGGCAACAGGCATTCTCAAGGAATATGGCTCACATGAGTTTGGGGGAAGAGGAACTATTTGATGATGAAATCCACCAAACCAAGATTTGAAAATAAACAAAATCAGTAAGGGAGAAGTTTGGTAAAAGATACTGTGATAAGCCTGGAACCCATATAAATATACAACTAAGAGTAATTATGGGGAATTATGGCTACAGGCAGCATACAAACATGAGTTGAAAATGTAAAATTAACAGAACTCACCAAAATTATGAAGTTAAGAGGTCAGGAGGTAGAAAAGTACAAGTGCACCAATATATTCTTAAAACAAGGGGCCAGTACTGTCCTAATTTGAAACATAGTTGCTTTTAAAAGTGGTTTCATTCTTTTTGTACATTTCATAATTGTTTGTAACCTTAGGGGCTTTTTGTAGTAAAATAAATCTAGCTTCAGCAACTCTTCACTCTAATTTCTTTTCAGTTAAATTTAACTAAAATTAAATGTTACGATTTTATTTGAAAATAAACATCATCTGATGTGCCCTTTTTATTTGCTGATTTATTTAGTCTTCTCTTAGTGATATATGAAAGATATTCTTTGTCAGTGACATTCTTTAATTCTATGTGGAGGGAATTGGGGTGTTTAGTCATTTTGTGTTAAACATAACACAGAAGTGTTTTTCTGTATTGTGTGGATGCTTATGAGTATATATCTGTTTTACAAAAACAATTCACTTGTTAGTATTATTGTTTTTAAGGAGCAGTGGTTTGGAATTGGACAGACCTGTGTACAAATCTTGGCTCTGACACTAAGTAGCAATGCAGCCTTAGAAAGTTAACTTAATCTCTGAACCTCAGTTTGCTCCTCTGAAAAATGAGCATGTTGGTACCTATTTTATAAAGTAGTTGTATTAAATATAATATATATATATATATATATATATATATATATATATATATATATATATAAAACAATACAGTTCATGCTGAAAGCAATCAATATTTATTGTTTTTGGGGGGAGATTTTTATTTGTTAAGTTTTGGCTGTTTTACTAGTTTGTCATATAAGCTAAAACAAACCAACGCATCTCTTTGCTTACTTACCTGTCAAACAATGGGGTTTTTGTTGGCCATTCCATGCCCTATGCTCTCCCACAGCTGATTCCCACCTCATGGCCACTTTGCAATCTGTTGTGTTATTCATAAATGCCTCCCCTCTCTAAAGTTTTTGCTCCACTCTTGTCCCAATTGATTGGTCCAGGGGAGAACTCTGATACAACCTAGGCTATTCCTAACTACAGGTGACTGATCCAATCTAAGCCAATGCATTCCTTTTCTTTCTTCTTCTTTTTTTTTTTAATGTGAAAAGGAAATCTCTTGACCCCTCTTCGATGTCTGAAAGACATTAAAACATAAGAATTCTTAGGGACATACATTCCCACTATGTGAACACGAGTGACTCTAAGTGTTGGAGAGAGAAAACAAAAAAACTGGATTGAGAGCTGCTCCTGGAAGCTTTCACATTCCTGCTCCCAATTGTTCTGGAAGCTCAGCTGGTGTGCCCATGCCATTTCCATGATATGGTTGTGCAACTGTTGGACTCTCTAAATTGCTAAAGTCCTTCCCTCTTCCCGCTCCCTTTTCTTCTTCTTGGTTTTTAAAATGAAATCACTTCAGGTTGGATTTTTTGTTATTTACAACTAAACCAATACAGGTTTAAAATAGGTGGCTTTTAAGAATTCTTTCAATCTGAATGTTTAATAATTCCTTCGAGTATGTTCTTTAATTTTTCTTGTCTACTGATTCACCTAAATGTGATTTTCATGATTTTGATAACCCTTCACGAAATTGTTTTACATGCACAGCTATACAATTCACATTCTAGTTTCTAAGCAATAACACATGCTCCTCAATCTTATCGAAGTAGTTGTGCCATATCTTTGTCATTAGTCTTTCTAACCAGATTTGAAAGTATGCATCTGAAAGAGACTATCCAACTCTCAGAACTCACTTAAATGATGACAAACATCTTACATTCCTTCTCAGTGCTGATAGGGTAACAAAAAAAGAATTATATCCTTTTCCTGGATTTAGATATATTCTTTATGATTCTGCTTTCCTCTTTTTAATGGTACCATGCCTACTTCTGAATCCATAAAATTATTGTTTTCACGCAGAAACCCCTTTGATGATGAAGAAAACCATGTTTAAGAGTCAGCCAGATGGTTTCCCCATTTCCTATTGTGTGCACGTACATATTGTTCATAGGGTGGGGGAGGGTCAGGGAGAAGGGAAAAAAAAAAAAAACACCACAACAACCTATGGTGAATGTTGAACCTATCTAGTTATTCTAGAATCTATCATTGGTCCTTTGAAGAAATTCAACATTTGCCTTACATCTAGAGAATAAACATCAGCCTTTGGAGGAAACCTATTGAATTTCAAAATCCCTTTGAAATGTCACATTAACCTGTTTAACTTTCAGTCAGTTCTTTAAAGTATCAAACATTTCCTGATGACTCCCAGATCTAAGACCGCTTATATTTCTCTAACTTAGAAGTTTGTTTCCTTCACTTGTAAAGAACGATGGTCAATGAATCAGCACTGGTTGAGCCTGGGAGGAGTACAGGTACAGTCTGTGCAGTCTTCTGCAGGTTAGTTCAATTTGTGAACATTGGACAAAGTCACATGCTCAATCTGGTCAATTTGGCTAAGACAACACAGCTCTAGCCTTTTATTTAGACCTCCATTAAATTTGAATCTTTAAAGCTATATTGGTTCAATAGATTATCATTTATTGTGAGATGTGTAAAAATCAGGTAACCATGAATTCATTTACTCAACATCATCTATTGAGTGTCTATTTGCTAGGCACTGGGGGTAAAAGAGTAAAAAGAAAAGGTGTGCTCCTTGTTTATTTTATTTTTAATTAAAGTTTATTGGGATGACAATGGTTAGTAAAATTACGTAGGTTTCAAGTGTACAATTCTGTAATACATCATCTATATATCATATTGTGTGTTCACCACCCAGAGTCAGTTCTCCTTCCATTACCACATATTTGACCTCCTTTACTCTCATCTATCACCCTACCAGAAAACAAAAGATAGAATGATAGGAAATCCTCATATATCAATAATCACCCTAAGTGTGCCCCTTGTTCTTAAAGAGCTACATTATAATATAAACTGAGACAAATATGTAAATTCTGAAAAGTTAGAATATGATAGGTTAAGTTCTATAATAGAGGTTAAAATACTATGAGAGCACAAATGAATGAATAAATGAATGAAGTTTTCTTCTTCCAGGCAGACCTGGGTTTATGACTTCTACTTGTAGTGTGAGAACTACAGGAATTTTGTGCTGAATCATCAATCGCTTAATTTCCTGGGACATAATCAACAGCCGGGGGCCTTTGTAATGCCAGTGAGAGTCTTCCGGTCTTGCACTTGGTGTTAATTCCTGTTCCCTGAGCTCAATGTTCTTTGATTTCCATGATGTGTATATGCACATGTTTACATGAAGACTAATATTCACAGGCATGGATGACCACCTAACAGTACTTGTGAAATAGCCTATCTGAATGATACATTTCATCCTAGAATTACGATTCTTAGGATTTGTGAAACCATGGAAATTTCTCCTTTGGAAATCTTAATTAAAGTGGGAGTCTCTCTAAAGTAAAAGGCACATACACACTAATTTTGTATAATATCAAAGTGTTTATAAAACCCCCTCATGTCGATCATGGATTCCAGTTCAATGACTTTTGCAGTAGAGAAACATCTCAATTCAAGCCACAGTTCCCAAATTGGATCCTGTGGTATGTCAAAGGATAAAGGGTGACAATTTCTACCTTTTGACCTCACGTGGTTCCTTTATTCCTGGATGCTTCAAGCTCCATACACTGTTTTAGCAGATCCCAATCTTAGCATCAGCTCATCTGTGTCCCAACAAGGCTAATCGAAGTCCCTGTAGAAGTTTTGTGCAAGGCACAAAGAATAGAAGAGAGGAAATGATTTCTGAGGACCTGAGTAGATCAAATATTTGAGACTAGTGTTGTCCAATAGAAATATGATGTAAGCCACCATTCTGAGCTACATTGGAATTTTAAATTTTGAGAAGCCATATTAAGAAAGGTGAAATGAAACAGGTGAAATTAATTTTAATAGTATAATCTATTTAAACTAATATATCTAATGTATTTCAACATAAAAAATAACAAGATGTTTTACATTCCTTTTTTTGTACTAAGTCTTTGAAATGTGGTATGTATTTTTCACTTACAGTACATCTCAATTTGGACAAGCAACATTTCAAGAACTTGATAGCTACAGGTATCTAGTGGCTACCTTATTGAACAGCACAGTTTTAAACCCAGAATAAATTCCAATCTTTCTGTATATCTGGCTTTGTTATAGCAGACATCAGTTTTTTTCACCTTTAAAAAATTCTCTTCCTCATAATTACTCTCCCTTGGTAATAAATGAATAAACAGTTTCTTATCTTCTATTGCATTGCACTGCACAAGGAAGATGAGGCAAACTGTGCCCCCTGAGGTCATGCAATGCCGTGACCCTGACCACAAAGAAGCTGCATCTTTTCATTCCTCTTCTCTAAATGGGCCAGTGGTTTTGGTGCAGCTACAGAACAAACTTAAACGTAAAATAACCAAAACAGGTTCTTGTACCCACATCCAAAATCATGCAAATTCATCCTAACATCTTCTCTAAAAATTGCTTACGGTTGACTACACCAGCGTGACCCTTCAGATAAGCATTAAAAGATGAGTGTGTGTTCTGGGTGAATCTATGCATTCCTGACCAGGAACAAGTAACCACAGCATATATGAAACCAGGAATAACAATTACAATGAAAGATACTTGAGCAAATGATTACTTTTTTAAAAGGCGGGGGGGGGGGATTCTTTCTGCCTCATCACATCATCACACAGAAAATATTGCTGTCTTATTTAGGAATTGTAGAGCACTTACCTGAAGAGTCTTGAAGACTAAATGCCAAAGCTATAGCTCATATAAAGCACGTATTTTACAGAGGCATCTTTAGCATAATTCCTCAGTGAAGTTGTTTCTTGTATGCATTTCATTTTTGACATAACAATTTTCTTGCCGTTTATGAAAAAACTTCCCCCAAATTCTTTCAGACACCATTTTTTTTTTTTACCCAGTGAAGTACTCTGTTATGTTTTTAAATGGCATCATTTGGAATAGAGAATCATTCTTGGTGGAAAGGGCACATTGTTAAGTTTGCTAAAAACTATTTATAGGCATCTTGAATCTTTTCTCAGATTTAAAAAACCTCCATGGTAGCAGTTAATAAATGTTAATAAGAATTTTTTTAATGGTGGCTACAATATTACAGTGTTAATTGCATTACTCACTTAAAAAATGCAGTGAGTTATATTTCCTAGTTGGTACTTAGGCAATTTGGAGAACTTTCCAGGCACTTGATAAAGAATGCAGGGGGACTCCAAACCTGATAAAAATGAGAAAGACCATTTCCTTTCTTTAATAGGGTTTAGGAAATTTGCAATTAAGAGTAGGCTAAAGCAACTTGAAATCGTGTTATGGATTTATATATAGTCTTTTGAACTCAACAGGACCTCAACTGGATCAGGTGATTTCAGTTGTTCCCAACCTTTTCACAATCGAGGATCCCTTTTGCTATTATTTTGCTCTGTCATTACCAGCTTTTCACCACAACATGAACCTAGTGTTTAAAAAAGCCTGTATTTCTCAAATATACGTAAAATGTGTCTCCCTATTTTATTAGTGAAAGGCATATATAGTTACTAACTTTTTAATGTGAAATACTTGTGTTGCCATGATGGATCAATGTAATTCCAGAGAAAACACAGTTATGTGACATTTAATTTAGCCTCCACAGATGAACCTAAGACAAGAAACAGAAGACTTAACCACATTAAGAAGCCAAAGCGATCATCTATTGAAGGACACTTTGGTTGTTTCCATGTAAATGATTGGATAAAGAAGATGTGGTATATATACACAATGGAATACTATTCTGCCATAAGGAAAGATGAAATACTGCCATTTGTGATAACATAGGTAGATCTTGAGATTGTTACGCTAAGTGAAGTAAGTCAGACAGGAAAAGTCGAGAACCATATGATTTCACTGATACGTGGGATATAAAACTGCAAACAACAAAAGAATAAGACAAACAAATGAAGAAACGAAAACTCATAAACACAGACAATAGTTTAGTGGTTACCAGAGGGTAAGGGGGGGAGGGGCTGGTAGATGAGGGTAAAAGGGATCACATATATGGTGATGGAAGGAGAACCGACTGGTGGTGAACACACAATGTGATACATAGATGATATATTACAGAATTGTACACCTGAAACCTATGTAACTTTACTAACAATTGTCACCCCAATAAACTTTAATTGAAAAAAAAAAAGCCAAATCAAGTTGGTAGGTTCTCCGGGCTTAAGTGTCCATGTTTATTAACTGCTGATTGATACATGTGCTCACAGCTCAGTTCAAAAATGCCTGACTCTTCGGTAACCAAGAGAAGATTGATTGATACTTATAAAAGAACTTCAAGCTCCTTCACACTTGTCCCTGACATCCCTCGCTTCTTCTGCCAGTTAAATCCTTTTCATCATCCCAAACTCAAATGTGGTGGTCATGAGAATGCTGCCTCCTACTGCAGGGAGCATAACTGACTAAGGGTCCAAGCTGCTGCACTCAGTGCATCACTGCGTTTGCACCAAGACCGTGCTGATCATGGGCTGCTTCCCACCAATAATTGAGTGAGGTGCGAGTACTCATGAGGACCCTTTTCTGACCCTTTTCTGAGACACAAGAGGACTTTGACAGTCAACTTTGGCTCAAGACTCAAAGATGGCTTTGCTGAACCTTCTCTCTAAGCTTCCTACCTCTCGCGTTTACTCACAGACTTACAATCTGATTGCTCTTCCAGACTTCCTCAGCTTACCCCCTATTTTCTTCCATGCAGGCTTTTCTCTTAATAAACTTCCTGCGTATTTAATCCTGTCTTGGCATCTGTTTCTCACAGGGCATGAACTGATACATCAACTCAAATACCTTTTTCAGTTTCTAAAACTGTGCTCATCACACTGAAAAAAAAAAGGCAGAGGAAGTGGCCCTTCTTAATTTGGCCCCACCTCATCTCCCTGATTGCATCTACCATCTCCTTGTGTTCCAGGTACGCTCAACTCACTACAGTATTCAGGACTTTACACCTTTGAAATGCCATCTCCTTTGCCTAAAGTGACTTCTTCTCTAGTTTATAAGACAGCTTGTTCATTTTACAAGAAGACTACGTGTCAGTTGTCTCCTTTAGTAAGCCTTCCCTGACATCTTGGAGCAGAATGTAGAGTGGCCTCTTCTTGCATCCATACTTCACTTAGCTTTCATGATATTGGCATTTTTGAAAATAGGTCAGTTGTTTTTTTAGAATATCTTTCAATTTGGATTTGTCTAATGTTTCCTCATGATTATACCTAGGTTATGTATATTTGGTCAGACTATCACACTATATTCTTTTCATTAAACCCTATCGGTTGCACATGGCTGTTTGTCCCTTTACTAGTTTTGGTCATTTTGATCACTTGATCAACAAGGTGTCCACCAGATTTCTCTATTTTTTTTTCCCTTTGTAATTACAAATATTTTATAGGGAAGCACTTTGAAACTATGTAAAAACGTCATCCCTTACCTCACTTTCACCTACTGGTTTTAGTATTCATTGAGATTTCTTACCTAGATTAATTATTACTATGCTTATTGCCAAATAGTGTTTTTCTATAACCATTATTCCTTCTACATTTAATTGGTGGCCTTCTATTATAAGGAGGAACTTTCTATTTAGTCATTTATTTATATTAGTGGAGTACTACTTTATTCAATGAGTTATAATTTGTTATTATATCATTTGTTTTAACGCTCCAGTTGTCCTTTATTTGGCCAGTTGGAATCCCCTCAAGCTTATTCAGTGTTCTTTTGCTAATCCCTCATCCATCTTTGAGCATTTTCTTACTTTCTGTTACCAGTGATGTTCCAGGCTCATAATGTTCTTTCCCAGCCCCGGCCCTGGATGCAGTCATTTCTTCAGAGCATTGGTTCATTTTAACATTTGAAACCAAGAGATGAGCAGTCGGTGTTCATCACTCCTGGGATGCCACTTCTCCTGAGCCCTGCCAGCAGATAGCTAGGAACTACACACACATTTACATCTGTATTTATTTCTCTATCTATCTATAATGAAAACTATTAGCTCACCCTGGTACATGTAATTCTATCCAGTGCCAGCTGGGTTTATTCTAGCTTTATCTTTTTCCATATCAATAACTCCCTTTCCAGCAGTGAGAAACCTGACTCTTATTGGTTTAGGTATATTTACTTATTTGCTCTAGCTCCCTGGATGTAGCCAATCTTCTGAATTGCTGGGCCACCACCCTCTTTGCAAATGGATCTGCCCTGTGCTGAGGTTGGCTTCCTGCATGGCCCTGCCGCATACTTTGTCCGGCCTGACTCGTGGCTATTTGACTATGGAAGGAAGGATGATGATAAATATTTTTTTAAAGAAAGGAAAGGGACAAGGGGGTGGGGAGAGAAAGAGACGTAACTACTAGTATTTTTTATATATTTTTTTTTAGAACTTAATAGTCTTTGTTTTAAAAAGAGAAAGCAGGCTTCAGGTATAGAGTCTTTCATAAGAAATAGTATCTATCTGGAATTTTTTCCCCCCGTCTCACATAAAGATGTTTATTAAGGAGAAGGTATGAAACAGTCATACAGCCTGTTCTGTAAGCTCCATGAGTTCCCAGCAATCTGTCCTTTCAGGTGCTCCTTAGGTACACAATATACAATAGGTTTTCCTGGGGCAATTGCAACAATATTCAACAGAAAGACTTTGTTAACTATCTAGGGTTGGGTAAGATTATAAAGATAAGTGAAATAAGTCAGACAAAAAAAGTCGAGAACCATATGATTTCACTTATATGTGGTATATAAACCGAAAACAACAAAAGAACAAGACAAACAACTGAAAAAACAAAAACTCATAGACATAGACAATAGTTTAGGGGTTGCCAGACAGTAAGGGGAGATAGGGTAGCGAAGCTCTAGAAGAGGGTAAATGGGGTCTAATATATGGTGATGGAAAGAGAACTGACTCTGGGTGGTGAGCACACACGTGCGATAATGTATTACAGAATTGTACATCTATCTGGAATTTAATAACACTACTTTGCTTTTATTGTGATTGCATTTAAAGTTACCTGATCTATTTTTCTGTAAATATATTTTTAATGGAAGAAAAAATTACTTTAATCAGCACAGTTCTTAAGCATACAATTCAATGAATTTTAACAAATATATATATATTATATATACAAATATATACACAAATATATATATATATATATATGTATACCACATTGAGATACAAAAAATTTTCATTTCCCTAGAAGATTCTAGTCAGTGTCTACCCCCTGGAGGCATCCACTCTTCTGATTTATATCAGAATTGGTTTTTCTTCCTTTGTTAATATTTTTAAAGGAAAAAAATTGTTAATAGAAGCATTAAATAAGCTTACAAATGGTAAAGATGACGTAAGGTGTATAGAATAGCACTGAAGTTGTTGCATAAATGGTGGGAGTTTGGGCACAATGCTTTGTTTTGGGTACATCTTGCAGAGTTGCTCTCTTGCCGTTAGAAATGTTACCGTTGTTATGATGGAGATGGCCACTAATGTTAGTCAAGCTATTGCTACAAGCTCTAGTTTTCCCTTTCCACTGGTTCCATCTGTACTCATCTTTCAAGTGTTTACTGTATACCTACTGTGTGCTATGCGCTCCACGGGTTGTAAGTAAATAGGAAACTGCTTGTATCCAAAATAGAGGTGATCACCATAACCTAATCCATGGAATTGTTCACAAATCAAGGCACAAATTCTTGTTGTTACCTTATGGATGATGGTGCACAAGAACAATTTCAGAGGCACTTAAAAAACAATGAGAAAAAAGGAAGAGCAAAGAGGGTACAATTACTATTTCAGAATTTGCGTATGGTTTTTAATAAATAAAAATTTTTTATTACAAAATTACATCTTGCATTAACAAACTAAAAGGCCACACATACTCTGCAACTAAAGCATATTAAACGCTGCATCAATATAAATGTGCTGAAATAATTGTTCTTTTCATGGTAAAATCCAGCTAGTAAGAAAATTACTTTGGACTTAAAAATTTTGAACAAGAGCTAAGTGGAAACATACTCCTTCTTTTGTTCTACTGGTTTTTGCCTTTATACTTTTTTATTATCCATCAACTGACCCAAAATGGTGAATTCAGTTTGTACGGCAGTTAGCACATTGTGAAAAGGCATAAAGATGGAACCCAAAGTGACGCTGTCAACCAATCAACAGGTATCCCTGACTGTCTGGACACTGTCCCTAAGAAGCTTACGCTCTATTTAGGGAAATAAATTTCACTTAAAATTTTTTATTTCGAGAGTTGGTAATTATAAACTCCCACATAAACATTTCCTACCTTAACTATTAAAATATACTCACACTCGATCATTGGTTACCAAGCAAATTTAATTAACAAAGATTGCTGACTCTCTCCTATCCTATGTGAATTTGAGAAGTTTAGCCAGTCTGGAAAGTGGAATGGACTTCATTAATTTATCCTTACAGAAAATAGCAGCAGGATCTGCTTTACTTGTAACACCTAATGAAATTCTATGTAAAGCTATGAATTCAGAAACCATCATTCATCTATACAAATCAATAAACAATGTGAATTTCTGGGATCTTTTTCTAGCTTTTTGCCTTACTGTGTCTGCCTTGCTGGGGAATCAACAAGATAATGCGTGTGTGACACTGTTTGGTAAATCATGGCATACTATCTAAGTGTCAGGGAGCCTAATCTTCATAAGTCTGTACAGTTAGCTACCTAAGCTGTAGTATAACACGTGTCCCTGCTTTTGAGTATCATTAAATATAAACTTTAGGCAGTTTAATGTGACAGAACAATGTTAACCAGTTATGTATAATGGTTGAATGAGGCATGACGGAAAATTTATAACTGAGCAAAATCATCACAGATAGCATTGAGAAGTCTTAAATGAAGACAGCTCATGGTTAGAAAGACTCTAAAGCCAAAGCTTGAGAGGGACTAAGTTTTATAAGCTCAGCTGAAAGGCTCACTTCACCTGGAACCATGAAACAAGTCACTTCTTTTCTCTGCCTTGATTTCCCTCACAAAGATGTCATGGTCAGAAAGATGAAACTGGCTCTGTAGATGAAAATTATAAGGCAGTAAATATGATACCGGTATTGTAATTATTGTGATGTAATTTATTATTCAGTCTACATTAAATCTATGTCCTTTCTTTGTAAGTTGATCTTGAGAATCTGAACTCTTTTAGAGATATCCCAGGATCTAGCATGCACCTCTTCTCCACACAGGTGAGAAAATGCTGGGCCTTTCTCACCTGCATTGGCCTTTTTGCTGGGAGGAAGAAATGTTTAGGCAAAATTTCATGGGTTGAGCCATGAAATCAGTCAGTCAACATAATTCTCTCTCTCACTTTGTTGCTCCCACAGGAACATAATGAGGAGAGGAGAGGAGAAGATGGGAAATGGGATATTGGAATAATGAAGAAGTTGGCCATGTTCCTTTTCCCATGGCTAATCTGTTGAATTCTTGAGCCATGACATACTAGGGAAGAGAGGAACCTAAAATTGGATGAGAGATTGGATGTTGTTTTTGATTGATTTTTAATATTTGAAAATGACGCTGTTCTATTATTATCTAGATATGGCCAGAAAAATCTATAAAATTGGCCTAAGTGGACAGAGAAGAAAAATCTGGTAGAATGGTCTGAGGGCAGAAGTGAAAATAAAAAAATAAAAACTGGCTTTATTGTACCCTTAGTTCAGCTCATTCAGCTAACTGAAACAAGAAAGGTCAGGGCAGTAAACATTGCTACTCATACAGTGACAGAGAGCTTAAGGGAAATCGGTGAGTGGTGCTGTCATTGAGTGTATTTATTTATTTCCTTATTTATTTATTTTCAATTTTACAAAACATATTTTAAAATTATCATGGAACTTTTAATTCTTTGTGTATGTTTTGAGTGTGTCAAAGGATGCAGCCAACAAAAAGGTGTTAAAACCACTGTGTAAGGTAGTGGGAGACATAGAAGTGGAACTGGGTGGGATATTGGGGCTGAGCACAGATTTTAAAAGTCATCAGCGCGGAGGTGGTCAAGAGGACCTTGTCTGCCTGTCCCTGACCCTGTTTTCAGTTATCAGCTTTAGATAGAAGTAGTCACATAATTTCATCCCCAGTTCAGTTTTAAAGGTGGATCTCTTGAAAGAATTTGCAAAAATTCTTACTTTTCAATAGATTTGGGGATGTTTTGGGCCCTGTCTATCCAAGGACCTCTGAACAAAAATTCCATTTGAAGAATTTCCTATTTTCTAGGTTTATAGTTGCTCTGCAAGGCCAGGCCTTCTTTGTCTTTGGAGGAAAGCCAGTATTGAGTTGGTTAAATTCCCCAAGCCTCAATTTCTTCATTGCTAGAAACACATTAATAATTGATAGGTTTGTGAGAGGATCAAATGAAAGAATGTACACCACGGCCTACAGCCCCCCTGCCCACCCTGTATGGATTCTCTCTACCTTTTTAATGTTATCTCACACCATCTTTTCCTTCACTCACCACGCTGCTGGCACATTTACTGATTTTCCCTTCCTCAAAAACATCAAACTGTTTTTCACCTTAGGGCTTTTGCACGTGTTCTTCTCTCTACATGTAATTTTATACCTTCAGCTCTTTGCTCCATCTCACCTTTCAGGTCCCAGTTCAAATGTCCCCCTCTCAGTAAGGTCTCTCCTTGCTTTCTATCAAAAGTTACCTCTGCAGGATAGTTGGTATCATAACTTTGCATATATAGCTCCTAGAATTTTTTTGCAATCAGTAATTATTTTGTCTGTATGTGTATTTACTTTGTCATTTTCTGTCTCCTCCCACTGGATTTCAAGATCTTTGAAAAAACCTTGTCAATCTTGCGTACTGCAGTGCCCAAGGTAGCTACAGTGCCCGGCATGCAGTCAACACTCAATAAATATTTGTTGAATGAATGACTTAAGCTCTTTGTATATGAAAGTCTATGGAAAGATTTGATGGAACATTTTGAAATCATGAACAAGTGAAAAAAAAAAATTCTGCTCTCTCTGAGAAGAAACTTCTTGAGCATATTTACATGAAGGCATAAAGAGGAGGTGGGAGAGAGAGCTCTCTCTACAGGAAAGGTTCCAAAGGCCAGGGTTTGTTTAGCAAGAAAGCCAGGCCAGAAGTTCTGGCTGGGACAGACAACGGCCTGGCATTCTCTGACCCCAAAGGTGGCAGCTCTGTCAAAGCAGTGGCATGAACTCTCATTTGGCACAGCATTTTCTGACTAGATGAAATGTGCCAAGCTAAAGGCCTGGAAACAAAAGTATCATTTCAATGATGCCATTTTGTAGAGCAATCTGGAATGATTTCATGGGCTAATACCAGCATCTCTTGGTGTTTAGAGCTAACCTATCTTCAAGCCATAATTTTTCATCTTCAACTTAATCAGAGATCCAGATGGCAGGCTTGTTGAACCAGGATGTGCTCCTGGGTAGAAAAGGAATTACCTGGCGTGACTGTGGCTGCCACGGGCCCACATGTGCTGGCCGCAGGGCTCATTTCTCAAGGAGACTGGGCACATTCAGTTGGACACCTGGACAGGAATGCATGGACATGTCCAGAATCTCAGGTTGCGAGTATCATCCTGGTTCACTGTACACAGAACACGTCCTCACTTTTCACTTCCTGCTCCTCGTGGGCAGAGCTTTCGCTTTTAACTTTGGACAGAGTGTATCACTTTTAGGGCTGGTAGAGTAGACTGAAGCAGCTCATACTCTGTATTTACATGTGGTCCTCGGGCTTTACCACTTACAGATTCTAGGGTCTTGGTAAAATCACTGAACCTGACAGAGCTTCACTTTCTTCTTCAATAAATGGAGATGCTATAACCAAATAGAATGTTTCTGAAAATTCCATGAGATAATGTGTGTGTGAATATGTTTAACACAGACATTTTCTTCCCTTCTCCATCCCTTCTTTCTTTCCCACTTAGTTTACATATAAAGGAAAATCTCTCTAGTTACCAGTAGGAACAGCATGAACATCCCAAATCTTTCGCTCTCAAGAACACATAACCTTGGGTTCACATCCCAGGATTCCCTGTCTGAGCTAGACAGACTTGAGCAAGTCCAGTTGTGCCTTAATTGCTTTATCTGTCAAGCAATCACAATAATAATCCCACTGCATAGGAGTGTTGTGAGGATTCCATGAGTTCCTGTGCCTGATTCATGATAACTACTCAATAAAGATCAGCCAGCTCAGTTACCAGCCTCCACTTTTACTGGCTACCCTAGATGTGCTGGGAGGTTTGAATGAAAACAAACCACAAATTAGGATTAAGTGGCTTTGATTATCTGACCTAATGCAAAGAAATTTTCACTTCTTTAGGCATTGCCTTTGAGTTTAGTACATTCTCTCTCCAAGTCGCGGGTCACATTGTATAGTGATTCAAAAGCAATCAACGAGCTAAGAGAGAGGAAAAATGTACATAGGTCAGGTATAATAAGCAGAATTTTGGCCCAATGTCCTTTTATCTCTCTCTCTCTCTTTCATGGTACACCCATGAATATGTTATGTTACATGGCAAAAGGGACTTCACATATAATCAACTTTACTAATCAGTGGACCTTAAAATGGGGAGATCACATGATTCGTTTAAAGCAGAAGGTGAAGGCTGAGATATTGAAAGCATGAGAAGGATTCTATGTGCTGTTGTTTCTTGAAGATGAAGGGGACCGTTTGTCAAGGAAATGGGGATATCAGTCCTACAACCAAATGGAACTGAACTCGCCAGTGAGTATGGAAGAGGATCCTGGACCTCAAGAGGCTGAGAATTACATCCTGAATGGACAGGTTGATTTTCGCTCTGTGACACCCTAAGCACAGAATGCAGTCGTGCCATGCAGTACTTCTGACATACTGAAGCTGTGAGCTAATAAAGGGTGTTGTTTTAAGCCACTAAGTTTGTGGTAATTTGTTACAGAACCAACTAAAAAAGAAAAAATGCACCACATTTACAACTTTCCATGAAGCATGAAGTATTGACAATGAAAAATTAATCAGGACAGGGAGGAAGTACCTCCTGCTGAAAACAGTACTTTGAGTCTGAGGTATACAATGCAACACTTCCAACCGAGGAAGGAAGGAAGGAAGGAAGGAAGGAAGGAAGGAAGGAAGGAAGGAAGGAAGGAAGGAAGGAAGGAAGGAAGGAAGGAAGGAAGGAAGGAAGGAAGGAAGGAAGGAAGGAAGGAAGGAAGGAAGGAAGGAAGGAAGGAAGGAAGGAAGGAAGGAAGGAAGGAAGGAAGGAAGGAAGGAAGGAAGGAAGGAAGGAAGGAAGGAAGGAAGGAAGGAAGGAAGGAAGGAAGGAAGGAAGGAAGGAAGGAAGGAAGGAAGGAAGGAAGGAAGGAAGGAAGGAAGGGATCCCATTGTCAGGAGCACAATGAGTTCGTGGTGGGCAGTAATTGTTCCCCTGTACTTTACACTGGTCAGACACCATCTGGAATGGAACTCCAATTCTGGCATCTTTTAAAGAAAAACTTTAGGAAGGACAAAAGCAAAATGGACTTCATGGAGGACATGAGGATGGAGAGTAGGCCTTGGATCCAATGGCAAAAGGGCCCAGGAATTTTCACCCAGAGCCAGACTAGAACAAGTCATTCTAACCATCTTTAAATAAAGGACTGTCCTATGAAGTTAAAACAAAACAAAACAAAACAAAACAAAACAAACAAAAAACCAACTCAGACCAATTGGTTTTATTTTCTCCTGAGGGTAGAAATAGAAACAATGAGTAGTAATAACACAGAAATAGATTATAGTTTAGTGTAAAAAAGAAAAAAGAAAAATTTATTTTTTGAAAACTAAAACTATCCATCAATTAAACGAGCTCATTCATGAGGCAGTCAGCCAGCCCTCCACTCCTGAATAAGGTGGAGCCTAAGTAGTGAGGCTTCCTGTAAGTGCTATTTTGATGCTGGGTTCAAATATTGGGAAATATATGGATACGAAGGGTCTAGAGTAAGGTATCATTCAGGGCTCCATGGAAGACAACAGGAGGAATGAAGATAGGAGCTAAATTGGAGCTACATGTGCTGCCAACCTATATTCAAATAAAAATTTTCCAAAACCACTATGTCGGAATAAGATAGTGACATAGGAAGCCCCAGATCTCATTCCTCCGCAGACACTCTGACTTAACAACAATATACAGTTCAAAGGCTTTATGAGAACTCAATTTTCCAGTTAAGAAGTCACCGTACCCCAGGTAAGTGCAAAGCCAAGAACGCTCACATTGAAATGGGGAAGAAAAGCCATTGCATTTCACCCAGGATAGTCCTTTCCCCAAGCTGGCACAGCTCAGTGTTATTGGGGGAAAAATGTCCAACTCACCCCTTCTCCCTGTGGAGAGAAAGAGGAGTGTGGAATGTTTGTCCAACATTCTGGCTTTTAGGGGGGCTGCCTGAGGGCCTGTTCTGTCTCACCTAGCTCTGAGTACTGACAGGAAACCTACATACTGGCACACTGTGCAAATGATCTACTGATTCGGTTCAATCCCTTCCAAACTTCTAACGGCATTTTGCTTTTTTCAGAAATAGAAAAAAGTATCCTAAAATCTTTATGGAATCTCAATGGACCCTAAATTGCTAAGGCAATCTTGAGCAATAAGAACAAAGTTGGAGGCCTCATACTTCTAGATTTCAAAACATATAATGAATTATAGTAATCAAAGCAGTATTATACCAGCATAAAAAACAGTCATATTGACCACTGGAACAGAATAGAGAGACCAGAAATATACTGTAATGCACATGGTAAAATAATCTTCAGTAAGGATGCCAAGGCAATACAATGGAGACAGTCTCTTCAACAAAAAGTGTTGGGAAAACTCAATACCTGCATGGAAACTAATGAAGCTGGACCCTTATACCATAGATAAAAATTAACTCAAATGGATTAAACACCTTGCTATAAATTGTTCGTGTCTCCCCAAAATTCATATGTTAAACCCTGATCTCCAATCTGATGGTGTTTGGAGGTACAATCTCTTGGAGATGATTAGGTCATGAGCATAGATCCGTCGTGCCTAAGATGAATGTGCTTATAAAGGAGACCTGAGAGAGCTCCTTGGCCCTTCCCTCATGTATGAACACAGTGAGAAGACAGCTGTCTGCGAGCCAGAGAGCTGGCCTTCACCAGACACTGAATCTGTTCGCATCTTGATTGTAGACTTCCCAGACTCCAGAAAAGTGAGAAATAAATTTCTCTTGTTTATAAACTTCCCAGTCTATGCTATTCTGTGATAGTAGCCTGAATGGACTAAGAAATTGGTACTGAGCAGTGGGGTGCTTCTGTTACAAATACCTAAAAATGTAGAAGTGGCTTTGAAACCAGTTAATGGGAAAGGCTGGTAGAGTTTTGAGGTGCATGTTGTTAAAGAAAAAACAAAAAAAGCTTATACAGACCATTAAGGGTGATACTGGTGAGAGTCCAGAAAGAAAAGAGGAGAGCTATAAAGAAATCCTCCATCTTTTTGGATAATACCTAAGTTACCCTGAACAGAATGTTAGTAGAAATATGGACAGTAACAGCCATTCTGATGAGGTCTCAGACGGAAATAAGGAACATGTTATTGGAAACTGGAGGAAAGGTCATCCTTATTATAAAGTGGCAAAGAACTTGGCTGAACTATGTTCACTGTTCTAGTGTTTTGTGGGAGGTGGAATTTCATGCAATGAAAGTGAATATTTAGCGGAAGCTATTTCTAAGCAAAGTGTCGAAGGTGTGGCTTGGCACCTCCTGACTGCTTATGGTAAAATATGAGAAGCGAGAAGTGACTTAAAGACAAATTGTTAAGCAAAATAGAAGTATAACTTAAAGATTTCAAAAATTCTCAGCCTATTCGTATTGCAAAAAATGAAACACTAAGGGTGTGACCAAGCAACAGTTTAATGATACAAGTAGAGATCAGCCTTCTCAACAGGAGCCAGGAGCTATTCCCTAAGGCCAGGGGAAAATGATCCCAAAGCGAATTCAGAGTTCATCAGATCTGTGACTCCCATCACAGGTCAGGGGTGCAAGAGGCAGGGGGCAAAGCAATTTCAAAGGAGGGATTTCTGGCACCCATGAGATCTCGGTGCTTGCTGCATGGTACTGCCTCACATCAAGGGCTCTGTTCTTCACACTCCAGTGCCATGCTCCTCAGCCACCCCAGGTGCCGCTTTGCTGGGCACTCATGCAGTCCAGTGCAGGCAGCAAATTTTGGCAGCATCTGTGTGGTGCCATCTTTGCCACCTGCAGAATACACAGGCCCCAGGTTCATGGCTGCCTATACCTAGGTTTCAAAGGACAGAAGTGCCCAGAACCGAGGATTTTCAACCTTAATCTAAGAGAACCACTGGTATGGGCCCCAGCAGAAAGCTGCTTGGGACTATACTTCCAAGCTTTGGGAGTGACATTACCAGTCCCCTGGGGCTGCAAGGCAGAGCAGCGAGCCAAAGAGGATTATTCTACAGCAATAAGATATAATGGAATTTGCCCTGTTAGGTTTTAGACTTACTGGAGACCCATTATTCTTTTCCTCTTTCCCATTTCTCCCTTTTGGAATGGGAATGTATAGTCTAGGCTTGTTCCACAGTTGTATATTGGAAGCACATAACACGTTTGGTTTCACAGGTGCACAGTTGGAGAGGAATTTGCCTCAGGTTGAATTGTACCTTGGGTCTCACCCATGTCTGATTAGCTGATATTTAGATTATGCTTTGAATTTCAGACTTTTGAGTTGATGCTGGAATAAGTTAAGACATTTGGGGCTATGGGGTGGGTGGGAATGAATGTATTTTACATGCGAGAAAGACATGGATTTGGGGAGCTGATGGTAGAATGGCATAGATTCAGTGTTTGTGTCACTGCAAAATACTTATAGAAAAGCTCCATGATACTGGATTTGACAGTGATTTATTGGCCATAAAACCAAAGCACAGGCAACAAAAGGAAAAATAGACAAATGAGACTATATCAAATGTAAAAACTTCAGTGCCACCAAAGAAACAATCAACAGAATGAAAAAGGCAACCTACAGAATGGGAGAAAATATTTACAAACCAAATATTTGATAACAGGTTAATATCCAGAATATATTTTTAAAAATCTCCTCCAACTCAACAACAGCAACAAAAGAAAGAAGGAAAGAGAGAGAGAGAGAGAGAGAGAGAGAGAGAGAGAGAGAGAGAGAGAGAGAGAGAGAGAGAAAATAACAAGTGTTGGTGAAGATGTAGAGTAATTGGAATCTGCTCACTTTTTATGTGAAATGGTGCATGGTGCAGCTGCTATGGAAAACAATATTTTTGGTAACAGTTTTGGAAAACTCAAAAAATTTAAAATAGAAATTTTGATCCATATGATCCAGCAACCCCAAGTCTGGGATTATGTATCTGAGTCAATATCCAAACAAATTGAAAACAGGATCTTGAAGAAATATTTGCGCCCCCATGTGTACTGCAGCATTATTTTACAAAGTTGCAAAAGGTAGAAGCAAACTTAGTGTTCACTGACCAATGAATTGATACAGACAATGTGGTTTATACATACAATGGAATATTATTCATCCTTTAAAAAGAAGGAAATCCTGTCACATGTTACAACATGGACTAACCTGGAGGAAATTATGCAAAATGAAACAAGCCAGTCACAAAAAGGTAAATATAACATGATTCTACTTATATGAACTATATAACATAGCTAAACTCTGAAACAGAAAGTAGAACAGTGGTTGCCAAAGGCTGGGGTGGGAGGGAAGGAGGAGTTGTTGTTCAGTGAGTATAGAATTTCAGCATTGCCAGATGAAAAAGTTCTAGATATCAGTTTAACAACAATGTGCATATTGTGAACACTATAGCACTCTACACTTAAAAATGATTAGGATGGTAAATTTTATGCTATGTAGTTTTTATGAAAAAAAAAAAATCAAAAAGCCAAGCAAACAGAACATGTCTGTTGGATGACTGTGGCTCTCAAGATCATGAGTTTGTTACCTCCGGACTATAGCAGAAATTGAGAAGAAAGAGACAGAAAATTACCTTTTATTGAGCACTTACTAAGATCCAGGAGTTATACTAAGACCTTTACAGATATTTCCCTATCCAATTGTCACAATCTTGTAATATACACATTTTATTCCCAATTTATAGATGAGGAAACTGAGAAATTGTGAGGTTAGAAGACTTCTCTAAGATCACATATTTAATTAGTCAAAGGCAGGATTTGAACCCAAGACAGACTCTAGAGCTGGTACTTTTTTCACTGTTTCAGGAACTGAGAAAACATCTTAGGAAGAGAAATACTATATATGATATCACAGTGGTGAAGACTAACTAGCAGCATGGAATTTCCAAAGACAAATAGATGTGTTCCTCGGAGATTCTATTGGAGAATAGTAAGCTGTAAACTGGAGGAACAACTTAAGAGGAGACTGATTCAAAACACTGGCTATGGGTTAGAGTCCTGGCTCTGACACTTACAGCTTTGTGACCTTGGACTACTCAATTAGCCTCTCTATCTAGGTTAAAGTGCTTCTTATTGTGCCTGACAGATGATAAATGTACAAGAAATGTACAAGAAATGTTAGTTATTATTAAAATTGTGTAGCCCATTGCTAGATCTCAAAGGTCAGATTAGGTTTAAATTTGATGTCCTGGACAATAACCATATCAGAAATAAAATTTCAGCTAGACTGGTTAGGAAGCAAGCAACTTTCCCTGTGAAAATAGTGTTCTAACTGGCTACTTGTGAGTGTCTCTCCCTTCTAAAATCCATTTACCACATAGTCACCATGGTCAGTCGGAAAGTCCTTCTTTTCTTAAAAAGTTATTAATTACTCTCCATTTGTTATCATATTCTTAAATTTGTATGGATTTGAGAATCAGCTGAGGATGTTATTGAAGAGTATATTCTAAGGCTTCATCCACTGGGATTTTAACTCCGTAAACTCAGCTGAGTCTAGTGATCCAGAGAGCCCGTTTTTGAGAAACTGTTGAAATTAATTTCCAGTTCGTTAACTTAACATACAAACCCTTCATGACTTGACTCTGACTACCTCTCCAACCACGGTTTTCACTTTTCTAACCTCTGATTAACTCTCTAGCAATAGAGCTCCACTTCTAGCTCCTCGTGCATTCTGAGATTTTGTTATTCTGTTTTTCCCTGAACACCTTCCCTTTTCCTTTCTGACTCAGTCCCCTTCTGTGATCTTCACATGCCCAATTCTGCCCAACTATATTAGTTATCCATTGCTGCATAACAAATTACCCCAGAACGTAGTAGCTTAAAGCAATAATAATCATTTATTATCGTTCACGGTGTCTATGGGTCAGGAGTTTGGAAGTGGTTAGAACTTGGGGTCTTTCAAGGGTTGCTGTCAGGTATCAGGTGGAGCATTTAATGGCACTGAAGAATCTATTTCCAAAGTGGCACAATCACAATTTGCCATGGCTGGCAAGTTGGGGCTGGCTTTTGGCAGGTGGGCTTTCAACATGGGCCTCTCTTCAGCGTCGCTTGACAGCCTTTGCACCATAAGGGCTGGCTTCCCTCAGAGCTAGTGACCTGAGACCAAAGCTGAGACTGTAAGGCCTTTTATGATCTCGCCTTGGAAGTTATACACCATTACTTCTGCAGTACTCTCTTGGTCACGCAGGTCTGTCCTGGTTCCCAGTGGAAGGAGACTACACAAGGCTGTAGACACAACTTGGTGATGATGACTGGGAGCCACCTTGAAGGGAGGTTACTACCACGTCATTCTTGATTACTCACGTTATTCCTCAGGGAAGCCTTTCTTGAATTTCTTTCTTAAATTGTGTAACTGACCCTCCTTCTAGTTATGTGTGTGGGTGTGTGTACATATGATATGTGTGCATTGTGTATATACATACACATATAGATCATATACATGTATTGGCATATATCATATATGTATATGTAATGTATGTATATCATCTGTATGTGTATATGTATATCCATACACATACAATGTATGTATGTCCATTTTTAAATTATTGCCGTTAGGCTGAGCACTTTGTGGATAGGGATCATGCCTTATTATCCTAGTAACTCATGTTTTGCTCAAAGACTAATGAAAGAAGGGAAGAAAACAGGAGGTAAAGGAATGAAGGAGCAATTTTGAGCAATTATATTTGGTTGTCACAAGGCTCTATGACACATAAGAGTTCCATTTCTGTTAATTGGCAGATGGTTAACTAAGAAAAATATCACGGGGCAGCTGGGAAAGAGCAGGAAGAGTTAGAAAAGCTTTCATCCACAACAACACGAATGTTGAGGAATGTGTGTGAACTCTGGCTGCATTCTATTTGCACAACTCTGACCATCATATTCAGTCCTACGTGGGTCTAATTTTCTTTTCTGTTCTCTTTTTGTCATTTCATTGACATACTCTGGCTCACAAACAGGGGAGATGGAAGCTATAAAAAGGCATGTGGTCTTGGGAGATGGCAGAGGACAAAAGTTCTGAATCCTAAAAAAATTCTTAGAATGCTTCATGGATTCTTTCCATTCGAATGCTGGGAGGTCCACATGGGCTGGAGATATTAGATGTTTTCCTTATAACAATGTACACATAAAGATATTAACGATGCTTCATCTTTTTAATGATAACTTTGCTGCTCTATACTGGAAGTGGCTCCTATGGCTTTTCTAACAAAATTCTTACCTTGGTTTCCTATAATCATTAGTTTGTGCTGGTCTCTCCCCAGTACCATGAAAGAGACGTGTGTTACTTATCTCTATATACACATCGTGCTGCCTGAGACACAATAGATATGCATTAAGTATAAGCTGAAAGAGTTAAATCATTTATTCAAAGCAATCATATTAAAGATTTCACATTGGCAGATTCCTCCCCACCGAACACACCACTTACTGAAATCTGTAGGAACAGTGAACTGATCCTTATTCATCAGTCATAGTTTTAATAAAGTATAATGAAATCAATTTAAGAGAGTTTCTTCCACATGTATATTGTATATGCAGCATTCTGACATCATCTAGCAATTATCCTTTACCCACAATTCCTTTCTGCTTCAGAAGAGACCTTATTCTGCCTTCAGAATTTGAAGACCCAAGATTTCCTGTCTTTTGAGTTTAGCGTCAGGTGATGCACAAGCAGAGCTCTGATCTTCAGGGAAATGCCAGGCAGTGAACTTTCACTGAACATTTCCTCAGTGGGAAGCATTGTGTTAAGGCGAGACCAGTAAGGCTGTGTCTGTCTTCTAAGAGAAAGTAGCCAGGTTTCTCTCTAACACCTGGAGACTGACAAGAAGTTACTGTCATGCATCGTGGTGCGTTGGCCTGACTCCCCAGTCTGTTTTAGGACTGAAGCACTCATTCTTCTATGTACTGTGTGGTGCTGGTGGTTGAGGCCCCTGGGGAGATTGGCCTCATCTTAAAGGGAACTGCCACACCCAAGGTTATGGCCACCAGTCAACATGGAGATATAAAAGTCTGTCCCGGCCCTGATTTGAGACAGCTCTGCAGGGCCATGCCTGCTGCAGTGCTCCCAGTGGGAAAGACAGGGCCTCTGTTTTGACCGCTTTGCAGTTTGACATCTCCCTCTGCCCCATTCTCTTTCCTTTACTCCCTCTTAAGTGTTGTGCTTGAGAGTGCTCCCCAGGAAATCTCATTGTTTGCTTCCTGCTGAACATGACCTATTATTATGGGATAACCCCATGAAAATTGTATCAACGTTACACTTCATTTAAAAAGAAATACACACACACACACACACACACACACACACACACACCGGGGGTGCCAAAAAAATCTATTCAAGTGGACACTTTGGTCAACGTTGCTCAAGCAGTAGTTCGCCATAATCAGAAGTGTCTGGATGCTGATGGTAACCACTTTGAGAACCTCTTGTAATTGCAGAAGTCAAACGTGACTTGTATTCATCTTTTGTTATCAATATATATTGAGTATTACAATTTTAATATTTTTTCCTTTCATAAAATGAATATATATATCTCAGGAAGAAACTAGCTTCAGCCAAGAATTTGGGGTAACATAAAATATAAACTAATTGAACGACAGAAATCTTATTTACTGTTTTAGAATTTCTCACTCTTGCCTAAAACTCAGAACTAGTTAGTACTCAGTATTGAAGGTATATTAATTAGTATTAGAACTCAGTACTTATGGTGTAAGTGTGGATTATTTTCAATGCATTAGGACTCAGGTATTTCTTTTTTTTTTTTACGAGTAGCAGCTCCTATAAGAGAGAGAAAATGAAACTTTACTTTCATCTGTCTGAAGAAAACTTCTAGATAACGCATTCATGTTGTATTTGCAGAAGGTGTTATTATAAAGAAATGTTTATAAATTTTAAGAAGTTTTTAAAAATTATCTTCATAGCACGTATATTAGTTAGCTATTTTTGGTAAAACCTAGTTCTATATTATAGTAGTGACAGATACACACCAAGTGGCTAGTACAAGATTACCTACTTTATTTGTTGCATACTTTATTTCCTTAATAAAGAATTCAATATATTAAGGTATAAATTTTTTCTAATCATTTGAGAACATCAAAATGTATCTGATTGATAATGAAATGCCAAAAATAAAATTTTTAAAAACTTACATGTAGCTTGTAAACCCCATACATTGGGGTGTATAAACTCAAGGTACGTATAAGTCATTCCCAAACTCTTTTTCTAAACTTTTCTTTGGTTAATATGATCAGAGAGAATGATAAATTTTCATGTTTCTTAAAGCTATTTGGCAAGGGGGTACCTGAAGCCATAAGCTAAATTTATATAGTACAGTATAGAATGTAAAAATTTGCATGAACATTTAAGATAGGATATGAGACTTCAAAGAAATTCCTACAACGAACTGGTTTTCCTATTCTTAGATCATTCTGTTTTTTTTCTCTTCCTCCTCACAGTCTTTGAGGAATGTAAGCAGTAAAGTTTGAGAAAAACTGCTAAGCAGTTTTGATTCAGGATTGTAGATGTGGCCTTCTGCTTAGAGATGGCCACAATTTCTTTATTTAATCATCATTTACTAATGACCTACTTTATTTACTAATAAATAAATAAGTATATAAATATATAAACAAATATATAACTAACTAACTAACTAAATAAATAAATAAATAAATAGCTTTATTTACTAATAAAGCTACGTTGTAGCTTTGTACAAAGCAGGTTTCCTCTTCGTTTCTCTGCAGCAGTCCTATACCATATAAGGCAGCTTCATTCCACCTCAGCAATCCAAGCCCCACTTTAAGCCTACACATTTTTAAGCCTTTAAGAAAGCATGGCTCTAGTCAACGTCATCGACATGGAGGGGAGCTATGACGTCCTGGACTGACCTTCAGCTCAGAGGTACACCATGGTGAGTGCGGAGGTCCAGCCCCTCAGATAAACAGCAAGCGGTCTTCCCCTAATTCGGCATCTTTCCAGGTGCACTCTGGGCAAACAAAGGAGAGCTGATGTGGATAAGGTGAGAAATAGTTTAAAAACCAACTGGAAATTGTCAATGGAGTCTGAGTTGTCCGCACCTCCACCCCTCTTTAGGTCCAAAGGTTGCATATTTTCCTGACATTTCTGGGTTCAGCTTTCTTGCTTAGCAGGCTTTGCAGAACCTGAGGCGTTTACATTCCCCAGATGAATATGGATGAAATCAAAGTTCCATCCACTCTTGTGGGTGGGCTTGGGCAAGGGAATGAATATGTTTTCTAAATATGGGTGGATCTATAATGCTCACTAACCACAACAATGTGTTTTCAGAACACTAAATTTGGAAAGACAAGTATTTCACCCCCTAACCAACTTCACTCACCATTGAATTGGACAGAATTGAAAACACTTGAGAAGAGTAACTTATTTGAAATCTTTTTAACTGCAAGATTTCCATTGGACCATGGTAAGCAAAAATGGGGGTGTGTGAACAGCTGTCAAGACGAAGTCATTACCAATCTCAGTTTAAAAATAGCCAACAAGTTTTTATTACAGCAAACAATAGATTTTTATTTGGTGTAATCCCCACCTCCAGATAAATGACATGCCCAGTGGTGTGTGTTGTCATTTTAATTTTAACAAAAATCTATCTACTGAAATATTAAAATTATTTTTTCCTGTTTATTTTTTAGTGTGTCTAGTAGTAGAATATTTAAAATTATGTATGGTGTGCATTACATTTCTACTGGACAGTATTGCTCAAGATGAATTTTAGGTAATGTGCACACAGGGCATTAAATAAGAGTAAATCATAGAACAAGAAAAATTATTCTCTTCTTCATTCCCCATTAACCCTTATGATTAGAGCAAAGAAAAATCCTAGTTTAGTACTAGTTTTTCTCTAATACGACATAATTTTCCTTTTTTAACAAAGGAAAGGAAGCCTCAATAATTAAAACCTTGGAAGGCAACAAAATCTAGGTAGAATCTAACAACATGCTTTCGTTGTGTTTGCTTTTTAAATTGTGCTCTATTTAGGTTAGATGATGCTAATTTTTGTATTTATTGTGATAAAATAAACTTTCATTTATAAATTTATTTATTTCACTAAAAATCAGCAAGTATGTTGGAATCAAAATGTTACATCAATACTAGCACAGATAATACAGAACTGAAAAAAAAAATCATGTGTTATGTGAATGACCAAAGTTTTGGGAAACAGTCTTATACGATGTTAAGTGTTTTCTTGGCCAACACAGTGCACTCAGTCTTTTCCATATGATCTATAAAACCCTTGATATATAATTTGTAAAATGTGACTGTTCATTTTAACTCCAACTTGGATAAGGCCATTGCAACTTCAGCTTCCGTTTCTTATCACAAAAGACTGAATTCAGGCATAATTGGCCAACAAGGACTGTGACAGTCAAGGCCCCTCAAAGGTTATCCTAGGTCATGAACTGAGATGACCACTCCTTTGGGCCAGAGGAAAATGCTGGCAGTTGCTAGGAGTTGAATCTAGAAGGAAGTTTGGGGTCATTCTGGGTGGGAGAGCTGAGGGAGAACAAACATGGAAAGAATAGGAATGATGAAAAGTGAGGAGTATATTCCTGTGTTACATCTGAGAGACCAAATAGTACAATAAGCTCTGATAGGACTCTTTGGGCTTGAATCCTAGTTTGGACATTATCTAGCTCTGTGACCCAGGATAAGTTATTTAAGCTTTCTACAGTTCACTTTCCTTGTCTGTAAACTTAACAGTCACTATCTAAGGCTTTCTGCCAGACACATACTAACAGTACATCAATACTCCATACTAATAGTAGATCAATATTTATTATCATTATCATTATCCACATTTTCATCATCATCACTGTCACACGATGTTCAGAGATGCATTGAGATATGTGTGTGATTTCAATCTAGAATAGGGGTTAATGAATTAGGGCCTAGATCTCAAGAGCACGCAGAAGATAATGTATGGCCCAAATTAATCAGGATTAGGCTAGCGATTGCCAAATTGTCCTACAGGCAGCCTTTCCCAGGAACACGATCTGTAAAGGACCAATTACAGTGGACTATGTCATAGGTGTTCTGATGATACCGGAAACATATAGAAATGTTTCCTTTTAAGGTCTCAAGGAACTTGGCTAATAAATGAGTACATATTGTTATCTCATTCTTTTTCTCTTTTTTTCTACTAATGGCACTTCTCTCTGGTTAATAGCTGTTTTTTGGTAACATATCATTAAAACATTTTCCGACAGGTTGTTTTTGCTTTTTTTTCCCCTATGCAGTGTTTGAAGCCTGAGGAAGCAAAAAGGAGGAGAAAAATCCCTCTAAATCAATTTTTTTTTTTCCTTTTTGCAATCATGCTGATTTCTGTACCCTGAGGTTTTACTCCCACACATTCTGATGATGGATAAATTACTGTAGCAATAACTTAGACTAGTGTTTTGAACTTGAGAATTAGTTTGTGCCTTATTTTGTTCTTCATGTACCTCTTCAAAAACCTTAAGAAACCTAGCAGCAATAATTTTTAAGTGTTTTGAGGGACTGAAAATGCCATTTGAAAATCTATTGAAAGCTGTGGAGTGTGTCCCCAGAAAGAAGAATGTTTCCACATAAAGAAAAAATGTAGTATGCAGTTTCATGGAGTTCAAGGACCCTCTGAAGCTTAGTAGCTCCAGGTTAAACATCTCTATTGTGAGGACAAATAAACCCTTGGCCAACCTGGAACTACAGAGGAAATGCAGAAAATGAAGACGAGCAATGTCTTTGATCCCTGGGGCACAAATGTCTGTCTACATGAAAGGCAGAACGGAAATGCATTCATTTTTGAATTGTTGATAGGAAGTGGAGTATGTCTTTCTCTTGATTTATGTCTTTATGGTATAGTATCATTATTAAAAATGCTGTGGATCTTAAATAGAGAACAAGATTACCCCACCATTTCCATTTGGAAATATATTAAAGAAAAAAATAATCATATACAATTATTTAATTTATTTGATGATGAACAATTGGAAACAACATTATCTCTTTTTATAATCTTGCCTATCTACATACAACTTTACATGCACATAGGATTTTAAAAAAATTATTAAATTAATTGTGGTGACATTGGTTAGCAAAATTACGTAGGTTTCAAGTGTACAATTCTGTAATACATCTATATATTGTGTGTTCATCACCCGGAGTCAGTTGTTCTTCTGTCACCAATATTATCTCTTATAATGGGGATAAATAAGTAAATTATCCAAACAATAAAATTTACAAGCTATCAAAAATCGTATTTTTTAAAGACAATTTAATGATGTGGGAAAGCCCCTGTGATGTTTAGTGACTTATATAAGATATAGCATTATATTAAGAGTATTATTCCAATTTTGTTTTACATAGCTATGATTTCCACACACACAGAAGTACATATACACATACACATGTATACATGCATATCAAAACTGAAAGGAAATATCTTAATATGTTCTGGTATTTATCTCTGAGAAGACTAACATTTTTCTTTATATTTTTCAGTTTTAAAATTTTATAACAAATATAGTTTTCTTTTAAAACAAACAAAATATGATTAAATAAGGGGGTTTCCATCTTTAGCTCAAACTGGAAAATGACACCTGTTTAAATGTGAGATCGTTTAGTCCTCATACATATTTCATCTAAACAGAGATTACCAAGTAGTTTTATTTCCTTTTCCTCCAAATTTCCGCTCTTAATTCTTATAATTTCAGCCTCTATAAAGGTGATAGCACTCCTTCCCTAGAATTGTATAAGATTAGTTTTTTCAAACTAAGTTATTTATTTATTTATTTTTAAAATTTTTACCCATTACCCTACCCTCTTTCCCTTTGGCAACCATCAGCTTGTTTTCTGTATCTATGGGTATGTTTCTGTTTTCTTTTGTTTGTTCATTTGTTTTTTTAGATTCCACATATAAGTAAAATCATACAATATTTGTCTTTCTCTTTTTGACTTATTTCACTTTGCATCCATGGACCCTCTAGGTCCGTCCATGTTGTCACAAATGGCAAGATTTCATTCCTTTTCATGGGTGAGTAATATTCCATTGTATGTCAGGTCTGACAATTAAATTCGCGAATTCATCCTAGAAAAAGTGCTACATACTTCATTGTTGAATATAACTATCATCAGCTTCCAAGTAGTTCCCTTGGGAAGCTATGCACCAACACCAGTGCCTAGTCCACCCTTCAAAGCAATTTTGGAACTCTTTTTCTGGATTGGCCATCAGAGCTGTTGTCGTATTACCCTTGATGTCCTGAATGTCATCAAAATGTCTTCCTTTCAATATTTCCTTTATCTTCGGGTAAAGAAAGAAGTTGTTGAGGGTCAGATCAGGTAAGTAGGGAGGGTATTCCAATACAGTTCTTTGTTTACTGCCTAAAAACTCCCTCATAGACAGTGCTGTGTGAGCTGGTGCATTGTGATGATGCAAGAGCCATGAATTGTTGGTGAAAAGTGCAGGTCGTCTAACTTTTTCACACAGTCTTTTCAGCACTTCCAAAGAGTAAGCTTGATTACCTGTTTGTCCAGTTGGTACAAATTCATAATGAATAATCCCTCTGATATCAAAAGAGGTTAGCGACATCGGTGCAACAAGTTCACGAACTTAATTGTCAGACTTTCATATTATCAGTCATAGTCTAACCAGGAAAGCAGAAACTATGTTATGACTTTTCTACAGAGTGAATTTAATTCAGGGAAATTATTACACAGGTAATGGAGTTTCTGAGACCCATAGAGGATGTGGTAAGGTAATCTAAAGTTAAAGAGCTGGAAACCACTACCATCTGTAGGTTGGAAAGATGAAACATGTAGCGAAATTACTGCCGAGAAGGTCATCAGATGGAACCAAGGATCTGGAGCCACAGAAGAGAAGCAACTGCTGAGAAGCTGCTTGAGCAAGAGAAGCAAGAGAAGTCCCGGGCTTCACTCTCCCACTCTGTTCAATCTCCTGCCAGTGTCTTTTTTCTTTTCTTTTTGTCTCTTTTTTTGTCAAAACTCAGCCAGAAGACAGCTGATGTGGTATCCTGGGATAAAGAGACTGCAGGGCTCAGTCTCCCCCTCTTTTAGAGAGCTAAGCAGAAGAAGGACAAAGAATGGAACCAACATGCCCAAGTTCCCAAACACAGCACAGATATGTATATTGATTGTTTCTAAAATTTAAAGCATTTTCTCAAAGGTTCTATGTAGTTTCAACTGTTTGATGCCACGTCTCAATGGTTCCACAATTCCAATCCTTTACTTTTGGGAACTTCATAGAAACATCTGGTGAAGACCATTGGAAACTAGGAAAATCTTTTAAAAATAGAAAATACCTAATGCAGTCCTTTCTCACATCACTGTGGATTTTCAGGCATTTACTGGAAATTATGTCAATAATATGACTTTTGTAATGTTCCCTTTTCCAAGTTTATGAACCACAGAAAGCATATCTTCCTGCTAGGATAGGCTACTGTTGTAGTAGGTTCTTCATCTGAAAAACATAATGAAAAGAAAATGCATCATTTTGTGAAAGCTATTTGTAATTTGCATTGCTGTAGGACCAACTCTAAAAGATTCCTTAAGATTCAGAAAAACAAGAAAACCCAAGAGGAACTTAAATGCTTGAATCTTTATCTCTGCTGTTGTAGATCGTGTCATTGGATACTCCAGAAAATGAATATATCTTGAAGTGGATGGAGTGTATGATTAAATCCCTGAGTGCAGTGAGTATAACGTAATAATGCTTGACGAGTGCTTGAAAAGTTTAAATAGCAAGCAAAAAAGAAAATGGTTTCCTGTAGCTTAAGGAGTTAGAACTTGAAGTACCAAAATGGAATTGGTAAATGGAAACATTTGAATGACTTTCTAGAAATATTTCCTGATGGTGTCATAAGTTAGGACAGTGGAATTGGTTTTCCAGAGGGAACTGACTGGAGCACAGGTTTTTCAAGTAAACAAAAGAAAAGGCAGCTGAGAATATACCACAGCATATATACCTAAGCAGTCAGCGATTATTGACTCTCTTCTTTAGTTCCAGCATTAAAAATGGCAGTGTTACATCTGCATAGTCCTATTAAATAAAGTATATGTGCACATATTATCTAATTAAATCCTCAGGTGAGAAACAAGGATTCAGAGGAATTAAAAATTGCTTGTTCAAAGTGCACACCTGGTAAGTGTAAGACCTGAGTCTCCAATCCAGGCTCTCATTTTTGCTGCCACAGTACGGAGCCTTGGGATCAGGAAGCGTCACTCATAGCAAATAGAAGCTATGGCTGATACTGGAAGGTTCCATATTCTTGGAGTTGATGCAGACTTATCTACCAGAAAAGGAAAATGGCATCCTTTTCTAAACATTAGGGAACTGTAATAGCCACAGTTCTTAGTTTAGAGAGAACAAAATATTCTCTGAGCAGAAAGGAGCTTATTACAGAGGCTGAGTTTGCTTACAGAATGGATGAGAGGTTAGAGTACTAAGGAGTCCTGCAACAAAAATTTGTGGGGTCTAGGGCAAGAGTACAAGAAGAGACCCACATAGTAGGTCTAAATAGTTAAAAGTTAAACATAAGTTTCAAACTGTTAAATGAAATATGTGCTAGGTTCCCAGCTTGAGAAATACACCTCCAAAATGACCTGGAAAGTCCAGATGGACTTCAGAATTCTCAGACTCCTCAAAGCATAATGGCTTGAGGAAAGCATGACCCCAGCCCCCAACCCAGGTTCCTAGCCCTTCTCTTCCCACCTCTGCCTCCATTCTGAAGGGACCCCATCTGCATGTGTGTGGACACTACAGTCCACTTGTCCAAGCTCTATCCATACCCCTGGCAATGAACTGGCCAGTGGCCACCCTTAGACCTAAAGTTATCTGTGCTGGTGGCATAGTCCACTCAGGAGAATGGTCCCAGGAAAGCAGCCCAAGCAGACTGTGGGAGGAAGCTCAAGGCCACTGGGTAAGGAATCGATGTGTTCGTGGTCCCAGGGTGCAGTCTGGGGCTAGAGGTCCAGTTAGGTGTGTTCCATTAGCCCACATACTCGTCACTCAGTATGAAGGGGGTGAAGGTAACCAGAGGAGAGCCAGAACAAGAGCCTCTAAAGTGTTGGCCCCCAAATAGGAGCCCCTCTTTACTGGATCTAAGAGTGGAACCAAGTGTAGGTCCTGCTCATCCAGGAATGATGCCACTTGATGAAGTCAGCAGCCACGCCAAGGGACTTCTCCACGGAAACCCGACTGCCACAGACACCTGCTGTTCTATACGTTGGGTGCCAGGTACTGGCCTGCAGGACCTTCCTCACATCTGCCTCAGGAGAATTGGCCACTGCTGCAGTTGTGCTTGCCAGGTGGGCGAATCTCTTCACGTGAGGCTACCATCTCACTATGCTCATTTCTGCATTTCAAGTCTGGTGCGGGTGTATCTTCCTGGTGGAACCTAAATCAGTGCGGAAACTTAGCTGCATATATAGTTTGGTCTTGCAGCTTTGATTATTCAAGAAGACATATTAGGAGTGGATTGAAATGCGTGACAATGGGAGACTAAACCTCTTCCCAACACCTTTGGAAAACCCGTTTATTGAGATACAAATAGGAACAACTTGAATACATGTTGCTTTTCTTTAATACGGCAAAGCCACCATTATGGATTTATTGGTAATGGCTATTTGGACTCTGCTCTAAAGGGTTGTAAGGCTTTGTCTGTAGTTGCTGAGAAAAAGCCCTTCTGATTTTCAATATCTGCCATGGTCGGACTATGTCTTAGATATGTGTAAGTCGGCACTGGGTAAGCTTTTGTTAAATGAGTGAATAAACTATAAATAAGTGAATTATAGCTAGGATCTTAGGCAGAAATTAAAAGGATTCTGAGTTTTTCCACTCTATAATCCTAATCCACTTAATTTTATCTGTTACCACAGTGAGTTAAAGAAAACAGATACAATAAAGGTGGGCCAAGAAAGGTGATATTTGTAGAAGTTAAGGAGGCAGAAGAGGTTCATCATTTAACCGAAGGAAAGACAAATGATAAATGTTGAATGGAGGGTCAAGATTCTCTTGACCTTTTCCCATTCTCTCCCATGTTAGTTAAGGTAATACTCCCTGCTGTAACAAACAGGTTCCCAGATTTCAGTGGCTTAACATGATACAAATGTGTCCTCTTTCGTGTGGTTATCTGAGGCAGGTGCTTCTTGTCAGTGGGGAAAGCAGCTCAGGCTGATAAAGGCTTCAGCTTCAAGCATGAGCTCCAACGTTGCCCTGGGCATCAACACGTAGAAAGCATGAGGGAGAAGGAAGTGGGAGGAACAGGCACTTGCTTTATAACCACTTTAATTCAAGTGACACGCATCACTTCTGCTCACATTTCCTTGGTGAGAAGGAGTCGTGTAGCCCCACGTGAATGCAAGGGTGAGGAAGGGACGTATAATGTCTGGGCAGCTGTTTCCCAGCAGCAGCTCTGGATCAGTTCTACTCAAAGTATGGTCCGTGGACCAGCACCATCAGCACGACCTGGAAACTTGTTAGAAATGCACATTCTTGGGCCCCACCTGGGATACTGAATTAGGAAGATTGGGGGTGGGGCCCAGAAAGCTGGTTTTTAATGAGCCCTCCACAGGATTCCTTATGGGCACTCCTTTGAAAAGCCCTGACCTCCGATGGACAACGTGTCATCTCTGTCTTACTGCCCATAGTGACTGCACTTCGGTATTTGAAGACCCTCCTTGAAGGAGGGTTATATTTCCTACTCTCGTAAAAGCCAGGCTTCATCATGTGACTTCCTTTGGCCAATAAAGTGTGAACAGAAATGATCATGGCCACTTCCAGGCCATGGTTTTATGCTTTGCTGCTTCTGCTTTCCTTCTGTCACTGTGAACTGCAATGACCAGATAACAGCTGCTCTGCTAGACCCTGGAGTGAGGAGAACAAGCAACGTAGAACAGAGCCCCAGCTGGCCTACACTGGACATGTAGCATGAGACAAAGAAACCTTTGTTGTTTTAAGATTTGACATTTAGGGTTCATCACTACAGCATTATCCTGACTGATATGCCTACTTCCCTCCAACCTATAACACTGACAATGCTTTTTTATGAATGGCTTTGCAAAGTTTATCTCCAGAGAGTTATTTCCTCCTCAGCACTAGGCTAAAGATTTTGGCGTTGTGGGGACAGAGTCCCTGAGAGCAGTTTCCAGGCTCTCGGCCTCACGTGGAAAGGTGCTGGCTCTTATTAGATGGCCATCAGCTGTAATCAGAAGGCCATCCACTGTGGCTGGCTGGCTATCAGCTATTACCGCTTAGCCATTAGCCACTGATAAAACTGCCGTGGCTACATTGGATGGTTGGTTGGTTGGTTGGTTGACTGGTTGGCAGGCCGAGAAGCGGATGGCAAGCTGCGGATCGTGTGGCTCCTGCTTCTTGTGTCTCCAACCCAGCTGCCAGCGAGAACATAGTGGTATGACTCCCCTATCCATGGCTCCATTGTTGTTCCTTTTTGGCCTCACCATATCCTGCGTTCTTGTGCGGGCAGTGGGAGCTGAGACCCTGCATTATAGGTGTCTTCCCCCCAGACGGTGGTTTCTGGATTTTGTACATTTAGCCTTTGGCTTCTTTTATTCCTTTGCCTTCTTTTATTCCTGAAATAAGTAAGAACACGTACTTTACGTGTTGACAGTGTCTAGAAACCTTGACCGTTTGTACAACAGAATTCTTGCCTTAAGTTTGCTGTGGTTTTGGTGACTTTGATTTTTCCGTCGTTAATATCTGTGAAAAGAATCATGCAAAATATCATTTGTGTAGGTTCTTGCTCCATCTTCTAGGTCCCGGTCAATCTATTGTCTTCTCTTCTAGGTTCAAGAAGTCAGATCTGTTGGGTGATAATAATTTGTTTTCTTGAGAATTTGGTTCAAGGGATTCAAAGGTAAATTGAATCACAAAAACTCAAGACTGTTAGAAGTATATCTTCTTAAGTGGTCGGTTAAAATTGGGTTAAAACATGGTCAGCACACACACCAACGTACATTGCATATGACTGGCAGCAGGCAGAAGCATAGATAACTCTGGAGTCATATATTTGGGGCCGGGGTAGGAATGTGTGATGTTATTGTCGGGGGGAGTGGCAAGTTTCTCTACCTAATTTTGTTAAGCTTAAGGTAGTATTAGCACCATGACTTTGCGTTTCCTGAGCGTGGCTTCCTGCTCACTGATGGGTGGGAGGGACAGGCAGCTGGAATTAAAATGGAGACATAACCAACGTACAGTAAAATGCCAACTATCTATCTAGAACATTAAGGAAATGAGTTGTTCTGGTTACAAAGTTCATATGTATAAAAATAGGTTCATTGAAACTATTTTTGGTGGACATCTTTGAAAATGTATATATACTTCCCTGCTTTATTAAATAGAACATTCTAATTTGATCTTGTCTTGATGACTCAATCATAAATTATTCTAAAGGGCTATAATAGATCCTGTTGAGAGCAGGGCTCTGTATTTGACCCTCTGCGGGATCCAGTTTGGAGTTCTGGTATCAACTTTTCAGAGTTTTTCTGTCTTCATTAACTCTCAGGCTGCCAGCTATGTCTTTTTGATGCTGCCAGTATGTGTCTCCCTGGTGACCTGCTTCCTCCAGGATACCTTGAACAGGGAAACTAGACAATCATGCTCTTTAAAGTTGTGCCTAAAATATAAGTAAATCAATTCCAAATGTGAGCCCTGGGAACATTCCTATGTGAAGAAAATACAGGAGCTTTATTATATCAACTTTGCCTGATCAGTAGTCCATCTTTTTTCCTTCCTTCCTTCCTCCTTTCCTTCCTTCCTTCTTTCCTTTTTTTCTTCCTCCCTTCCTTCCTCCTTCTCTCCCTCTCTCCTTCCTTCCCTCCCTCTCTGTCTCAGGAAAGTAAGATTACTTCATTACTGAGTTTCATGCAAGTGTAGTGTTTCTTTTCATCAGGTCTATTTTGAACATGTATGATAGAATATTGACAAAAGGTCATAGCTATGTGGAATTAATGAAAAACCTAGCCATAATGCTTTGCATTTTTTGAGTCCTTCATACTGTTCAGAATGTTGTCCCTACTGGAATTTTCATCTGTCATTTTGGTATAAAGCTAATATTGTGTCATTTTGTAGTCATAATACCTATAAAATTGTATTAAGCTAACTTTGCTGATAACTTAGTCTCAATTTAGTCTGACAGAGAAGTAAAAATGTCTATCCTGTTGCTTGTTTTATTCTTTCTAAACATTTGTCCTTTCTTTTTCTAGGCTGCAAGGCCTTGTGAAAAATCTAAAATCATCACACTAGCTTAGTCTACAACTACCCAAGGTGGGTAACTAGTATCAGCCCCCCTGTCTCATTTGGTTCTCTGCATGGAGGACAAGATGGGGTAAAAATTTAGGGTACATACATGTGGCAAGAAAGGTAGGAATGCAAATATGGGCATAAATCCATGCAACAATTAGAAAGTGTTAGATATACTTCCTTCTGAAAACCATTAGCAAAGGCTCTTCAAAGCTGTATCTTCCTTGTCAGTTACAGAATTTTAATTTCTAAGACTACCTGGATTGTTAAAACATGTGTGATGTTAAAGGAATTGACCTAGGCCAAACCGTGCTTCAAATGGGCTTGTTTAGTGCTGGGAGAAAGTGATTTGGCCACAGAATAGAAGATGTGCCCCTTTTAATTCTTCCACTGACAGGTGTGGAAGCTATGATTTATCACATAAGGTCAAGACCTTTAGTGTGGCTGGGATTACATTTAACATTCCAGACGTCTTCTGTGTGTCTTCTTGTCTGCATCGAGCTACAACCTGCGGGATGTAGGAGAGCAGAAAACATATGTTTACAGTTACTGTGGTAGTGGCGGAGGGTTATAGACGACTTGTCAGAGCTATGAAAACTGGGCCTGGAGTCTCATAGACCAATGGAGGCTGCCTGGCTGGGATGGGAACATAAGTGGCCATGCAGAGCATGAAAAAGAGACCACCATTAAGTGAAAACCAGTCACTGTTTCCACATGATAGCATTCCAGCTAGTAGACTTGGCCTCCAAGGTGGTTGTCTGAGCTCTAGACCCTAACAGAAAACTGAGGAGCAGATTAAACTCATTTGGGTCTGTCTCATGGCGTAGGGATAGCAAAGCTTGGTCCATCCATCCATCCATCCATCCATCCATCCATCCATCCATCTATCCATTCTTTCCACATAGAAGCCAGAACAATTTCCCCAATGAATGTATATCTGGTCATGTGATTCTCCCCTTAAATCCTTTCCTCACTTTTACATCGGGGTGAAGTCCAGACTCCTGAATGTTCCTCCTGGTTCTGCAGAATGGGTGTCTGCCAGCTTCTCTAGTGACATCTCTTAGCCCTTCCTCCCACCTCCTTATACTCTGCACAAACTTATTTCAGTAACTTGAAAGAAATCATGTTTTTTATTGCCTCTGGGTCTTTGAGCAAGTTGGGTTCCCCCCTACACTCCTTTTCCTCTCCATCTTTGCTTTCATAACCTAATTTTCTATCACTTCCCTCAGGAGGTTTCACTTTAAGGGAGTATTAGATCCCAGCGCTGAGTTCTGTCATAGCATCCTCTAGTCTCCCATCAGAGCCCAGGAGTCAGTGTTACTATCGTTAATGCATCTGTCCTCCCCCTCTATTCTAAGCTTCTTAATGACATAGATGGTACCTATAATAGACAGCACAGAGTCTGACACTTAATGAGAATTTAGCAAATAGTTGTACAAAAATGTATGACCAAAATTGCTGATATTCCTTGAAGGCTGGGGATTTTTGTTTTGTTTTTCCTTTTTGTTTTTTTTTGGTCAAGCTGTTTGCCTATGTATCCCAGCATCACCATTTATGAAATGCGTGATTTCAGACAATTTACTTCATCTGCTTGAGCTTTGGATTCCTTGTGTTAAACAGGAATAATAGCATATACTTCTTAGGATGTGGTTAAACGAGATAACACATCAAGCACATAGGCTAGTGGCTAGCACATAAAATACCCTTGGTTACATGTGATAATAATTAAGCATCTTCTGCATACTCAGGGCTTGAACCTGTGGTAGAATACAAAGTTGTGCAATCTACATGTCACTGCAGGGACTGGCTTAATTTCTCTAAACCTTAGAGATGGCTCTCTGAGGCAAGCTGAGTGCCAACACAGACTCTGGGAGACATCCTGGGCTGTCTGGGAGGAACATCTGGGAGAAATCTGGCTTAGAGGCTCAGGACCTCGTTCTCCATTCCTCTCTAGCATAATCTTTTGAACAAGCCCAACTCCTCCCCATTCCTGAGGTCAAATCACTGCTCGAGTTTCTGTCTTGTTCCCTGGTGTCTCTATTTCTTTTCTAGGACGCTGGTACTTCTGAGAATGGGGCCTGCATCTGTCTCCAGCAGACCCTGCCTTCTCATATCCTGATGACTGGAGTCCTGGTCCCCCAGGCCCGGCCCTGCTATGGCCATGCTAACTCTTTGAGACTGGGACTACCTATTCATATTACCTTTGTCTGGAATGCTCATCACCACCGTCTACCTGACTGACTTTCTGCCTCCCTCTGACGCTGCCTGCCTGCCTGGTCTACATGGTTTTTATTAGGTTGGTGCAAAAGTAATTGCGGTTTTTGCAATTATTTTTAACCTTTTAAACCACCATTACTTTTGCACCAACCTTATACTTTTGCTAGCCTGTCAGGAATATAGCTGGGTTGGCCTCCTATTGCGTACCATATCCTATTTTATGTACTAAGTCCCTCAGTCTGCGATTTGCTCCTCAGTTTTATCTTGTCACCACCAGAACTCCTGTCAGAGAGTCCTGCCCTCAAGCACTATAGTGTCTTAGGGAACATATTGCACGTCCTTCAATGACAGTTATAGGAGGTTGAAAGTCAGAGGTGCCTTAGAAAATTGATGGAACTTGGCTGCTTATAAGAGACTTTAAATTAAATGGGAATGAGGACACTTATGTCCAAAAATCTATACTGACACTCCAGGAAACAGTCAGACTAACAAGTTATTGGACAACAAATAGACTGTGTCTCCAGAGGGTGTCCATCGTAGGATTCTTGAGTCTCTCCCAGACCTTATTAAGAATGGAGAAAGCCTTTTATTAACACCAGAGTATGTAGCTATGGGTGCAGGAAAGACTCCAACTTTCCACTCCAAAAGTTGGCATCCATTCCATGGAGAATGCCCTTTTGTGCCATCCAAAGGATTATAATTAGGATGACCGAATTCTTAGTCAAACTTTATAGTCTGACATGGACAAAGTAAATGGCTTGAATAACAATCAAGGATGGAAAAGAATAAAGACACTTGGTGCTGTTTTTTCTGTTACATAGTCTTCACAATATTGTGGTAGTTGAATCAAAGTTGGGTGTACCTCTTTCTTAAGGAATTAAGTATAAGGACCAATAATTATGGATATAAACATTCAACTGACTGGAAATGATCATTCATGTTTATTATTCTTTCTTTGGAAATGTACTTGAGGGGAAACTGTGTTTCTGCTTCAACATTGTCCTTTGAAGGCAAAGGGGAATATTTTCTCTTTCAGGCAGTTCTGTTTGCATGATATAAGAAAACAAGAAAGGTTTTTAGTGTTAGACAGATCTAAGTTTGAAATCCTCTGCCATTTTCTGACTGAATGATCTTCCTTTGGCTGAACCCTATCTGCAAAATGGAAGGAATGATATTGACCTCAGAGTGTTGCTGTGAGGATTAAATTATGGAATGCATATGAAGGGTCTGGCACAGTGAATAGTACACATAGGGACATAAACAATGAATTCTCAGCTGTCCTTGCTAATTAGGGTCAGTGCTCATAGAAGGAGGTGCATCCTGGGAATAATGCTTTACAGTATGGCCATATTGGACCATGAGTTTGTGAAATAGTCTTTCACAGAAGCAAACTCCCAGAGCTTGTCCACTGGCTTACTTTGGTGACTTCCTTTCCCTCTGTTTTTTGCCTCTTGCTCCAGATATGCAAAGGTCATTCTTATCTGTGTAAATAACCAATTGCTTTTATATCGATGATGCCGAAAACTAATGTTCATTTAATTTCTTTCTCAAATTCAATTCTGTTAATTTTTTCCTGAACACATGGATGAACTTTCATTTTCTCTCTAGTATAATGAAGTCCAAAGTCTTCTTACCCCCTCCTTAAGGTCCTTCTCTCAGTTTTTTGTCTCTGTCATTGGTACTATCATTCTCTTACTCCTTTGTTTATTAATTTATCCTTTTATTCATTTATTTCTCCTCATTCATTCATTCATTTGATATGTATTATATCTACGATGTGCCAAACTTGAATTGGCATTGGGGAGCTAACGAATGTCCCAATAAGAGAAGCAGAATAAGACAGTGTTTAAGAATAAGTGCTTTGAAGACAGAGACAGACCTTTGTTTAAAACTTGACGTCACTGTGTCCTAGCTGGCTGACCTTGGGCAAGTCACTTCAAGCTCCCTAGACTTCAGTTCCTCATCTGTAAAATGGGGGTAATAGCAGTTCTTATTTTCCAGGGTCCTTATAATGAGTAAATAAGACAATGAATGAAGGTTAAGTTCTTAGTATACTGCCTGACATATACTGAGCATAAGCACTCAGTAGGTGTTAGCTTTTGTGAGGATAATGATGATGATTTTTAATGACCTAGTCCTTCATGGAGGCTAGACTTCAGTAGGGATATCATGGAAGTTCCCAAGGAGACATTCAAGGTTTTGAAGCAGATTAGTGACTAGGTTGTGATCATTTTTGATGCCTCTTTTTTTCACACTTTCTCGTTCACAGCCGGACCATGAGACTAGTCAGTTTCTCCTTTGATTAAGTCTCACAGATCAATCTGTCTTTCTTCAATCTCACTGAGAACTCCCCATGCACCCTAAGCGTAATTTTCATTGAAGCATTATCTAATTACCAAATATAATCAAATGAAACCTGTTTTTAAGGAATGGATCGTCTCCTTGGGCATCATCCTGCAGTGAAGAGGCTGAGCGGGGCTGTGATAGAATCACCACATCTCTGACCGTGGCTGTTTGCAGTGATTCAGACATTGACTTGAGGGATTCTTATGTTGGCAGTAGTCTATCTGCTATTCTTTTTATCTGTTTGTAGAGATGTCCATCTGGCTGAGATTTTATGAATATCATTAAAAGATGAATCTGTTAACCAGGAAATATTATTCAAATTTGCTTTAATTGCACTTCTTCAAAGGGAAATTTTAATCCTGAGATGGCAAATAAATTCCCTGTCACATACTGTGTGTATCAATTTTCTCTTGCTGCTAACATACCAACTTAAACTTACTGGTCATTATTTTTCATGACCCTACAAGTTGGCTGAATGGTTCTGCTGATCTGGGCCAGGCTCAGCTCATTTTGCTTAGGCTTTCTCAGGTGTGTGCAGTCAGCTGGCAAGTTGACTGGATGGTTCAGTCTACTATAGGTTTACATAGAACAACTTGGCTCTTTTCTACATATCTCTCATTCCCTCCAGGAATCAATGCACAGTATGTTCCAATGGCAATGTCAGGGATAGAAAAAGAGAAGGCAGACTAGCTCAAAGAACTTTTTAAAGTCTCTGCTGGTGTCAGATGTTTCCCATTGGCTCAAACAAGTCACGTGGTCAAGTCCAGACTTAGGATGAGAAAACATGACCAAAAAACATGGATATAGAGGCATGAAAACCTAAGGCGACTAATTCAAACAGTCTACCACAGTCTACTTTTGGCCACAATTCCTAACATGCTCTCACATGCAAAATATATTGCAGCCCCCATCCCAAGACCCTCCCAAAGCTTAAGTCACAGCATTGTGCTTGAAATCTAGGGTATTGTGATCTACATCAGGTTCATCTAGGGCTCCTCCTCATCCAGAAAGTTATGCTAGGGGGAAAAAAGGTCATCTGCCCTATACACGTCCACCGTATAACGATGAAATGAAACACAATAACCTATATAAATAGTCCCATTTGGAAAGGGGAAGAATAGAAAGTACATAGCAGTTCTGGCCCATAAGCAGTTCTGACCTTTTGGGCAAATGCTGTCAATTTCTCCTGCTATAGAAATGGGGAATGTTCTTTAATTATCCTTCAGTTCTGATCCCTGGGAATGGCTCCCAACCCATTACTCTCTATGGGTCCTGACTTAGTCCTCTGGCATGTCGTTTCTTCTCCACAATCCTTGGCCATTTCTGAAGAGAGTATTGGAAAATATTCCTGCTTCCTGACTACATACAGAGAATTGGGGGCACAAAGCTCTTTTTACAATTTTGAGACATTTTTCTATGGTCTCAATTTCTTGTAGTCCACACTGACACAACATTGCCAATCTAGCTGAATTAAAAACATTGTGGATTTCCTTTGAATATGATGTAATTCTGTTCTATGACCTAAAAGCCAGACATTTAATACCCTTGTAAGTCTTTTTATATAATAGAGAAGTTCTACTAGGCCCTGCCTTAATTCTTTCACAGATCTTTACAAAGGGCCTTATAGCCACACTTGTGATTTGATCTTTTGTTCTCAAACTGTATGTTATTTTGAGAGGTTTTCTACTTCCCAAAGAGGCTAGAGAAGAAAAATAGTTTTGTGTTCCCTGTCGTACAATCATAAGCCCCTTATATTCCCTGGGTTCTGCAGATGAACCCTGTAGTTTTTGTTTTGTTTTTCTTTTTCTTCTCTTGACTCTCTCCTTTAGTAGTTTATCAAATACAGGCAATAAGAGCCAGTCAGCACTTTCAACCTTTTGCCTGGAAATCTCATTGCTCAAATCCAAAAGTTAATTGCTACATTTTCTATCTTTTTAGTTATAATGGGTGAAATTTTTGCCAATCGTGTCACCGTTATATAAAGTGCATCACCATCATTCCCGGTCTCCTTTAACAATTTCCTCACCATTATTCCATCTTCTGTGAACTGCTCTGAGCCAAAGCCATTGTCACATACAGTATGTCTTAGTTATGACAGAACCCAAGTGCAATACCAAATTCTTTGTTAGTTTGCTGTTGATCCCTGGTTTGCCTTCAACCACTTCAAAACTTAGTGGCTTAAGATAACAACCATGTATTATTTTTTGCAAGTCAATGGATGGTAAAAGATTTTTCAGATCTGGGCTAAACTCAGTGCATCCATGCTCTTATATCCATGATCCAGGGTGGCCTTGGATGGGAAACCTCAATCCTCCTCCATCTATCTCTTACACTGAATTTGACTTCTTTGAAAGGCCTGCGTGAAATATCACATTTTAAAACATTTGGAGACTGTATATAGGCTCAGGGAAAAAAGGTACTGTGTTAATTAGTGATTTCAGCGATGGGTGAGAGGAATAGAGGTGGCACATGTGCCATGTACTCACTATTTCTCTCTTCGTCCCTGAGGTAGTCAAGGGTATAGATCAGATTTCATTTATATATATTCACCTACTATGGCACCCGATACATATTAGGTGCTCAATGAGTATTTTGAGTGTGTAGTTGAGTGAATAAATGGAAAAAGAAGATGCCCTTATGGTAATGCAGTAGACTAAAACTTTAGGTAAGTATTCTTCAACCTGTTCAGATGTTTTTCTCTCCAGTTCTTAACATCCACCCTATAAAATACTCATCTTGTTGCACCTTTTCTCAAATATTAGATAGGCATATTTGCCTTTTCCCTTGTTATTTCAGCAGATAAATGTTCTTCTTATATCTGCATGACGAAGTTTGCTGCCATTTACAGCTTTGCTCAAACTCTCCTCTTTGGTTAGCTTTAGCCAGAAGTAATCTCACTCTTGTACCTAGTATTTCTTTTACTAAGTACTAAGTATTCATTTCTCCTAGTACTAGAATGAATGATTGCAATCTCTGACATCCCAGCCAGGTGAAAGCTGCTTGAGAGCATGGCCTGTGCATAATTTGTCTAAATATCCTTCACAGTGTCCATCCCAGTTGCTTCCAAATAGTGTGTTTAGTAAACTTATTAAATAAATGAAGGGAGGAATAAATGTATGAGTGACTAAATGAACCAGATTATACCACACGAGGGCAAAGACTCTGTCTTATTAATCCTTAGCCATTCTATCAATGGCTGGCACATGGTAGGTACTTAATAAATATTTATTAAATGAAAATAAATAAATGAATTAAAATGAGTAAAGGAATAAGTCGATGAATCAATGAATGAATTGGAAATAAACAAATCCAGGTTTATTCCAATTTTAATAAGTTTTACTTTACATCATACTGGGAAATTCTTTTGTGATTCGTTTTAATAGTAATTCCTTCAAACAGCTCAGGAACTCAATTCTATTATTATCTCAGTTTTCATTTTTGTTCAAAGACCTTCTTCCAGACAGTGAGAATGAGAAATTATGCACTATGCTCACCAGGAGCTTCAATTTCAAAATGAAATATTTCAGAATTTCTAACAAGAAAAAGAGGATGTTAGAGTCTTCTCAGGCCAAGTGGGGCTGGTCTTGTCCTAGGCAGAAACACCACCAGTGCCTGTGTCCTGGGTGGGGTAACCTAGTAGGCTTCAAAAGTCCATCCTTTGGCCCCCAAACCTCCTTTCCTCCTGAAACATATTCCCTACGCTTGAGAGACTTAGAGTTCAAGGCAGTGGTTGTCAGACTTCATTGTCTGACTAAATCCTTTCCACTCTCCAAACTCTAATTTAGTTTGCCTGGGGTAGGTCCCAGGAAACTATTTTATCAGTCACCCTACTCTCATGGTTCTGATAGTGGTGGTCTATAGACCCCACTTTTAGAAACACTAATTGTGTGTGTATGACTGTGTGTGTGTGTGTATGTGTGTGCAGAATGCAAACAAAAACGGCACCATACATTTCTGTAGGTGCTGTGGTGGATATCTGTATGATCCAGTGGGGGCAGAAAGGAGGAAGCTGTCACCCTTTACTTCAAGTGTCTGGACCCTTGTTCAGAATCTTGGTTGGGTGAGCAATTTCTAACTTGTATCTTTTTTAGGATCCATGGAGGGAACAATTGAAGTCCTGAAAGGACTAAGGCATGCATGGAGGTTGGCAATTTTATTAAGGCTGCTGCTGCTTTCCTGGGAAATCCCAGAAGGGTGCCCATCATGTGTTATATATTTCTGAGAATCCTCCCACTAACCTTGCTGCTAGCAAAAAATAAATAAATAAAAATAATGAAAGCGTACTATTCTGGGCATGCACCCAGGATATGGACAGCAGAGATGAAGGAGTTACGTGGGACAGATCTGCTCCATGAGAGCTCAGGAAAACTCATTCCCAAGCCAAGCAGTCAATGCAATTTAGAATAACTAGATTTTGTCTGTTAGGACATCACATCTGATTGTGTGCCTGAACTTGAACTTACTGGTCCAGCATTGCACTGAGAGCTCCGTACGTGCCTTCCCCCATTACCCCTGTGGGTGGGACTAATGAGAGGCCGAGGAGTGAAGGTGCTCAGTGAGCACTCAATAATCCTACTAACATCACAGAGCCTTGGGTAGTGTTAGATGTGCTTTATAAGCACTGTTAAGTTGGATCTCTTTTACTCCTCTGCAATTATCTGTTGGAATTTTATAGGACTGTGGACATACTGATAGGAGGGATTTAATTGTTAAGTACTTTCAGCCTAATTGGTTCTCAATTGGAAGAGAAGCCTTGGGTCTGGAAACTTGCCACATGTTAGCATAGCATGTCTGTTCATTGCCCACCTGTGGAGTTGACAGATACAAGAGAACATTCTGACTTGGCATTGTTTTTGACATTTACTTGGCATATCTGTCTTCAGGGCTGCTCCTAGGGCTCTGGATTTGTCGACTGTGCCTGTGTTGGGCAGATATGGAGGCTTTTGCCAGGTCTCATAGATAGCTGGGCTAAGGCCTTGACTGTGGCAATTAGTGCGCTATTACTATTCCCCGTGGAAAGCCATGCCTAGGGAACTGAATGATAATCTAGTTTTCAACTTATATTTCATTGTATCTTTTTGCATATCAAACCAAACCGGTGAGCCAGTTATTTGCATTGCCAAATACAAAACCCCGCTTGTGATGTGGAAACTAAGGTCCAGAGAAGGAGAAATGATTAAATAAATTGTTGTATATCCATATGACATCTAGTGCACAGTCCTGACAGCCATAATTTTGAATATTATTTTATAATATGAAAAAATTTTCACAATGGGTTATTAAATAATAATAGCTCTGGAATTTAATTTTTTTGCTAGAAAAGGAAGTCAATAAAATAAGTCCCACACATCTTGATATGTTAAGTGTGAGGATTCTGGAGTAAGACTGGTCTGGTTTAAAGAAGTTAGGTAACTTTTTCAAAGTTACTTAAGTGTTGCATAGTTTTGAAAAAAAAGTTACTTAATCTTATTAAGAGTGTTCTTTGATTTATGGAATAATATTCATAATACCGACTCCAGAGTCGTCAGCTATTTAACATACTGATATATCTAAAATTCTAAATTCACTGCTGAGTATATAATAAAAGCTCAATGAACGTCATTATAGTACACACATCAACACAAACACACATATGCACACAAACAAACACACTTTTATATACTGCCTTCCATCTTCTGTCCTGGTAATTAGAGTTTCCTTCCCCTACAGAGTTCTGCTATTAATGCTAAGCTATGAGGAGCAGGAAGGTATCATCTAGAATTGCAGTGTCTACTATGGCGGTAAACCTATATTTAAGTGGCCATTGAGCACTTGAGACATGGCTAGCCCAAGTTGAGATTTTTTCTTTTGTTTTTTGAGAAGCAACAAACATTTATTGAGATCAATAACAATAGCTATTCAGGAATCATTTATTCAAGCAGAAACCCAAATAGTGTTCTGATTAGGAGACACAGGCAATGGGTATTTATGAGAAAGAGAAGCGGAAAACTAACATCAATAGAAGGAAGGCATTTCTCTCTCTTTTTTTAAAAAGATTTTTATTAAAATATAGCTAACACAATATTATATTAGTTTCAGGTGTACATAATAGTTAATCAACAGTACCTACTTGGCACTATACAGAGTTATTACCACATTATCGATTATATTCCCTATGCTAAAGAAGTGACCACCATGATAAGTCCAGCAACCTTCTGACACTGTACCACACAATCAAAATATCATTGATTATATTTCCTATGCTGTATATTACATCCCCATGACTCACTTATTTTATACCTGGAACTTTGAACCTCTTATTGTTCTTTATCTTCCCCTCCCCTTTTTACACTTTGTCAATTATGACGTATAATATTATTTTATATTAGTCTCAGGTGTACAGCATAGTGGTTAGACATTTATATAATTTAGGAAGTGATCTCCCTGACTAGTACCCACCTGGCACTATACATGGTTATTACCATATTATTGATTATATTTCCTATACTTTACATCCCCATGATTATTTTGTAACTACAAATTTGCATTTTTTAATCCCTTCACTTTTTTCACCCTTCCCCTAAACCCCCTCCCAATCTGTCACCCTGATAGATTGAGTACCTACCTGACACCATACATAGTTTTTACAATATTATTGACAATATTTCTTATGCTAATGTTTAACAACAAATTTGTACTTCTTAATGCCTTCCCATTTTTACCTACTTCCAACCCCCTTCCTATCTGGCAACAATCAAAATGTTCTCTATATCTATGAGTTTGTTTCTATTTTGTTTGTTTATTTTGTTCTTTAGATTCCACTTATAAGTGAAATTATATGACATTTGTCTTGTTGTCTGACCTACTACACTCAGCACAATACCCTCTAGGTCCATCCATGTTGTTGCAGATGGCAAGAGTTTGTTTTTTTATGGCTTAGTAATATTCCATTGTATATATGCACCACCTCTTCTTTATCTATTCATCCATTCAGGGACACCCAGGTTGCTTTCATACCTTGGCTTATGTGAATAATGCTGCAATGAACATATGGATGAGTACATCCCCTCGAAGTAGTATTTTGGGTTTGTTTGGATAAATACCCAGAAGTAGGAGTACTAGGTCCTTCTTTGTCTATTGTTATAGTCTTTGTTTTAAAGTCTATTTTGTCTGGTATAAGTATTGCTACTCCAGATTTTTGTTTGTTTGTTTCCATTTTCATGAAATGTCTTTTTCCATCACTTTACTTTTTTTGGTCTTTGTGTATCTTTTGATTTGAAGTGAGTCTCTTGTAAACAGCATGTGTAAGGTTCTTGTTTTCTTATCCAGTCAACTCTTCTATTTTTTGATTGGAGCATTTAATGTACTTACATTGAAAGTAATTGTTGATAGATATATAGTTATTGCCATTTTATTTATTTATTTAGTCTTAAAAATGTCCCTCTAAGATTCCTTGTAATACTGGTTTGGTGGTAATGTATTCCTTTAGCTTTTTCTTGTCTAGGAAACTCTTTACCTGTCCTTTGATTCTAATTGGTAGCTTTGCAGGGCATAGTAATCTTGGTTGTAGGTCCTTGCTTTACATCACATTGAATATTGTGTGCCAACACCTCTGGCCTGCAGAGTGTCTGTTGAGAAATCAGCTGATAGTCTATGGGAGCTCCCTTATAGGTAAATAACTGTTTTTCTCTTGCTGCTTTTTCTTAATGTCTTTTTTTTTTTAATTAAAGTTTTTTGGGGTGACATAGGTGTACAGTTCTGTACTGTGATATATAGATGATATATTACAGAATTGTACATCTCTTGCTGCTTTTAAGATTCTCTCTTTGTCTTTAACCTTTGGCATTTTAATTATGATGTGTCTTGGTGTGGGCCTCTTTGGATTCATCTTGTTTGGGACTCTGCACTTCCTGGCTTGTACATCTGTTTCCTTCTCCAGGTTAGGGAAGTTTTCTGTCATTATTTCTTCAAATAGGTTTTTAATTCCTTGCTCTCTCTCTTCTCCTGGCACCCCTATAATGTGAATATTGGCAAGCTTGAGGTTGTCCCAGAGGCCCCCTAAACTCTCCTCAATTTTTTGTATTCTTTTTTCTCTTTGCTGTTCTGATTGGGTGTTTTCTGCTACCTTAACTTCTAAATCACTCGTTTGACGCTCTGCTTAATCTACTGTTGATTCCCTGTAATTGTATTCTTCGTTTCCATTATTGTACTCTTTATTTCTGACTGGTTCTTGTTTATGTTTTCTGTCTCCATTTTTATGTTTCCAGTCTCTTTGTGGAAGTTCTCCCTGAGATCACTGAGCATCCTTATAACTAGTGTTTGGAACTCTGCATCTGGTAGATTACTTGTCTCCATTTTGTTTAGTTGTTTTTCTGGAGCTTTGTTCTCTTCTTTCATTTGGGACATGTTTCCTTGTCTCCCCATTTTGTATGCCTCCCTGTGTTTGTTTCTATGTATTAGGTAGGGCTGCTATGTCTCCCAGTCTTAGTGCAGTGGCCTTATGTAATAGGTGTGCTCTGGGGCTCAGTGGCACAGTCTTCCTGGTCACTTGAACCTCAAACTCCAGGTGTGTCCCTTGTGCAAGTTGTGTGTGCCCTCCTCTTGTTGTTGAGCCTCGGTTGCTATTTACACATCAGTGGGTAGGATTGACCCTCGGGCTCATTTGTTGTGAGGACTGGCCTTTACTGCAGTGGAGGAGTTGTGGTGCAGAAGCTGACCCTACAGAGCAGGATCTGCCTCAGCAGAGCTCTGGTGCCTGCCCAATCTGCCCCTGGGAGGCTGCTGGGTGATGTTCCAGCTCATTTCGAAGCTACCTGCTGGGGTTGCCTGCTCCAGGGCCACCTGGGAGGGGACCTGCTGCAGGTCAAGTTAAACTGCTAGCCAGTCCCCCACCTGTGGCCAGCTGGCAGGAGCCACAAAGAAATCTGCAGATGATTACCACCTGTGCCTTGCTTGGAAGTGCCCTGAGAGGCCAAGACACGAACCAATGCCAGCTGCTGCTAGTGCTGGGCTTAGGGCTGCTCAGCTGGAGGTACAGGACATGCTCAAGCCAGATACTGCTTGTCTGAGTTCTGCAAACCTTTGAGAGATCCTAGGAAAGTCTGAAGCATGAGCCAATGCAAGCAGTTTGTATGAAAATGCCACTGAAAGTGGCTTGGGTGTGCCCAAAATTTGGGTGAGGTGGAGTCTTGAATCACCAGGGCATGGCAAAAGAATGGCATTAGCCAGCTTGATGGAGATTCAGATATGGTGGCCACCTGCATTTGCACGCAAGAAAGAGAGGGCTCAATAAAAAAAAAAAAATGGCTCTACCAGCTCTTCCATCCAGCAGAAAGCTGCCCCTCCAGCCCCCATCCTGAAGCCAGACAACTTAGTTCCACACCATATTTCCCTATTACCTTCTAACTGCTGCCCCAGTGCTGGATCTCAGAGCTAGTGATTCACTTGGTGGGTAAGTCCATTTAAGAGGAGCTCCTGGGACTCCAGCTGCCCTTTCTCTCACACAGTCACAATTTCCAGGGGTTTTCACAACTAGAAATTATGGAGACTTCTCTCTCCAGCACTGGAACCCTGGGCTGGGGAGGGGTTGGGACCACCTCACTCTTCTGGAGGGTTGGGGACCTCCGCAGCTGAGCCATCCTTCCCAATTTTTAACGGTCACATGCTGGTGTGGGACCAGCTTGTTCCACATCTCTGCTCCTCCTACCAGTCTCGAGGTGACTTCTTCTGCATGTCCTTAGTTGTAGGGCTTCAGTTTCGCAAGAGTTTAGGTGATTCTCAATAATGGTTGTTTTGTTGTTTGGTTGTAATTTTGATGTGGTTATAAGAGAAGGTAAGCGTATTGTTTACCAACTATGACATCTTGACTGGAACACTTGAGATATTTTTTAAGTGTTAGATCCACACTGAATTTTGAAGACTATAGAAAACAGGTTTTGAAGAGATTAGAAATAAGGAACATAAAGTATCTCAGTTTTTAGTATTGTTTACCTGCTGAAAAAATATTTCGAATATATTAGGTTCAATAAGTCATTAAATAAATCAACTCATTGTACTCTTTTGGCAAAGGCAACTATACAGACATTCTATGACAACATTGATGATGACTCTTCCAGAAGTCATTACACTTGAAGCCACTCTTCTGCTTTGTAGGCCTGTACTCTCTGATACATACATACATACATACACACACACACATATATATATATATATATATATATATATATATATATATATATGTGTGTGTATGTATGACTGACATTTCCGTTTGGATCCCACTGTCACCTTAAACTCACCATGCCCTAAACCGTATTTTCATTTTCTTCATGACTGTATCCTTTCTGATTTTCATATTTCTGTTCTAATCTCACTGCCCTCACGACTTCACCTCCACTTGCCTGAACCACATCAATAGACTTTCATCTGGTGTCTTTGCTGTTCCTTGACTCCTTTCAATCCATTCTACTTACCAAATCCAGATTCATCTACTAAAATATCATTGCTGTGTGGAGAATTACTTTAAAAAATTATACCATCCTTCTTTTCAAAATACCTTCAATGATATCCATTTGCCCATAAGGTAAGACCCACACCATTTTGCTTGGTACCATTTTGGTCTTTTCTCTAATTTCTTGATCCAGCTTTCTAGTCTAAATAAATGCTAATTATTCTCTATCCTTCAAACACAGCTTCTGGGATGATATAAAGGTGCTGAAGTGCTTTGTACACAAGAAAAGGAGTAAGTCTTGCAAGTTGGCAGGGGAAGGGGGAAGAAGAGATTTCATTTTTGGACATACAGAAATTCATATGTTTTTTAGATAAATTAAAATTTCCTTTTCAACTAACTTACAAGAAGACAAGAGGCTCTCATTCTAAGGAGAATTGAGATGGAGAGGATGTATAGAAAAGAGAATGGCAGGTCATTTGACGACTTCTCAAGATATGAGCTACTCATTGTAGCACAAAAATGCACTGACTATAGAAAGATGAGGTTTCAGACTCACAGCTATTTGGGCATTTGCTGTGGGCTATTTTTCCAGGAAAGAAGGAGGGGTTGAGGTTTACCTCCAAAGAGCACATTCCCTGTAAAGTACTGAGATAAATAGAACTGCCCATGGCCTCAGATTGTATTCATATTTCCCAGGCCTTGAATTTGTGTATCTCTTTATGGTTTCCAATAGTTTTCATGGTCATTAGCTCACGGATTTCTCAAGACTATGAGACTGACATACGGCAAAGCATATCTGTAGGGACTGAGTCCCAGAGAGCAGTTTCTGGGCTCCCGGCCTCACGTGGAAAGGTGCTGGCTTGATTATAAGATGGCCATCAGCTATAACCAGTTGGCCATTAGCCACTATTGTTTTGTATATAACTGCTGTGGCTAAGCTAGCAAGTACGGATTGCGGCTAGCAAGTGCGGTTAGTAAGCAGATTGTAGATTGCAGATCGTGTTGATCCTACTTCCTGTGTCTCGCCCAGCCGCCCGCGAGACTCCGGTGCAGGAAGACCCCTCGTTGGGGTATTGGCGGATGTTTGCAGGCTGGTTTCTCGACCAGCCTCCATCGAGAATATAGTGATATGAACCCCCTACCTGTGGCTCCATTGGTGTTCCTTTCCGGCCTCACCATACCCTACGTTCTTGTGTGGGGAGTGGGAGCCGAGTCCTGCGTTACATTATTGCCATTTTGGAGACAACCCAGACACAGAGTTTAGCTGAGTTACTCAAGGACACAAAACTACGTTTTGATATGAGCTTCCATTGCTTTGTATTTGTAAAATGCAAAAATCACTCATCACCTGAAGTGTCCAGTCTTGACTGTAAAGAAGTAGGTGTTTCCTGGTTTATAAGAATTAGCTTTTACTTGCAGAAGTGAGTTTTCTCTGGGAAATCCATGGCAAAGTTTTCATTATGTACACTATTCAGTTATTATTTACACTGGTTTTTGGTTGAGGGAAAAATAATATCCTGCTAATTCTTACCTTTACAATTCAAAGAAGTTTGACATATGCAGTAATCCAACCTTCGTTTCTAAATGTTTATTTTTTATTATAAAAGTAATGAATGTTCATTACAGCAATATTGGAAAATGCAGAAATGTGAAAAGTAGAATTTATTTTTATTGAAGTATAATTTGTACACAGTTAAACGCACAGATTTTAAGTGTACCGTTTGATGACTTTTGAAAGTGTTCACACTTGTGTGACCCACACCTAGTCAAGATGTAAAATATTTTCATCACCCAGGAAGCTCCCTGATACCCTTTTCTGTCTGTCCACACAACCTCTTTCCCCACCCTCGGCAACCACTATTCTGATTTCTATCAGGAAGGCAGAATTTAAAACAAAACAAAACAAACAAGAAACTCAGATCCTACCACTCCCTGACAATCCCTGCCTTACCTGTCCGCAGGTTTGAAGACTACTCATCATCATAATACCCCACACCTGGGCTTGACTTTCCAGGCTTGGCATTTTCTTATTATTTCCCTCACCGGACTGGTGGCTACTTCTCTGTCCCCTTTGCTCAGTTCTCTTGATCTTCTTAATCTTTAATTGAACAGGGCCAGGGCTTGGCTCTCATCTATTCTCTTTTTTACAAGAGTGGACAAGCCAGGAGAGCTGGAGCTTTGCTCAGGGCAGCGTAGACAGCTGTCATGTTAGGATGTGAGCGGCAGCAGGTGGGGATTGTCATGTGGGGACTGGAACTGAGGAATGAGTGGAGTCCTGACCCTGAAGGGAGGGAGTTAAAGACTTGAAGGGGTGAAGAGGGGAGACAAGATGAGGGGCAGAAATGTGGCATTCTGAGAGATTACCATGTTTCCCCGAAAATAAGAGCTAACCGGAAAATAAGCCCTAGCATGATATTTCAGGATGACATCCCCTGAACATAAGCCCTAATGTGTCTTTTGGAGCAAAAATTAATATAAGACATGGTCTTATTTTTCGGGGAAACAGGACAGGACCAAGGGGGAAGTAGGTGTCTGAGGTTGGCTGAGATGGATGTAGTCCCTAGGGGTTAGGAACAGGAATCCTGGAAGTGAAACCCCTAAATCAACATTAGAGCCCACTTTTTAAAACTATTTTTGTTGAAATAATTTCTAATTTATAGAAAAGTTGTAAGATTATTGCAAAGTACTCTGTGGACCCTTTTTCAGACTCACCAATTTTGAACATTTTGTCATATTTGCTCTATCATTTGTGTGCCTATCTATATCTATCTATTATCTACCTACATATCCATCATTTCTTTACTCCTTAATAGGCGCTTTAAGTTTATTTCCTAAGAACAAGGATTTACTCTTACGTAACCATAGTATAGGAAATTAAACATTGATACTGCACATTCCAGTTTCATATATTTCATATATTGGCACAATAAGGTCTTTTTTATAGCATTTCCCCTCATTTTATGAGCCAGTCCAGGTTACGTACTACACTAATTTCCATGTCCCTTTGGTATCCTCGAATCTGGAATGTGTTTTGAAGTTTTGAAGATTACAGGCCAGTTATTTCATAGTGTTTTTCAGTTTGGATTCGTAACCTCATGTTTTGAATTTGCTTCTGAATGACAATCTTCTTGTGAGAGATTACGCTTAGGCTCCACTTAAGAGCAGGGCTCACGGGTTGCAGGTGTAGGAGGTCGGGGCAGCATCTGTAGCCCATGGAGATGAAGCAGCCAGTGAACACAGGTGAGACTCTTCGGGTGGGGTGGCGCTCTCATGCCTGAGCAAGGGTTATAAGCCCAAGTCACAGGACCAGCAGGGACCTTGAGGGGTCACCAAGTCCATCTGCTTGGCCTTCAGCAGAAACGTATTTCCACTCACCCAGACGTGCCAGCCTATTTTTAAAGTCCTCCAGGGAAAGTAATTCTGCGTGTGCTTCTTGCTAACCCACACTGGTGCCACTTACCCTCGCTGTGTGAATTCCTGTAACTCAACTGACTTCCTCAAGGAGCAGGTGGTAAGCTTTTTTTCTCATCCTGCTTTCAGGAAGGACTCACGGGTAAGTCACAAGCCCTTCAGTAAGTTTAGAGAACTGTATTTTATCTCTTGCCCTCAGGTTTATTTTCTTTAGCCTAACCTAAAAAAAAGAAAAAAAAAGGAACTTAACCTATACAAATGTAAAGTATTATCATAGCAATAACGGTATAATAACATTATGTTATATCACTAATTACACACTATCATAGCAATAACACATTTAATTTTATCCTTGGAATTATCAGGTTGGTGCAAAAGTAATTGCCTTTTTTTCTATTTTTAACCTTTTAAACCGCAATTACTTTTGCACCAACCTAATATTTTCCATGGACCTGACTATCAAGGGGATACTTTAGAATGTGTTTTCTAGTTGTCATGCGGGGTGGCATGCGGGATCTCAGCTCCCGCTCCCCACATAAGAACGCAGGATATGGCGAGGCCAAAAAGGAACACCCACGGAGCCATAGATAGGGGAGTCATGCCACTATAGTCTCGGTGGTGGCTGGACCTGAGACACAGGGAGCAGGAGCCACGTGATCTGCAGCATGCTGTCTGCTTCTCTGCCAACCCACCTCACTTGCTAACTGCAATCTGCGCTTGCTAGCCCAGCCACGGCAGTTATATAAGTGGCCAATGGCTAACTGGTTACAGCTGATGGTCAACTAGTCAGAGCTGATGGCCATCTATTACCCAAGCCAGCACCTTTCCACATGAGGCCAAGAGCCTGGAAACTGCACTCCTGGCTCTGTCCCCACACTAGTCACCTATTTTTCTTTTTATATTATAAAATAATACATGTTATTTGTAGGGATGGAGTCCCAGAGAGCAATTTCCAGGCTCTCGGCTTCACGTGGAAAGATGTTGGCTCTGGTAGCAGATGGCCGTCAGCTGTAACCAGTTAGCCATTGGCCACTTATATAGCTGTCGTGGCTATGCTAGCAGGGGGGTTGTTGGTTGGTTGGCAGAGAAGTGGATGGCGGATGGCAGCTAGCAAGTGTGTTTAGCTAGAGGATTGTTGATTGTGGATCATGTTGATCCTGCTTCCTGTGTCTCCAACCCAGCCACCGCAAGAATATAGTGGTATGACTCCCCTACCTGTGGCTCCGTTGTTGTTCCTTTTTGACCTCACCATATCCTGCGTTCTTATGCAGGGAGCAGGAGCTGAGACCCTGCATGACATTATTATAAACAAATTCAAGCATTACAAAAGAATTTTTTAAAAGAGATAAATTTCTCTCCTTTTTTCCTCCTCACCCTCAATTACATTCCCAAGACTTAGCCACTATATATAGTTTTGATGTCTGGAGTTCCAGATTTTGCCTATACATATACAACTTATATACATGTACACACACACGCAAACTCTTTATAAAAATAGAAATAGGAATATATGTATATATATATATATATTTCAATTTGATGATATTTTTCTCAATATAAAAATAATATGTGTTCTTTGCAGAAAATATAAAAGGAACATAAAGGAGAAAAAGTTTTAGAAAATATAAAAGGAACATAAAAGTTTTAAATCACTTATAATTGCACTGTTCATTTCTGTTATTGTTTGACTATTTTCTCAGAATTTTTTCTGTACATCTTGTGTTACCATATATCCCATATATCCTCCTTTTAGTGTTGTTCTTTGCTTTCATTAACTTTGAGCCTCTCAGGCTGTTTAATGTTTTTCTTCTTAATTTGGAGCCCAATTGTATGTAGTTCTCTCATGAGGTTGGGTTATGAAAGGCAGTGGAATAAGGGTATACTCTTGGTATACTCAAAGTATACTCAAGGGTGTACGTTGGCCAGCAGGCTGGCAAAGTGTCAGGTGATCAGGCATGCAGAAATATTTCCAGGGGCCAACAGATGTCCTAGAAGGGAACATAGCTTCTGTTACCCATAACCCACTTGGTGAACAGGACTTGTGATGGAGTTAAGACAGTGTCTTGCATGTGCAAAGCCAGACTCCTTAGTTCACTATGAATGCATCGCTGCTGGTGGTAATAAAGCATTGAACCAGACAAGCGTGGCCCTTAAACTTTCTGTTTTCTTTTTTGCTTAGTTTTCTTTTTTTGTGCCACAGAAACAAATGGCTAGATCTCATTATCTTGTGGTCCACTTAGGTTTTGAGATTTTTTTCTTTTCTAGTTTTGTATATAAAAACATAATTCATTTACATAATTCATTTACATAATTCTTATGTATAACTGACCATATATAATTTTTCAGGTTAGTTCTTCTTGATACATTGAAATGTTTAGAGACTGGATAGTATGTGTTTTCTTGTTGAAAAAGTCCTCAGGTTCAGAATATCTCAGGAAAAGGGAGACTATGGAATATCTTCCTTTAGGAGTTAAGACAGATTGTGTTACTCTCTGCTTTTTTTTATCATACCTCTGTATGCCCAACCCTTCAAGTTGACTCAGACACAGGCCCCAGTTCCTGGTCAATCGAAAGAAAATGAGGGTGAATAGTGATATTTTTCACATTACTCCTATCTTTTGGGTAGAGTAAGTCTTGGAATTACATCATATATCACCTTAGATCAGATGGTGCCCCCTCCACTCTGTTTCCATGCCCCTTTCGGATCACCAGACTTGGGATCTGAGTGCCCAAGTGATGGTAGGGTTGTAGCAACCTCATAATTGTCCCTTTTCCCCGTTTCTTCATTTTCATCACAGAACAGGGTTTCCTCTTCTTAGCTCTCACTGATTGCTCTAACACTTAAGAGTCCTTCATTACGCACTGTCCATTGTGCAGAGGCCCTAAGACTTGCCCCTGTGCTGGCAGGTATCTTGGCTGTGTTCTACAATGGCACGGACGGAGTTCCTGTTGCATGAACAGTAAGTACACACAATGAACCTGGATTCCGTTCAGCCAATCCTCATGAGCTTCATTTGTTAAAAATGAACAAATATTTATTGAGTGTTCATTATATGCCAGGTGTTGTTCTAGGTGTTGTTTAGGATACATTAGTGAGCAAAAAGACCAAAATCTCGCTCCCCATGGATCTTACATTCTACTGTATGCTTTAAGAATGAGAGAGTATGATGCTGGGGCGTGGACCCTTGTGCCCCATCAGAAACCAAGCAGTTCTGCCTACCTGGAGCTTCCATCAATCCCATCTTGCTTTATGGTCTCCTTTACTCTTATATTCTAAGGTTTCCACATGTGTGCTTAAAATTATGGCTGGTCTTGCATTTATAAAATGTCATCTTCCTCAATATACTCAGCCCTTATATTGAAAGTTCCTATGAGCCAAAATGATCCAAGTGCACATTTGTATTTGATAAAACCAACCAGTTCGTCTTTCTGATCAGTTAATAGATAGAAAAAGCCCTGTGTCACTGGAAAAAAATAATGTGTAATATAAATGCTTGTGACAGGTAGAGAAGAAGATCATGACACAATGAGAAAATAATCCTTGTGCCTGTGGAAATGGTTTGAATTTGTGGGAGAGGGGGTGGCTAAAAATCTTCAGAAGTAAAACTCCCTAAAATATGGGCCTCTAGAAACTAGCGTGGAAAATAAACTTGAATTCTCTTTGGGATTGTCCAAGATGCCCTGTGCTTGTTTGTGCTATTTGTAATTCCTTTCTTCTATGTGGTTTCTGGATCATTGTGCTATTTTGCTCTTCCTTAGCCAAACTCCCTGTTGAGATGCTAAAATATCCCGAATGTGGAAGCGCTGAAGTTTTTGCATGCCCAGGAGGTGGATAGCCCAGGGTTGATTTGTAATGACACTTTACTGTAGAGTAAATTTTTAGCTGTCATGATATTTTGGGCTGCTTGATCCCACCAGATTTGGAGAAGTTTGAATTCCCTTAAATAACTAGAACACAGACACTCCTATGTTACCCCTGAGATGCTCACTGAAGCATGGAGATTAATTCAGCTACGCATCCAAGCTTCATTGAATTTTAATCTGATGTTTTACAGAATTATCTGCTGATATTGGGGAAATGCAAGTTCTTCCATGAGGACTGTCGGATTGAGGGTGGCGACAAGACGAACTCCATCAAGTTTTGAACTCTAGCAGATTAATAGTAACTTCACATTCTTCGTTAATCTTCCTAGGAAGACGTGATATCTGTTTCCCCACCCCCTGGACCACAGGCCAGCCTGTGACTGCTTGGACCCACAGAATACAGGGGAGATGGTGCTGCTTCAGTTCTAGCCATCATGCTTAAGTGGCCGACAATTTTCGCTTCCTCCCCTTGGAGTCTTATGCAGCTGTGGAAGAGTCTGACTACCCCGCTAATGAGGTGAAGTCGAGAGGTGCTGACACTAAACCGAGAGGGAGAGGAGCCCTTCCGAGATTCTGGATCCACAAAAACAAAATGGTTGTTTTGAAGCCACTAACTTTTGGGCAGTAAAAGATAAAGGAAACAGAATTTTTTTTTTTGAAATTCAGGGTTTCACTCTTTAGAAAGGAAGTTTTATTCATTCATCCACCTATCTACCTATCCATCCACCAACATTTACCAAGTGTTCATGATATCTTACGGCTCTGGGCTAAGTCCACAAGGAGGTCCTCATAGGGTTTTAGCTTTGTGCTGATTTAGCCTCAAATTACTAAATTGTCTTATTCAGGAAACAAGAGTCCTCTTTTTACATTTTTCCTTCATTTATTTCAAACACACTGAGCACCTACCATATTTCAGGCACTGTATAAAATGTCGACAAAACAATGGTGACTAAAACCATATGGTCTATGTGCCCCTGCGGCTTATTTACAATGGAGAAATGCAAAAAAACCAAACAAACCCCCCAAAACAAGCCTTCTAATCTGTAAAATAGGACCATAATACAGTCCTTACAGGATTTTTCTGAAGATTATATGATATCATGAATGTGAAAGCCTTTTGTAAGTAGTTACTCTTTATATAACTAAAAGCTTTTACTGAGTCTTGATGGTAATTAGCAGTAGCAGAAGAGCTCAGCAACAAAGGAGGCATTTAACACTCAAAAGAAACATATGAATTATGTCATAAGTTACTACCTATAGCAGGAATTATTAATCTGGCTTTTGTGGACTTCAGTGGATCCAAGGACTTCAGAAATTATATGCAAGGTGTGTGGATATGTATATGCACATTGTTTTTTGGGTCAGAGACCCAATGTTTTCATTAGATTTGCAAAGGTGTTGGCGATTCGGAAAGGTAAAGAAACACTGATGTAGAGAATAAAAGCAACTATAATATATATTAAACCCTTCAAGGTGCCTACCACCCTATTCAGTATTTTTGCAAATACTAATTTAATTGACACAATCCCTTGAGGAGGTGACTTGCATTTCCATTTTACAGATTAGAAACTGAGACTCAAAGAGATTGAATGACTTTTCCAAGTTTAGCAAATGATTTCAATCCATCTCTGCCTGATCCCAAAGGTCTTTCCACTATGCTATGTGTGTCAGTCAGAGTTCTTAGTTGAAAACTACAGTAACTAATTGTGCTGGCATAAGCAAAAAGGAAACGCAGAGACAATATTGGTTGGAATGCACACATTTTCTGGAAAGAATGGAGAGCCAAAACCACTCCTATCATTCTGATAAGGATTTTCTAGGGAGAAAATGTCACCCCTTCAAAAACAAATGTCTGAGCTACAAGCTCCACATGCCAATGGGTTTGGTAGGTAGTTAGAGAAGACCCAAATACACAGATCCCATTCTCACTTTTGTCTGATCCTCCTCTTTTATTATTTTTCTAAACAGTTATAAGATATATTGTAAGACACCTGTAGGGAGAAAAAATGACAGTACTGCTAATATTATTAGAATCCTTAGCACTGTGTAATTTATACTGAACTTGTACACATTTTATCTATATTTTGATTTGCCCACGCAGTCTAAAGGGTCGATGGGGCAAATGTTTCCATCCCCAGTTGGTAAGTTGGAAACTGAGGCTTGCAGATGCTCCTTGGCTTCACCCAAAGCTTGCACAGCTGTGAAGTGCTCTGATTCCCACAGCTGGGGCTCCTTTTTTTTTTTTAATTAAAGTTGATCGGGGTGACAATGGTTAGTAACGTTATATAGGTTTCAAGTGTACAATTCTGTCATACATCATCTATATCTCACATTGTGTGTTCACCACCCAGAGTCAGTTCTCCTTCCATCACCATACATTTGGTCCTTACTCAATGTTCTGTGGACCTTAACTGCCTCAGCTGCCCACAGAGCTGACGATGATAGGCCCTCATCAGGCAGGCCTGCCACATTCTGCCTTTCTTAGGTGTTGTAAGGAGCAGCAAATTCATTGCACACACCTACAGACTGGTCCTTGTGGCAAAGTTGCCAAGAGATTGGCAAGTGTGGTGTGGGTCACTAGAACGTAACCTGGTGACAATGAAATGAGATGCGCTGGCGGCACGATATGAATTTGTGTCCAGACCCAGATATTACTTTCAGGTGACTGATTTTGCAAATATATGTATCAATTATACTGGGCTTCGTGAGTGATCTTGTTGGGAATATAGAAGCTTTGAAAAGTCCCCACTCTGGGCTTCCCACAACTGGCAGTCCTCACGCCAAATGGGCAGAAATACATCACCACACCTGAGTGCATCTCCCATGAGGAAACTGGGGAGTTTTAAAGCTGCGCCCAGTGAAACTCCTCCAAGCCAATATTCTCTGGTAGCCTTTGTGGAAAATGCATTCTTTTGGCTTCCTTTGATGTTCACTGAAACTAGTGCGAATATACGTATCAGATTATTTGTTTTTGTGAAACCTCATCTTCAATCTTCTGTGGATTCCTTTAGTACCAAATGCAGAAATGGACAAGTTTCTTTCCTTTTTTTTTTTGCTTGTACATAACAACCCCAGCTATTATTTAGTATGTAGTAGTGGGCTCTGATATATAATTTACATAATTTTGTTATTGAATCTCTACCATAATTCTGCAAGGTAGTTATTATTCTGTTGATTTGACTGAGATTTAGATATAGAACAGATCTTACCCAATATCTTATAGCTCCCCACTAGCTAAGGAAAGATGGGAACCCAGTCTTTTCTCCCTCCAAAGCCTGGAGCTCTTTAGCCACTACTCAAAGAGAAGATTCTGCATCTCTTTCAAGTCAAAATAATAGGAGAGATCATGGTGTGAAGTGTTCTCTTCGTGGAACTATTGTTCCTAAACTAGCTAGGGTCTTGCAGCAGAAAAAAATGTGTCACCACATAGAAATGCTTGAATACTACCTATGTTAATCCACAAGTTGATTGCCTATGCTATTCTTTGATTTTATTCAAAGAGAGGTTTCCCATCCATCCGTGTGACCATCTCTGGCTATAAAAATAATTTTCTCTTTTCTTTACACCAGTGTAGCTGTAGGATACTTTGGAGGATCACTGTTGAAGCAAGGAAGGATGTCCATTACTGGAGTGAAAAGTTAAGTGGAAAGTTCGGAAATTCACTCCTTTATTCAATCTCTGTTTGTTTATGTTCTTCCTAGGATTCTGGGCATTTTAGCCAACCAGATATGTTTATAAATCCCCTTCCCATGATTCAGTGCGATTGAAATGCTCTTACTTTTATTCCCAACCTCGTCTCTTTCTGTCTGGTTCTTCATATTGACTCTTCATCCTTAACTTTTCCTTGTGCTGTGTCCTTACTAAACATCAGGTACAATGGAAATGTCTCCCATGTACTTTGGTAGTCCTCGTCCAGAAGGGTAATTAAATAATTAAATTAATTCTAATGAAGTAATTATACTTTAATTATAAAAATCAGTATACTTCCATAAAATGAGTATCTATTATGTAACATGTAACTATGTATTACGTGTTAGGCTAGGTCCCTTACAATATCATCTTCAATATTCATAAACCTTTATGAAGTGGGCTTTTTAAAAATCTCATTTCTACAAATGAGCAAGCTGATGTCCACTGGGATTAAAACTCTCACTCACTTTCCCAAGGGCAGAGTGACACCTAAGAGGAGACAGAGCAGAACCAGAACCTGTGTCTCTCTAAAGATTATGCATTTTTCACAGGGCCATACTGCTTTCTAATTTCAAGGCCGGTCAAATAGTTTGTAGTAGTTTCTCATTTCTTAGCCGACCATCATTGTTGAAGTGCTGTCTTCTTTTAGAATCAAGTTGCTCCTACGATCAATTTTAGGAATTGGAAAATTGTATAGATTGAAAGGTCCCTTAAATGAACGTAACACTTTACAGAGAAAAGCTCTTTAAAGCTGTTGGAATCTGGGCTGAAATAACCAATTTCTATCTATGCTCATGTTAGAAAGGCTTAACCTAGAATAGCTTTTGGAGTGAAGTCATTGACCTCATTTTTCTTCTTCCCCTAAACAGAACCAGTTGGAGATAAGTGCATGTTTATGCCTTGTCATTTATTGTTGGTGTCTGTAACTGTTTTATAGATTAGCGAGTTTATGCCCTTATGTGTGTATAGAGAAATTTTCTTTGGTTTCTGTTGGTGTGAATTTTCAGATGCCACGACTGCTAACTGGCATAGCAAAAACAATGAAATTCTCTCTGCTACTTTATATATGTGTCATTGAAGTGTTTGTCAGTGAGCCTCAGAAATGGCAAATTTCTTTTCCTATAATAAGATAGGTTTGCATAAGCATAGTTTAACTTCATTATTGGGATGTGTACAATTACCTGGGCATTTACTTCTTTCTCAGCAACAATCTTCCATGGCTTTATTTTGGAAGTGAGTAGTCATTAATTTATCCCACAAATTTTGGAGTATCTATTAAATATTGAGAACTGTGATTGGTATATGCTCCCAGCTCTCAGGAAGCTCAAAAGTCTAGCAGGAAAAAAATAGATCAAAGATAACTTACACAGAACATGCACAGTACTGTGTGGGCTCAGAAGAGTAAGGGATACGTCTTTGAAATGAGTAAACAAGGATGGAGAGGATTTCCTGCTCGATAAAGGGAATAGGTATCCCAGGTAAAGGGTGCAACAGGCTTGAAAGTACAAGTATCCCAAAAACACTTGGATAAACTGGAAAAGTTTGGAAAAACTGGCTGTTGGAGTAGAATGGTAGAGATAGTGAAAGAAGAGGTAGGTTGGAGCCAGATAAAATCATCGAGGACCTTGTGTGCTAACGCTGGGAATTTGGAATTCATTTAATATGCAAAGGGGTTAAGATGAAGCGGCTTAAGAGGTCAAGTGAGAAAGATCATTTTCTTTTTCTTTCAAAATTGGGGACATATAATACCAAAGAAATATTTCTAACTCTCTGTTCAAGCAGGAAAGCAGCAGGTGAGCTAAGACGGGCACCATTAAATAATAAAAAGAGGAAACAATTCCATTTATCCCTTCCCCTCACCCAATTTGATTAGCATTTGGCATCTCTGATTGAAGTTAACTCATTTGGGCAATTGCAGAGTGGGGCTTTGGATCAGTCTTTTCAGGAAGGTAGACAGGAACCCCTGGCATTTTCTTATGTTTTGTTTTTATTAAATAATTCACTAGTGATTTACCAGGAGTAGCCCAACTGTATCCATCTCCAGAATTTCCTAAGGGATTGCATCCTTGGCTTTCATTCACATTAGCAGCCTTATTAAGGATTTCATATTTTTTCTCCTTCTTCCACATGGTCTCAGGAGAGGAGGGAAATCCTATTTGTTATACAATGTAATTCATTGCATAATGGCTCATTGCATATTTCTGCAAAGACAGAGGCCAAGGGAACTCGGAAGGAAACAAAAAATGGCATTGAAATGTGATGTGTCAGTGGAAAACAGAAGCAGAGAATCACAGAAGGAAGAGAAGTGGGACAACTATTTTTGCTTGTACATCTCATCAGTTATTAATACTAAACTCTATAAAGTGTTAATGGGATTTTTTTTTCAAAGAGAATTTTCAAAAGAGAACAGGATCGGAAATTTTAAAACATATAAACACAACAGAAAATAAAGTAAGAAAGTGAGAGCCATCTTTTTAAAAAAGTCTCTTTAAATGTGATTCAGTCCATTAAATTCAGCAAATATTTGTTGCACTTCACCTGTGTGTCCTTGAGGATTTCAGCATCTCTTGGAAGGGTTGGGCATGTGAATCACTAGCTATGATTCCATGTTGTAAGAAAGATATATACATTGCTATGGCTACACAAAGACATTTACATTTGCCTACTAAGGTTGGGGAAAGGTTTGAAGTAGAAATTCTTCCTTTCATATTTAAGCTAACAATTGAAGGATGAATTAGAATTTTCCAGGAATGAAGAAAGGGGATTTTGGGAAGAGGGAATAATATGGACAGAAGCTTGAAGAATGGAAGTGTATAGCATGCTGTGGAAACTACTCAACTTCTTATGGTCCTGGACTCTAGGATATGTGAGGAGAGGCCTGGGAGGACATTGGGAGTTAGAATATCAGAATTCTCTGGTTGCAAGCAAAAGAAACTGGGCAAATAACTCATGCCAAAAATACAATCACACCCCAATGCACACACACGCACACACACACAACCACACACACAATTTCTTGGAAGCATATAATGATAATCACTGAATCGTAGACAATGCTGAGAGCCAGGATTCAAGACAGACAGGAACTGGGACATCAAAAGCTAATGGTGGTCTCTTCAGGATGCCTCACAAGGTGGATCATTTTTAGTGATTTCCCCTAAACATCAGAGTTGGTGAGACAACATCTGATTGGTATGATTTAGACACCTCTTGGCTTGGAGAAAGCAAGGCCCTTTGACAGAGTCCTATCAAGCTCTGCTAATGAGAGAAAGTAGATTCTCTAATCTACTTGGTTGCTATTTTTTAAATACTAGCCAGAAAAATGACAATACCCATTAAAAGTAAGATTCAGCCAACGTGTGAAGGGTCTTGCATGTTAGCTGAGACTTTTAAAGTATATTTTGGAAATAGAATCAACAAGGCTTCATGGTTCATTTCTTGTTGAGAGAATAATAAGGGAGGAACCAAAGAAGACAGCGGAGTTTTGATTCAGATGAGTGCATGGATAATGACAACTGTTACTGAGATAGGTGTTACAGGAGGGTGGCAAGTCTATTTTGAGAAGACTGACAGATGAAGATGTACCATAGATGTGGAAAAATCATCTTAAATTTATATGTCAGAACTACATACGATCAATCTGAAATTTCCAGAACTGTCCTATGTAGTTTTATTAAACATATGGTAATCCATTCATGTCTTATCCAAAAAACTGCTGATGGATAGTCTCTCTCATCTAGAACACCACCCAAAATAAGGAAATAGTAAAAAAAAAAAAAGTATTCTGAATTGTCAAAAATCAAAAATGGATGTTATAGGACCTATGCTACTAAAATATTTTAATCACATGATATTCCTTTCGGGACTTCTCTCAGAGAAAATTAATTTTACTTTAGAAATGATTATAATGATTATAAGCATCTGGTCTCTTAGTCTATAGAAGATTAAAAGCAGCAAATTATACGTGAATGTGAGATATACTGATAACTGCTTAAAATGATAGCCTGATATTGAAGAAAGAGAAATAATATAAAGTTTCAAATACTGAAATGCTCTAAAGTGTATGAAAGCATTTTTATGCTGATATATAATCTGTAGGCTATTAGTCAGCATAGGACAGTTTATACTGCAGTAACAAACACTACCCAAATCTCAGGGACTTAACACCACAAAAGATGATTCCTTACACATAGACAACTTCTGGTCTGGGTGGCTCTCCTAGTCTAACTAACCTCCACGTGGGAGCTTATTAACTTAAGCTACTGACTCCTGGACACCTGACTTTCAACATTTATCACTGAATGCCATGGCAGGGGAACATTGTCCTCAGAGGGCCTCCCTCCTGGCAATTTACTGCTTTGCCCCAAAGTGGCACACACACACCTATCACTGGCAGAACTGAACACATAACCCTGTCGGAGTGCAAAGGGGGCAGGCAAGTGAAATCCTCCTTTTTGGCGGGAGGGTAAAACTAGATATGGATGAGCTCTGGGGAGTTTTCCTGAAATCGTTCTGGTACTGTGTGTAAACTTCAGTGAAAATGTAAGTTTACAACAATGCTGGAGTCACCTCAGCAAAGTTCAATCATATTTGGTTACATTTTACTTTAGAAGAAAAGAAAGAACATAGTGCACTTATTTCATGTCACTTGTGGAAAGGTGCAGAAAGACTCAGTTCACGTAGCACTATCTTTTTTGTCTGTGGAAAATCATCTAAAGTACTTTACAAAAGTTTCTACTCATAATGATGGAAATGAAAGACTTTCCTTATCTAGAACAGGATGTGGCATGACCAGATGGTAAACATTTTGGGCTTTGTGGGTCACCCATACAGTCTCTGTCTCAACTACTCAGCTCAGCCTTTGTAGTCTGAGAGCCATTGTAAACATCATGTAAACAAATGGGTGTGTTCCAAGGAAAGATGATTTACAAAAACAGCTGGCAGGTTGGTTTTGACCCAGGAGCCATAGTTTACCATCCCCTTATCTAGAAATATTACTTGTGGGCATCCCTGTGAAAACCCTACGGCTCCGCAGGGCACCCTTTGAAAATTAAGAAACATGGATCCTTTATAAATTTGTTGTTCTGTTTCAGCTAGATTGGAATACTTTCTGTTTCTCAAAGGCTATTGCTTGCCTGTGCTATTATCTACATCCTTCCCCCTCCTCGGAATGCACTCTCCTTCTAAGTTTAACACCTTCTCTGGGGACCAGATCAAGTTCTACTTCCTCTTTGAGGCTTTCTCTTACAGTTCAATTACCCATGAGAACTCCTCTGAACTCCAAACTATCTGCTTCAGGTCTCTTTGCCTTATTGTTCATCCCTGTGGATATCTCCTCTATTTCCTACTGGATTTTAAGTTTCTTATAGGCAAGAAATTGTCCTGGATTTTATTTCATGACCTAACATAAAATGGATACCTTTAACCTTCTTCTTAATCACAGCCACACTTCTGGGAAGATCTAGCCAGACTTTCGCTATTTCCTTCCTGCTTATTCATCTTTTTAATGTCATCTGCCTCCCACCTTCACCCTTACGCTAACACTGCTTTTGAGAGCATCGCCAAGGAACTCTTTCTTGCCAATTTCCAACTGGCATTTTCTTATCAGAAATTGTCCATTTACTATTTTCTAATCAAAATCTTTCAGCAGCATTGATACCAATGACCCCTCCCCTCTAAAATACTCTCTTCTTTTTACTTACTCGGTATCACATTTCCCTGTTTTTTCTCCCTTTCCCAGCCCATCTTGCTCAGTGTCCTTGCTGAGACTCTTCTCCTTGTCCTTTATATATTGGTATTCTTTAATGGGTTCTATGCCTTCTCTCTGTATTTTGCACATGCTTCCAGAACAATATCATTGCATCTATATCTTCAGTTATCTTCTATATCCTGATAACTCCCAAATCTATTTTTCTTACTCAGGTCTCCCTTCTGAGCTCCACACCTATAAATTGCTTATGAGACATCTCCACTTGGGTAACTTAGAAGTCTCTTGTACTCAATCTCTCTAAGGCTAAAACCCTTCAGCTTTCTTTTTGTCCTATATTTCCTCTTTAGTGAGTGGTATCACCACTGGTTTCCAAATCAGAAACCTGGCAAGCATCCTTGTTACCACTGCCCCCTACTGAGATGCTTCTTTGATTTGAGTGCTACTCTCTACTCACCTTCTTCTCCCTGGAACATCCGTCACAGCAAGAATTTTCTAACTGTATCCTACCTCCTTTCTTGTCATATTAATTTATTCTACATAGCACAATCAGAATCATCTTCAAAAAGTCAAATCTAATTCTCAAACATATTCATGGCACATCTAGACTACATCCTGCACAATCTGCCTGATAACCTCTCAACCTTTCCATTTGTCACCTTGCTTCTGGACTTTGACTAGACAATTTTTTCAATATTATGCCTGGAATCACTTCATTACATCCTGTACCTCGTTAATTCCTGTTTCACTCAGAGCTGTCAACTAGAATACTACTTCCTAAAAGAAATTCCTCTGATCCTGCAGTGCTAGGTTAGGTGGCTGACACCATTATAAAAGGTCATTCACAAATGCTTTAATTCTCCTTATGCAAACATGGTTGGATTGCACATTCCCACCACCTTGAACTACGTTGTGGTCATGTGACTTATTTTGGCCAATGAAATGTAAGCATCAGTGTTGTGTGTTATATCTGTGCAGAAACCATTAAGAGTCATTGTGTGATTTGCCATACTGCTTCTATCTCTCAAGACATCTGCCAAACTCTGGTTGGGTCAGAGGCTCTGTTAGTCTGGGTCCCTGACTGAGAACGCTTGGAGCAGAGCTCTAGCCACCTAGCAGAAATAGGAAGTATCAATTTTGTGTTATAGATCACTATTTTGGGGGGGTTGTTTGATGCCTTGATTTAATCTACACTCTGTTTCCTCAAAATGTGCGGGGTGTCATTAATGCAATTCCCAGAACAGGCAAGGAAGCCTTAGAGGGTGGTTGTGTTCCTCTTTCCAGTAACTAGGTAATTTTGTGTTCCAAAGTGTTTCAATCTCAAGCTCATTGTTTCCATCTGGCTAAAGTGCTGTGGCTCTCTCCACACATTAATATGGTACCCAACTTTATACATGTTTGCAGCAACTTCAGAGCCTTATTAGCTCTCAGCTATTTGCAAATTGTTATCTCTGAATTCTGCCATGAGTTTAATTTATTCTGTTAGGATCTGGTATGGGGGAATGCCTGCATTTGGAGGTAGGTAAAACAAAAGTATGTGGGCTCAGTGGTTTGGGTACTGATGAATCTGAGGCTTACCATGTTTCTCCAAAAATAAGACCTAGCAGCCAGACTATCAATTCTCATGCTTCTTTTGGAGCAAAAATTAATATAAGACTGGGTCTTATAGCATAGTAAAATAAGACCAGATCTTACATTAATTTTTGCTCCAAAAGATGCATGAGAGCTGATGGTCCAGTAGGTCTTATTATCGGGGAAACACGGTATGTCTAGGCAAGATACATGGAGCCTTTAATCTGCTGTGGAGGAGAAGGTACAGAAAACTACCACAGCAGACGTGCTTTTTGCTATAGTGAGGTTTTTAAAACGTTAAGTCCTTTTGGGGAAAAGTATTAATGAATTTCTTCCCCGGTGGCCTGGCCTGGCCTGAAATTTCCCTTTCCCAGATTCTGGCATGCTGCCTTTAAGGATCTCCCTAGATAACTTTTCTAAATGATAATCAGCTCCAGTTGGTTATTCTATTTACTGTAGAGGGCATCTGCTGGAGGAGGCGCTGTGGTAAAGTTGAAATATGGCTGGACTCATGTCAACTCTCCAGACTTTTTCCTCATGTAGTAATGGCAGGGGGTAGGAGGGTGGGGGATGAGGGAGCCTGGGTAGTGGGAACATAAAGATTTCATAAAAGGGCTTTGGTGTCTCAGAAATATTTCTATTCTCAGCCTAAACAAAGATCAAGCTGCATAACACCTCCATAGGCAACTCCTACCCAGCTGACTCAGGAAGAGCTCAGCGCTGCAGGCTTCCAACAAGAGGCTCCTAACTGCCCCCCACTTCACTCTACATGTGTCTAATCCTCCTGGAGCTCAGCCAAATCTCCTGTTATCTAACCTTTTCTCAACTGCTCACATTTCATTGGGTCTTTATCCCTTTGTCTGGAAGTCCTCCTCGACGCTCTTCTTGCATCACTCAACTACATAAATCACAGAGTCTGTACAAGTCTGTAGCTATCTTGTCCCATCCTCTCCCAATCACTGTCTGAATCTGGCTTCACTCAGGTACTGAGTGTCTTCTCTGAACCAGATGCTACATTAGGCACCAGCTACACATGGTAAAGAGATAGACTAGAATTGTATGTTCCAGTGCGAGGGGTGGTGGTGGGAGGGGACAATAAGCAAATAAATTAATTTTCTAGGTGCAATATGTACTATGAAGCAAATAAAGAGGATAAAATGATATAGAGCCATGGGAAGTATTTTAGTAGCCAAGAAAGTGTTCTCTGAAAGGCTGACATTTTAACTGTGACTTGAAGGAAAAGGGGCTGGAAATTTCCCTTCCAAAATATGTGTGCTTATTTGTTGCACTTCACATTCTGAATAAAACAAGATCCAGGAAATGGTTACTATTGGATTGCGTAGTTTGCAGATTGTGCATGAACTGCTCCTTAAATGCTCGAACTTAAAAATTTCAGCATAAAACCTAAATGACATCCCAGATCCCCATGCACCTTAATACTGATATACCTAAAGTGACTTGCTTTCCAGTCCTACCCCTGACTCGAATTGGGTCTGCAAATTTGGGACAAGTCTTTATCTTAAATCCTCAATCTGTAACATAAGGAAATTGTGCTACATGTTTTATTGATATATTCACATCACAAATTTTATAATTGAGATACTTCCTCCTGGGCTGAGTATAACTCCAGGTAAAGAGTGTCAGGGAATCAGGATACAATGGAGTATTATGCAGCCATAAAGAAGAAAGAAATCTTACCATTTGCAACAACATGGATGGATCTAGAGAACATTATGTTAAGTGAAATAAGTCAGACAGAGAAAGATAAGTACCATATGATCTCACTTATTTGCGGATTCTAAAGAAAAGAATAAGTGAATGAACTAATCAGAAACAGTTTGGGAGACAATGAGGAAAAACTGAGGGTTGCTAGATGGGCGGGAGGGGTGGGGGGTGGGGGGGAGGGTGAGGGGATTGGAGGGCAATCCGTGACCATAGGATGGCCACGGGCTTGAAAATTAATCTGGGGAACGTAATTTGGTGGTTACCAGAGGATAAGGGGGTTGGAGGGTGGGGGATGAGGGTGAGGGGGATCAAATGTATGGAGATGGAAGGGGAGCTGACTATGGGTGGGGAACACACAATGTGATTTATGGATGATGTGATACAGAATTGCACACCTGAAATCTATGTAATTTTGCTGACAATTGTCACCCCAATAAATTAAAAATAAATTTAAAAAAAAAATTGTAATATGCGGGCTGGCCCGGTGGCTCAGGCGATTGGAGCTCCATGCTCCTAACTCCGAAGGGTGTCGGATTGATTCCCACATGGGCCAGTGAGTGGGCTCTCAACCACAAGGTTGCCGGTTCAACTCCTCGGGTCCCACAAGGAATGGTGGGCTGCAGCCCCTGCAACTAGCAACGGCAATTGGACCTGGAGCTGAGCTGCGCCCTCCACAACTAAGACTGAAAGGACAACAACTTGACTTGGAAAAAAGCCCTGGAAGTACACACTGTTCCCCAATAGAGTCCTGTTTAAATAAATAAATAAATAAAATTGTAATATATACCGAGTATTGTATTGAGTATTGAGTATTGTATATATATACTCAATATATACCGATAAGAAAAAAAAAATGTAAAAAATAAAGTGTGAAGAAGAAAATCATCTACAATAAAAAAAAAAAAAAAAAAAACACAATGAGAGGAGAAATGAAGAGGTGGGATCAAAGATGTTGCCGTGTATCCATAGGAAACAATTCGGTTCCTCAGAATAGCTAGAGCATTCCATATTTGGGACAGTAAAGCATGTCAGGCCACCTAATTTAGCTGGTTTATCAAATAAATGTTGGTATAATATTGTCTTAGCCTAGTTCATATCATTTTAAGAGACCAAGGGATTGTTCATAAATCTGTGAAGGAATTATATTTCTATGCAAAACAGCATTATTTAACAATAGATGCAGGCATAAATTGCAAAAACACTCAAATTTCTCTAAGTATCCCTCATGTAGGTTTCCTGGAGGGTGACAGAAGATTATCATGGACCTTTGCAAATGACTCCTTGAATTCCACAGTCAGCAAAGGGAGTTTTGTGAGAGGGGCACTGTATTGGCTACAGTCTTAGCACACAATGTACCTACCATTCCAGGGCTCCATCTCACGCATCCATTGTGATGTCTTAATGTCTTTTGCTCAGTGAATGTTTCCTGGCTGAATGACAGATTGAATCCCAACTGGCACTCACAGTTGGAGCTCTTTTTTACATGGCAGAGGCAAGGCCAATTTTGGGGAGTAGATAGATAATCAGGTTGAGAATTGATTTTACTTTCTGCCACTTTATAAACATAATGTAACCTTTTCAAAAGCTCCAGGGCTATTTTAAAGATTTTAAGAGAATGATATAGTAAATATCATTCCCCAAATTTATTCAGTCCATGGGTTTAGTCATTTATTTAGTCATGGATGTGTGTGTGTGTGTGTGTGTGTGTGTGTGTGTGTGTGTAATATCTTTGTATCTATGTATTTCTATGCTATGTGGCACACCTTTTGGGCAATAATATTTTTGATGCTGTTTAGTTGAGTCAGTTTTTGATACCTGGCTTCTACCTTGGAATATCCAGCTTTTACTGTAATACCTAGCCAAAATTTCCCTCACTACTCATTAACCTTGACCCACCAAATTCCTGAATTCGAAAATTTTAAACCCCTTGCTTAGGTGGAAGCAGAGGGGTTCTGCTGATTTTTGAATTTTTAAAGTTTTTTCCAGATTTAAAACTCATATCTGTGTAATGAGAAAATGTGTTAAACTTTGCTTGTCCCAGAATCCCCCAAAGTTATTTGACGAAGAAACATTCCCTCCTTTTTTTTCACCTTTTAATGTTTCATGAAAGATACTTTGGGAAACTTTCTTGATATCCCCCCGCTAAATTTGGGGGCAGAGTTTATTAAATATGCCAGGAGAGTGTCTAACATATTACATATGCACAATAAATATTTGCTAAATTATATTAATATTACAATAAAAATAACAGCATATCATCAGTTATATTTTCATTTACTTGTTAGTGTGTAAAATAGTCAACCAGTATGCAGGAAAGTGAAGAAGAAGGATTTTGAGTGTATAATTACTGTTCAGAAAGCATGCAGTAAATTTGATTTGGTTGAGAACAATCCACTGCCTTGGATTAGTTACAAATTCCAGAAAAGATGGTCGAAGTGTCTGTTGTCTAGAAATATTTTTCAGTTAATATTCTTGTGTTTTTATTTTCTGAACAACGGAGGGAAATATTTTTTTCTTTATTTTGAAATAAAATTCTCAGTAATGCATGTGCCTTGAAGATATATTTCATAGACTGAACCTTCTTTAAAAGATATAACAGTATTTAACCTATTAGTACTTTTTCAGCAATTTTTTAGAAACATTTAAAAATAGTCCAGATAATATACAATTGTGTAATAACTGTACAATACTGCACATCAGTTAAAATTAATATACTATATATATATACATTTATATGTGTAAATAAGGATAAATATAAAAAAATTCATAGCAATGTCATGTTGTAGAGTGCTACAAATGGTAACATTTATTGAAAGGACTTGCACAAAACAATACCACTTATTGTTATTGAAGCATAGTGGCGATTTTTTATTAGTGATTTGAAAGCATGTACTCCATCCAGTGTCAGCATGCATGGATCTGAATACTGGCTCTATCACTATTGGTTGTATCATCTTGGAAAAGTTCTTTACTGTCTCTGTGCTTTACATTCTTCACCTATAAAATGAAGATAATAATAGTACGTACCTTTGATTATTATGAGGATTAAATGAGTTAATATCTGAATAATTCTTATAAGAATGTCGACAAACAGTATTTGCTGTTTGCTATCATTACTATTATTATTAGATGAAGTATTCTGATGTGCATTGATGAACACAAAATCCGTGAAATGGATGCATCTAGAGACAAAAGGAGAGAGTGGGACAGGGGACTATAACACAATAGATTTTATCTGTAATTTTTTATTTTCTAAAAACAGAAAAGGTCTGTAGCATCTATTAAAATAACATTTGCTAATTTTGAGTGTTAAGTTCAAGAACATATTTTACCTGGCATAATGTTTTTAATTTAAAAATTCATGCAAAAACTTCAAAAAACAATGAAAGCAACAAAAGAAAACAAAGCATAAATCCCCAAATCATCATTCAGACTCTCTTATTAGAGAAATGGGTTGTTAGTACTAGCAATGCCACTTATAATAATTTTCAAGGAAAAAAAATCCCATATTGCTTAGAAAAATCTTTGAATCATAAAAATTTCATTGAGGTGTGTGTAGTGAATGATTTTTTTTCCCTTCCACAGTCCCATTTCCTTTTCTGCTAGGAACTGCTTATGTTGGAGATTGCTAGTTGTCTCCCCAAAATCTTACATATTAAAAGAAATTTTAGTTGGGAACAAGGCCATCAATAAAGATTACCTGTTTGACTCTCATGCAGCTAGGCATAACCAAGTGTCTCAGTTCTGGTGAATTGGATGTAATCAGAAGTTTAATGTGTGACTTTTGTGTGTTTCACTTAAAGAGGAAGAACACATCCTTCCCTTCCCTTTCTCCCCCTTCCTACTTGAGTGACTGTGACCATGGTAGATGGAGCTGGAGCAACCATGTTAAGCCAAGAGATGAACTTATATATTCATAATGGCAAAGCAATAAGATAAAAGAACTCTGTGTCCCTGATGCCTTCAAAGGAAGAGAAGTGCTACATTGCTTCAACATATATATAAGGAAGAAATAAACTTATGTTTTAAGCTGTTCTAAATTTTAGGTTTCTGCTACTGAACTTGAAGTAATATATTAGCTAACACGAACACCCTGTTTTTTATTTAGAGAATCTCTTCTCCTTTACTCTTAGTCCATGTATTTATGAAAAGTATTGATTTTATCTCTGGCTTGAGGTGTGGCCTTATGGCCAAGCTAGACCAAGCTATACCAATATATATGTATTTTGGAACTGATGAGAAAGAAAAAAGCCTCAGAAGACATGGAACATTTCTTGCACTATATCTTATTTGTTTCAGAAAAAACAAAGTCCCAACTTAAATTCAAGGAGAGGGAAATCTAACAAGGGCATGAATACTGGAAGGTGTGGTTCATTGTGGGGCATTTTTAAAGACTGGCTGCTACAAAAAAAAAAAATCATTTTCATACTCAGAGGAAAAGTTCAGTTCCTCTTTGTGGTCAGAATAGCAGAATAACTCGTCATTTCCCTGAGTTGTAAAGCAAGGTTTGAGGACAAGTGGTTTGAAAGGACTTCTGTGATATATTTGCATACTTCTAGTTGCAGCCCTCTCTTCACATGGGGTTTTTGGCCTTCCAGCACCCTCATCATGCAAAGTTGCTTATCTGCTAAAGATTTTGTCATTTCTGGAACAGAACATAGCAGGTTATGAATCAAGCTTTGGATACAATATAAACTTTGTGAAGAAGTGTTAGATATTTCTTTTCAATCCTCACTCCTGTAGACTTTAATGTTGTTTTTAGAGAAAATGTTTCCAGCTGGTAGATTATAAACCTGCTGGTACAGGTAGAAAAAAAGGTCCTTGATCATAGAAAAAGAACTGGCTGAATTCTATGCTAATCAGAACAGACCTCATTCTCTGTGGGGGCAAATAAAGCTCTCAATGAAACACTTTTAGAAGAAAGCTATTTGAATGATTTTTCTGAATCACATAAGGTCGAGCTCAGGAGAGGCAGATCAAATCCGGTGAAGGAGACTAAGATGTTGAAAAATACTGAATGTCCAGCTGGGTTTCCTGCTAGTCATAGGCTAGAATAGAACATTTGAGAAAATATGGCCTTTTCGAAGAACAAGTTCTCCAGGGAAAGGAAAGCAATTTAAATTGAGACAATAAATAGAAGAAATGGTCCCATAATTAACAGGTGGAGATGTTGGCTAAAACTTCCTAATAGGTTTGTTATAAGCCTTTGTTCTTTTATTTACATCAGATATTTGAAGCTAGAGGACCTTGGCATGCCTGAGAGATCACCATTGATAATTACCAGTTTGGGGGCTTAATTGCTTTTAAAGTACATAATAAAGTAGTCATCAGTCTTCTAATAAAGCTGTAACTTATCCAACTGCTGAGTCTCTACTTTCCATGGGCTCAATCTAGTCCATTGGTGTTAGATTTCCAGGGGCATGCTGGTCAAACTGTTCTACCTGACATATCATGAGGCTAGGGAAATTAGCTGGGATTCATATAAATCAGATTCTATGAGGGAACTCAAAAGTCAGAACTGCAGAGATAGCAGTGGAAAATGTCTAGTCCAATGGGGCTAAGAACAAGATGAAAACCTGTGTGGATTGAACTGAAGGAGGGGCAGAACAGGAAGGAGAAAGGAGTCTTAGGTGAGTACCTTAAATGCAAGCAGTGCTTGTATCTCACTTTACATGCTAGCAGGTGCATTAGGGATATTGGTAATAGTGATAACAACAGCAGCAGCAGCAAAACAACATTTGATGAGCAATTACTACATGCTAGATACTGGTTTAAATGGATTATCCCATTTAATTTTAAAACAACTCTATGAGGAAGGTACCAGTAGAATTCTTATTTTATAGATAAAGAAATTGAAGTGGAGAGGACTTAGAAAGATTGCTCAAAGTCATCTATCTTGTATGTGGAGAGCAGAGTTGGAATTTGAACTTATATATGTCTGATCTCAGAGCCCAAGCTCTTCATTGTGTGATTTGCATCCTGAACTTCAGGTGATTAGATCCACTTACAGTTTGCACCTGGGCTTTAAGTGATGAAGCTAGTTCTTACCTTCCCTGTAGTAGTCCCCCTTTGAATATTCTGTATTCCGCCTCCATAAGTACCCTTATACTTGGTAGAATGTGTTTCCTTACTTTTGATTTGTGTGACAGTGTCACTTTTTTCTAGGGATCTTATTCTATGAGTGGCAACCCAAACCACCGAATTGTTTAAGAAGATAAGATACCTATAACGAGTATGTTGCTGCTCGTTTACTTAGGGGGTGGGGAGCGTGCAGCCTTCCACTTCTCCATAATGTATGCTTTTCTGATGAATCTTCTGGTACTTCTGTAACCTGAATAAACTAGTCATTGTGTTGGGTCAGTTGCTTTTAGAGCTAGCCTGTTACCATAATCATTTGGAAGCCTGTCAAAAGTACATGTTCTTGGGCCTCCACCTTCTGAATGTTAATCTCCAGGATAGAGTACTATAATCTGTATTTTTGACAGTTTTTCCTCCCCAGGTACCTGTAGTCTGTTTGACTTTCATATTTCCTCCTGAATGAGTAGAGTCTCACTCAGAATCCGTTAAGTGTAAGAATACACATAACACATAAGAATAAGTTATTGACTATTTCAAGGCCTCACGGCAATTTGGGAATCCTCATACAACCAGGCTGCATGGAAAGTAGTGTAAGAACAAAGATGTCTGTGGGCTTTGGGGCAGTTCTAACAGCAGGATCACCTCTGCCTCTTCCCGAGGCTGATGCTCCACCACTGCAGGACCCATCTCTTCTCACACAGGGTGCTTATTTTCTGACTTTTCCTCCAGATTTAATCCTTCAATTCAACGTTTGGAGTGAGAAGATCTGATTGGTGTGGTTTGTCACTTTCATCCTCATAGGCAGAACTCTTGAATACATCCACTTCATAGCCTTCCAGTCGGCCTCCTTGTTGACTGAAGTGGGAAAAATCTGGTCTAATCAGCTGTGACCAAAGTAGAACGGTGATAGAGTAATGCATATTCTCTCCTACTTTCAACATAATAATACAAAAAAATAAACAAATAAACATGGTGACCTCAACAGGAATAGTGGCCTAGTGGGCAGGAAACCTACAAGGAAGCTAGTGGGCGAAGGCTTAATTTATCTGGTGTATGCTATTCCTGCTCAGGGAATAAATTCCATGCTGTTATAATCCTAAACAGGCAGTCTCTGTCCTGATGGTGGCAGCAGGAATTTGGCCTGGGGGAAATAACAGGTATGTCTGGGACACTTGCCATTATTAAAAATGTGGGGGTCAGAGCCCAGTCATTGGATCATTGGATTCTGAGCTCGTCACACAATGTTGACGTGGAAATTAGGTCCTTGGAACACCTGGATAGCATTATGCCTTCTGACCTTGTTAGAGTTAATACTTCTTTCTTCTTCTTTATCTCTCTCTTCATTAATTCTCCGAAAATATTTCAGCATTAAGAACAGACTTTGACACAAGGAGTCTTCCTCTGCTACCATCAAATAAAAATTTATATATGTGGAATATTCTGAATGTTTTGTTGACCAGAACTTAATTCACTCCAGGCTAATGATTGATCGACTCTCTAAATAGCATACAGATCATTTGTTTTGCATAGTTCATCTCCACATGATGAGCAAAGATGGGCTATTCTGGAATCACCCCAGTTCTTACCCATCCTACACTTGTGTATTTCAGCTCCTTTGAGAAGCAGACACAAATACAGAATTAGATGAGCAAGGATTTTATTGGGAGAAACAACTGAGAGGAAATGGGATGGTTTGTGAAACTGACAGAACATGACGCAGGTCTAACCCTCAGTGAAGGAGAGAGTGAAGGTAGAAAAGTGGGCGGAAGCATCTTAGACTGCAGTGCAGTCCTAATGAGAGTTAGGCAGGGCAATCAGGGAACCCTCAAGGCAAAGTTGCCCATCGGAAAAGTCCCTTGTCTCCTAGGAATCAACCTGCCTTCATCTCCTACCTTGCTCAGTCCTCAGTCGTTGGCTGGGAGTAGCCCATGGGAAATACAGCCTTCATGTAAATAGAGTGATGGAATTCACAGCACAACATCTGGTCCATCAGTCCATCACACTTCCTACAGTTGGAGATCTGAGAGGCATATTCTCATGACTACCACAATACCCATTCTTATGTTCTTGTTTTTTATTAGTTGCAGGTGTACAAAACGATATAATTGTTAGACATTTATACCCCTCACAAAGTGATAACACCCCTCCCCCAATCTACTACCCCTCTGACATCATATATAGCTGTTACACCCCATTCTTACGTTCTTTTAGAAGAAGCCCAAGTGCTGTGGAGAGCCTGTGGGCCATTTCCCAGTTGAAAACATCTAAGGAAATCAACTCAGTTCAAGAACCATTTGTTTTAAAATGTAGATTTTATTATAATTCAGATATGGCAAGTCCAGAAATCAGGAGATGGTTGCTATTGAAAAGATAACTTGTTATATGCTCACAGTTCCCAAGAGGAGGGTCTTGCCACACCATAGGAATCATATGGGGAGACCCCAAGATTGAGCAGAAGGCAGAGGGAATGAGAGGAAAATGTGGGCAAGAGCTTTTATTGCAGTTTCCGTGGGAAGGAACAGGCATGATGGGGTAAACAGGTTTCGTATTGGCTAGTCTGAATAATTTTAGTGGGCTGTGGAAACGGGGGTTGTGTCTAGTTGTCTGTCACCCGAGTCTGGGTGATCAGAGCACGGGAATAGTGACTTTGAGTGTGAGAGCTTGATAAAGGAAGTGGGGATGGTTTGGGCTCTGGATTGTTTGGCATATGAAATGCCATATGAAATGAAATGGTTGGCATATGAAATGCCACAGGAAAACAGGCATATGCAATGTCTGTTTGCAGACCAGTCTTTACCTAACTCTAGAAATTGGCCAACCCTGGAAGGGGTAATCCCACCAGGGTCAGCAAGTCTCCAAGATGTTAAAGTATCAAATACAGAAAACAGAAAATGTGGATATTACACCATTGCCTCCTCCTCTTTAGAGAGTTGGGTTTAACCTCTGAAATCTCCAGTAAAGTGTGGGGTTATAATGTTGTAAGATGATCCAAATATTGAAAGCATTGTATCATTCCCCACCCTCCCCACTCCTGTCCTTTACATTTCAGGTCTCCATCTTAGGTCAAGTTTTTTGACATCTGTCTATATCAGGCCAAAATAATAATAATAATAATAATAATAATAATAATAATAATAATAATAATAATAATATAATAATAATAATATAATAATAAAAACAATCACATGAGCAAAGGCGCTTAGAAGACCAGCTGGAGAGAGAATCTTAAGAAGAGATTGGATGTAACTCCTGGTTCCAAAAGCAAAGAAAGCATTGCAGAGATATGAAAGAGTTGAGAAACAAAAATCATAGCAAATCCCATCTAAATGAAGTAAGTTCTCCTTGTGGTTGAAAGAGGAAGAATGAACAAGAAATCCTTGTGAAGTTGTTTTTCGTCATTCGAGGAATATTTATCATGTGTCTAACCTATCTCAGCTGCAATGAACAACGATGTGCTGCCATGCTCCACTCCTGCAGGCATGGTAGACTTGGTCATGTTCATGGCATGAGTAATCATAGCTCTTTTCCTCCTGGAACTCAGCAAAGATCGCAGAATCCTTCTCATCATGGCATTTGGAGTAGCAAGTATGGGCCAATCAGAGCTGAGATTCAGGATGTCACTCCAAAATGGAATACACGGTTCTTCGCAAAAGGCAAAGAATAGCAAAAGCTTCTCTGAAATTTCATCTTCACTCCATCAAGCTTACCTTGTTCCTTGACCTGACCTTTCCACTTATCTCATGCTAAGGAATCACCTACAGTCTATAACCTGGGTGTTTGCCTTACACCTTTCTGCTTAGTGAGAACCAGTGTTTTGTTCAAGACTCAGCTTCCCCGTACCACTTTCTCTGAAGTTTTAATACCACACCCTTTCCTTTTCTCTATTCCCACACTTGAGGAAAGAACTGACATCTTGCCTATAGTACCTCCACTCCTATGGAAGATTCTAGGAGTCTTCAAATATGTCACTTGTTTCCCTGTCTGTCCTCTCCAATGGCAGTGAGCTCCAGGGCAGATACTGTCACAGAGATGCACACATGTACCTGTGTATACACACACATACACACGTGTATGTAAGTATTTAGATTTTATTGAATTAATAACTAACATAATTTTGTGTGCTTTTCTAATTATTAGAGATACATTTATACATATTTTAATTTTTTTCATCCTGTCCTACCACCTTGTGATAAATGCTCACTAATTTAAAGTTTCCAATAATAACTTTCTTTAATCCAAGAAATAACAAAACACTAAATTTCATTACATTTTATAGTTTACAAGGCATATATATTATGTTCCTGTTAGGTTGCAGGCCAAGTATGATTCAACTATTATTTGATTTGTTTTAATGAGGGAATTTATGTTACATTTTTTAAAAAAAGTTTATGAAGTCTTTTTTTTTTCCCTAAAACTACATGTCTGAAGCACTTCTAAGGAAAAGTAGTAAGAGAATTGGATATTGCGAATGCCTCTGTAAAATGAGTCACTAAAACCACAATTGAAATATGAGCAAGCCCCCTCAAAATATTATAGAAATAAACAGATATTCGTGAATCTGGGCATGTGTGTGAATATGAGAAAGTAAGCTCCTAAAAATAGCTGAAGGTGACACAAACAGCAAACCCAGCTCTTCTGGGACAATGTTCACAACCTGACCATCTTAAAGTAACTTGTTTCCCCAAAAATAAGACCTAGACAGACCATCAGCTCTAATGAGTCTTTTGGAGCAAAAGTTAATATAAGCTCCGGTCTTATATTAATATAAGACTAGGTATTATATATAATATAATATAATATAATATAATACCAGTCTCATATTAATTTTTGCTCCAATAGATGCATTAGAGCTGATGGTCCGGCTAGGTCTTGTTTTCGGGGAAACACGGTAGATGGCAGGTTATGAAGAGATGAAACTATTGCAAGAATCCTGGGTCTAGTCTGTAGGCATTCAAGGGTCACGTAGCCCCATCGATATGCTCTGCACCGAGAAAAGAACACATGAAGCAAAAAGTTCAGGCAAGCACCACATTTTTATGAGAAAAGTTCATTTTGGTGTGAAAATGCTACTGAGCCAGAAACTCCCTGTATGTGGGAGTTGGCCAGGCAGCGAAGGGTGAACTCTATATGACCATGTCAGATGAGGGAGAATTGTGTCAATACAATCTTAAACTCCTGTGCATTATTGGTAGTATTTGATCATTGACCCTCCCGGATCTCTGAATGAGTGCCTCATATTTAATACATGGCGGAGCCATGACAAATCTGCGGGTCTGTCAGTCAGAGCAGAGACAGTCGTTTCCTGCTACCATCCAGGCTTCCTGCAGCCCTTTGTAATACACATACTCATTGGGAGGCAATGATCTTCAGCTGCAGTTAGTGCAGGAGCCTTGTTTTGATACTTTCTTCTGTGCTCTCTTTGCCTCTGCAGAACCAGACTTGCTGGGGGTAATAGACAAAAAAACAGAAAATGAATAATTTATGTTTCACTTTCTCACAGAGGCTCCCCACTGGCTTACTTTCTAGGAAATATATCCCTGGCGTGCAGTCTCAGTGTGAGATCGTGTGCCAGGCCCTGCCCATTGTCCCCCTGTTCAACTGTCAGAGATATTTCCCAGACAGAAATATCAGACAGCCGGGTTTGATTATTGCCGTTTTGTTTTGGTCCCTGAGAAAAGGGAATGCTTTCTATCATTCGTGGGCAAAACCTCACTTTCTCAGTGTTTAGTTGCTGTCAAAATGACCCAGAGGGCAGGTAAGCAATAGTGGTGCTTCTAACAAGACCGCCAGAATTCTTATTTGATGTTGTCTATACATTTCCCTTCAGAGCCTGGCTGTAGGGTGTTTGTATTCATCTGCCTTGCATACCAACTCCCAGCTGTCAGAATTATAGGCTGAGAGTTGAGACAGACCTTAGAGACTTATTTATTCCATTTTCTTCCTGCCCACTCTTCCAAATTGGTTAATCAGGATGCCCATTATTCTTTCCAAAGAGAAACTGCATTTTCTGCAGAGTGTATTGAGTGGCCAGCTCTGGGCTGCTCTGTTCTTTACCACATGATCTCATTCTATGCTGGACACAGAGAAGGGGATCAGATTTAAGGATCTGACCCAAATGTAGGCAAATCTTATGCTAACTGGTAGTCAATGATATAGCTTAGTGCTCAAAGCTCAAGCAAGCAATGTTATTATGGGATTCTCAATTCCTTTCCGTACTTTTCTGTGCTGTAGAACAAATCATATTGTGAGTAGTGAGAGCGGAAAAGGACCATGATGGACATGAGTGAGCAAGTTTATGAGTAAGTTAAAGCTATGAAGAAGCAGAAACTATGGATGAGCAAAAAGTCAGGGAATAATGAGAGAAGAAGCAAGAGACAGAAAGAGAAACAGGCAAAGAGGGTAACTGAGCGCCTACTCACATTAGTGACAGCCTATCTGAGACTAAATTCCCTACCCTTGTGCTGAGGAGGTCCCTAGAGTTTCAACAAATACAGAACAACCTTCCGTTTCAGTTTCTTTTGGTACAGCCACATTGCAATTTTTATTCTTGAATATCTGGCAAAATTTTCTTTACCTTATTGCCACAATTATTCTTATAACAAACATGAGTTGAGTAGAACTCTGTGTCTTGCCACTAAAATAATATAGCATCATTCATTCCCCACCTCATCCAATATAAGAATATTTTCTATGGCATCCCTGGCAAAAATGTGTACGTTTTCTGCCTAACGCCCTATAAGATTAAGGTGTTCCACATCACAAGAAAGCCTATCCCATTTTTAATCACTTTAGAGGGTTAGTACGAAAACCATTTTCTAAGAACCCAGCCCCTCCATGGTTTTCCATATTCACCTTTACCCACCCATTATCCTTGCACTCTGCTTCAATGTTTATTATCATTAGTTTTAAAAATTTCAGCTTTCCTTTATGGAATTTGTTGAGGATAAACCTCAGGCTGTTGTCATCCTTCAATTTTATTTTCTATTTTAGAATGCATCCCCTGGTGATTGATTCCATGAAGACTCAGTTCTTATATGCTGGTGGTTTCCAATGGATGTGTACTACCTTCTCTTCCTAAATTCTCTTTTCAAAGATTTTTGTTTGTTTTATTTATCGATTACCATGACCAAGTTCTCTATATACAAGCTATAAGCTTATAATTTTATTATTTTAGATCTGTACCTATGACTCTGAAAACTTATTTAGATGAAGAATAAAACTTTTGGAAGAAATTGGAACCTCTAGTCATCAGTTAAGCCTAAGGAGATATCCTATGAAGAAATAATCTTCCTCTTCCTTGGTAAAAATGTTGACTTCATGTGTTTTAATTTAAGCTCTGTTTATTTCATAAGGTTATCAATCTAAAGACTACTCACAGAGATGGTGATCCGTGAGTCTGTGTCTTCCATGACTCTGTGCCCTTTCATTGGACAATGTATTACATCATGTAAACAAGAGCCAATAAAAGATGCCTATTAAGTAGGTTTTTGACCTCAATGATGGCATTATCTTGCCACTCGTGCTTTGTTTCTGTTTCTATTGTCTGTTTCTACCTACCTCCAGAGCCTCTTCTATTTGTCTCCAACATTTCCATGTCCCAGATCTGCCAACAGATTTGGTTTCCCTGCGCTTGATGCTTGGGAGTCCTGGGAACATATCTTGCTCTGCTCCTGAGTGCTCACAGTAACCTCCTGATATTCATGCTCTTCCCCTTCCTCCTGGAACATAAAAACCATGAAGACTTAAGCGAAACTGGTAACTTGAAGAAAGTTCAGTATGCTATCATTGCTACTTTACAATGAGCTGCAAATTTTGGGGAGGCCCGAAGAGGACATAGATGGCTTAGAATAGAAAAGAGTTCGGGTTTTAATTTGCCTTTGATGTGTAAAAGACTTAAATCAGATTAGTTCCTAGGAGGCAGAAAACAATATGGTCCCTGCCAAGGGAAGCCACAGGGCTAAGGCTCAGACAAGGTATGAAAGCAGGACAGAGGCCTTGTGCGGGGCAGGCATTCTTATTACCTACCATACGAATGTACTCTTGCAAGGTCTACTGCTTTAAATTTTGCTAATTTCTTTGTGAGTATGTGTGTGTTTGCTTTTGTAATATCTTTACAAAATTTCAGCCATAATCAGTTGACTAAGAATAAATGAAAGGGTCATGTTTCCATTTTGTTTTAAATATTGATTATTTAAATAAATATACTCTAATGGCTACTATACCAGGTGGGACAATTAAGTTCACAAACTCATCCTAGAAAAAGTGCTACATACCTCATTGCTGAATATCACTATGGTCACTTTCGAGGTACTCCCTTTGTGAAGCTATGCACTGACACCAGTGTCTCGTCCACCCTTCAAAGCATTTTGGAACTCTTTTTTTCTGGAATGTCCATCAGAGCTGTCATTGTTATTACCCTTTATGTCCCGAATGTCATCAAAATGTCTTCCTTTCAGTATTTCCTTTCTCTTAGGGTAAAGAAAGAAGTCAAAGCCAGATCAGTTGAGTAGGGAGGGTGTTCCAATACAGTTATTTGCTTACTGGCTAAAAACTCCCTCACAGACAGTGCTGTGTGAGCTGGTGCAGTGTTGTGATGCAAAAGCTATGAATTGTTGGCGAAAAGTTCAGGTTGTCTAACTTTTTCATGCAGTCTTTTCAGCACTTCCAAATAGTAAAGTTGGTTAACTGTTTGTCCAGTGGGTACAAATTCATAATGAATAATCCCTCTGATATAAAAAAAGTTTAGCAACATCATTGCAATAAGTTCGTGAACTTAATTGTCCAACCTCGTATGTCATGACTATGCTAGGTACTACGGTTAACGGGATGAATAAAATAGATACAACTACTGCCATCATGAGACTTACAGTCCATAAATGTTCTGTAGGACAAGGACAGTAGTAACCCAAAAGTGACAGAATCTAAAGAGGAAAGTGACATCTTAAAGACTCAAAACTGAGGAATCTGTACAATTTCCATTGGCTTCCTTTTCTATAAAAGTTGACTTTCTCAAGAATTCTCTTAATAGAGCCCTGAGAATATTTTATTCAAAGTGATTCTCTTATACCCTTGAACTCTGCCTGCGTTGCACACAGGTTTTGTAGTAATTTTTAACATAGGTGCTATCCAGTTTTTCTCTACTTTCTTTTCCCATCTCTAGGTCCATCTTCATGAGCCTCTATTAGAGTTGAATGATATAGTCTTAGAGTATTCTCTTTCTTCTTTGTTACTAGTCTGAGTGGGCAAGTTCCTCTTTCAGAAAAATATTAGGTTGATGCAAAAGTAATTGCAATTTAAAAGGTTCAAAAAAATTGCCAAAACTATTTGGTGCCAATTACTTTTGCACCAACATAACATAAGCAGTGATGTGGCAGTATATGTTTAATCACTGGCTATATGAAAAATAAAATTTTCCATGTATATATAGGTATAGATATATACATGTGTATGTTTATTAAAAATTTTACTGATGTAAAATATGTGCACTATAAATAATAGAATGTACAATACTCTTTATCAGAAATTCCATATAGTGAACAGAATCTCAGAGTGTTTTTGTTGATTTTTGCTGAGCTTTTATTCTTATGAGACCTATTGTTGCAATTGATGAGACTAGTTGCAACATGAATGTTAGTTGGTGTTTTCATTTATATCAACTAATAAGATGAAAGTGAAAAAATGAAGATGTGTGTTGGAACTTTACTCATTTGTCAGTGGTGTGTACCATTTACTTGCTAAATTGGATAACAGTTTTGAAATACTGGAAGATTATTTCCTCAAACAGTTATAGACATGACATGCTTCATAAAGTATACTCTGCATTATTAACATTTTCTCCATCACATTCTTAAGTGTAGTAGTCAGCACAACAATATACCAAGCCCTGGCTTGTAGTATTTGCCTATTTCTATGCTGTGAATATTCCCACCATGGCTGATTTTAAGCTATGAATATGATGTCACTGAATGCAGAGTTGGGAAGGGATGACAGCAGTCCACCAAAACATAGTATTCCACCTTAGAGCTACAGTAGATATAGATAACCTCAAGAGTGTATGCATAATATTAAAATGTAAAATCATTAGGAGTGCTGGGTTTTGAGAACTTATTAACTTTGTTTTTAATATTACTTATTTATTATACATTTATATAAAAATTTGAATAATGTCTGTGTTCATCAAACAGCTTGTCAAATTCCTGGAAATTTAACAAGCTGGCTCCTCTTGCACGTTACTCAGCGAAGCCCTGGACTTTTAGCAGAGTGATCCGCCCAGAGCAGAATGAAGAAGAGTACTACAAACTGCGATATGGGTTTGCAGTCATAAATTATTGTTTCACATCCTCATTCCTGTTTTGAGATTTGGAGATCTGAGAATTCCAGTTTGCAAACGGTGAATAATTCTAAACTCTATGCAGAGAACTTGGATATGCTGTCTAGTAAACGTTTTACGTCGCAACCATTTCAGAAAGAAGGAAGAAACACTGGGTCCAGTTTTCACACTCATAGGTCCTTGAAACTTAGTCCCTTTAATGAGAGCTGAGGCCCCAATCAGCTGTTGTGGCATATGGGGATGGCAGGGCTTACCTGGTTGAAGAGGTAGGTGGAGGCAGAAAAAAGACAGAGGAAGATCTCTTTTGCTAGTGTTACAATGTTTTATAATTCCAATCTTCTTGAAAACGAGTGATCAGGGGATGTGCTAATAAACAGATAGTGTCACGTTATTGATGTAATTGTAATCCAGATGTCAATGAAGGTTACGTACCACTTTGAACTTTAGAACGACTGACTTAGGCTCCATAACACATATCCATGTGGAAAATTCCTCCAGAAGGAACTCAGCACTGCTGACACCTTGATTTTGGAAACCTATTTTGGACTTCTGACCTCCCGAACTATAAGACAACAAATATGCACTGTTTTAAACCACCGAATTTGTGGTGTGGTGGTTTGCTGGAGAGCCAGAGGAAACTAATACTCCCTCTTTTCCACCTGTAAAGATTTCATGTGGAGGGTTTCCCATGAACATAAAAGGTAGGACAGAATTGCTGATGGGGGTCACTTTCAAATTGTTTCAATTTTTGGGAGCACACCCAATGTGTTAACAAGGGGACCCAGTCTTTATTTCTGGCTTTGGTGACTCTACCGTGTTTCCTCAAAAATAAGACCGAGCGGGACAATCAGCTCTAATGCGTCTTTTGGAGCAAAAATTAATATAAGGCCCGGTCTTATTTTACTATCAGACCAGGTATGATATGATATGATATGATATGATATGATATGATATGATATGATATAATACCAGATATAATATAATGTAATACCCAGTCTTGTTTTAATATAATATAAAATAATTATATTATTTTATATTATACCCAGTCTTGTTTTAATATAAGACTGGGTATAATATAAAATAATACAATATAATATAATGCCGGTCTTATATTAATTTTTGCTCCAAAAGACGCTTTAGAGCTGATTGTCTGGCTAAGTCTTATTTTCAGAGAAACACGGTAGTTATATTTTACTCTCTGATCTCCCATTCCTCAAATCAGAGGAGTATCTCTTCCTGTCATTTATGCATAACATCCCCCAAAGTCTGCAGCCAGGAAGATTACCTTCCATCCTGGCCCAGAGCAACATAAGCAAAAGCCTGACAGTGGAGGAGCTTCTCCCCAACCACAGCTCAGGCTCCTTTGCAGTGCCTGTGTGACAGCTCCATTAGAGGGGTGTGTCACACAGCCATTATCCAGTCACATCTTAAATGCAGCCCGCTGGGCTCAAATACCACTTTGGTAAGTAACAAATAATTTTCTGTTATTGGTGAGGGTCGTTGCAAGTCTCCTCTTGCTCTTTGTCACTTGTTTCCACAGCCCATTGCTGTTACAAAATGAAAACCCAGCATTAAGCGTTTAATTCTAAAATATATTTTCTCAAGGGGTGTTCATTTGAGCTCCCTGGAATTTGAAAGTTTTTTTTTTTTTTCCACCCTTGGCTACAAGCTCTCTCAGCCCTAGGTACCTCTTTTGCTGGTTTTTGAAGGATAAAGGATGAAATGATTGCTTTCAAGAGTGGGTAATCACTGGTCTCAAGTACTCCATCGAATAGCATCATCAGCAGAGGGCAAGTGGGGAAGCTGTCTTCACTTTCCTGCCAGCTGGAGGCAGTGGCTGCTACCTATAGTCAGCCCAACCTTCTCCTGCATATTGTATAGGAGTTACTACATGAGCAATTTCAGATGAAGTCAGGAGGCTCATTATGCCTATTTGGGAGATTTAAAAGCATGCTTTGGTAACATTCAAATCTGGGTTAGATGTGCAGTTCTTCTATTTCCTAGCTGCAGATCTTGGACAAGGTACCTCTCTGGAACCTCAGGATCCTTGCCTGTTACGTGGTGATCATATCCCCGTTGGAAGGTGTGGGGATAGAGCCAGGAGTGCAGTTTCCAGGCTCTTGGCCTCACGTGAGAAGGTACTCACTCGGGTAGTAAATAGCCATCAACTGTGATTGGATGGCCATCAGCTGTGGCAAGTTGGCTGTCAGCTGTAACCAGTGAGCCATTGGCCACTAATATAACTTCTGTGGCTACGCTAGCAGCAAATGGGGGCTAGCAAGAAGATGGTGGCTGAGCTAGTAGGCGGCGAAGTGTGGATTGCGGATCATGTGGCTCCTGCTTCCTGTGTCTCCAACCCAGCCGCCAGCGAGACTATAGTGGTATGACTCCCCTATCTATGGCTCCGTGGGTGTTCCTTTTTGGCCTCGCCATGTCCTGCGTTCTTATGTGGGGAGCGGGAGCTGAGACCCTGCGTGACACCCTGCATGACAAAAGGTTTTTACAAAGATCAGAGATGATGTGTGGTGTAAAATGCTTAGGGCACACGGTCCTTGGCACACACTGAGCAGCTGCTCAGGAAATCCTAATTCTCATTATTAGTAAATATTCATACAGTCTCCTCTTCTGTTGATTATTAGCTTTTTAGCTGTATTTCTCAGATGAGAAAGATAGAGGCCAGGAAGTTTTAGTGACTTGCTCAGGTACTGGACAGCATGCCCCCATCCAGAGCCAGTTCTTCCGGTTCAGTGCCATGTAATGTGTGGCCCAGCATTACCTGGGAGCTTGATAGAAAATGCAGATTCTTGGGCCTTATCCACAAAGTCAATGTCTCTGGGGAATGGATGTTGGAATCAACGTCCTTCCTAGGAATCAACGTTTGGAAATGCTCTCCAGGTAATTCTTAGGCACACTAACGCTCAAGAGGAATGTCTGAACTCATGATCCAGATCTTCTTCCAATACAGTGTGCTGCCTACTTGGCCACAGCTCCAGAAGGAGCCGTCAATCCTGGACAATCTCATCTAAAGCTAATGAGATGGGACTGACCACTTTGGGACCCAGCTGAGATCAGCCTCTCTCCTTTTTCCTCTCTCCTTCCTGCTCACACATATGCATACTCACATGAAAGTAAAAATGCTGCTAACCAACCCCAAACCAGGAACTGTATTAGTTACCGAGGAAGGAGCACTGAGAGGGATTTCTTTGAGATAACACTAGAAAGAAAGACCTGTGCTGCTGGGCAGTGGGCATAATGGACAATATGTGCTGTGGGCTCACACGTGTTGCCTGGGATTTGACAGGTGATTGAAGACAGCCAGCCTACCTGGTGGGTGGCAGTGGCGGGAAATGCTGTTGACTCATGGGCCTGATGTCGGGTATTTAGACGACTAATTGATGGTCATAGCTCCTTCTGCTTATTTCCTCAAGCCTCCGAGACTTCCTCTTGGCCTTTACATTCAGACCTGTAACTTTGGAGACTGTATAATGGTGATTGAGAGCCTGATGCGCAAGTCAGGCTGACTTGGTTTGAATCTTTTCTCTGAAGCTAGCTACGTCGTGATCCTGGACCCAGGGTATATTTCTGAGTCTCAGTGTCTTCATCTCTTTAGAGAAGGGCTCAGCCAATGTTTTCTGAAAACTCATGTCTCAACTAATCAACTTTTGCCACGATGTGAAAGTGATGGACGTGGCTGTGTTCTAATACGACTTTATAAGGAAGGCAGCAGGCTGAATTGTGATTTGTAGTCCCTGAGCCCTGCTTTACCGGAGATGGTAATAGTGTCTGTTTTTAGAATTATTATAAAGATTAAACGTGATAATGTATAGAAACCTAGTGCCTGGAAAGTAGGTATATAACAGTCAGCATTTGTTATTTTTATAAGCTGTATCAAATTGTCCCATTGGTACATATTTAAAAAGATAGAGCTAGATGACAGATCTGATATCAATAAGGACAAGGTTATAAATCTTGTTGTTAATTAGCTATTCCTCCCTGCTAAGACCTCGAGGGATAGATGTACTGATGATGATGGTGATGACGGTGATGACCATGATAAAAAGAATAAGAATAAGAAGGAGATCACATGGTAAGTACTTGCTCTAAATCTGGAATACTATGAACTTTACCTGTACTTCACTGAATTCTCACAAACAACCCTGTTAGGTCTGTGCCATTTTTAGCCCCCTTTTAGATAAAAAGAATTCAAGGCACAGAAGTGGGATAATTTGCCCAGGGTAACACAGCCCACAAGTGGCAGAACTGAGATATGAACTTAGGCATTCTGGTTTCAGAGCCACCTCTCCTAACCATTAGGCATATTGCCTTCCTCACGCATCTCAAAGGCACACTGTCCTGATGATCCACCCTGAGTACTACGGAGAAGACGTGCCCCAGAGGATGCTCAGTCTTCATGGCTTCCAATCCTGAACCCCCAAAAGGCACGCTCCTGTGTGGGCTTTCCAGCTCTTTTTCTGCCGCTTCCCTCCCGTTCTCCAGCGGTCTCTATTTAGGCCATCCAGTCTGAAGTTCCTTTTGGGGATCTAGTCTTGGCTCTGCTTCCTGGCTCTCTCTTCCTTGGCTTCAAAACATTACCGACACTCTCACAATGGCACTGACAGTATCTCCCCGGCTCCCATCACCACACTCCCTTCTTTTTCACCAGAACCCCCTCCTCTCTTCTTGGGAACTCAATAGTTCAGAGTGGAGATATGAGAGACACAGAAAGTGATACCTGACCCCAAGGCATCAACTAGGATTTCCTCAAGATACTTGACAAGGACTTTCTAAAGAGTCTGGTGTCCTGCTGCAGGGTTTACTAGCCACTTCTACTCCTGTTGTTCGTGTGCCAAGGTCACTGCTCCACCCGCTCATGACTCTTAGTTGTTTCTGATTGCTTATGTATCTCTTCCAGGCAAATGGAGGGTAAGCTGTGACCTGGAGAGGGACTATCCTTAGATTCTTTTCAGATTCTCCTTTTCTCTGGTGCCAGGTCCCTGATACCAAGTTTTTCGTGGTCTATGATATCCTGCAATCCAAAGAGAAATTTTTTCTTCCTTTCTCTTCACCCCCACCCAACACACTAAAAGGTAGCTGGCATGGGCATTCTTATTTCAGCTATTCATTTGAAGGAAGTATGACTAACTATGCCTACTCTTATTAAAAGCTAGAAAAGAAAAGAAAAATAATTTAATTATTATGTCAGATGCTGGATAATAATAGTGACAATACCGTATTTACAGGGATCACTATGTGCCAGGCACTGGTGTAGGTACTGGAAGTCTTTTCCTACTAATGACAAATTCATTAATCAAGATTCAGTGTGATTCAGCATTAAGAACATAAAAATCAAATAGCCAAGAGGAGGGAACATTCAGAAATTCAGATTACTGTGTTTCCCCAAAAATAAGACCTAGCCGGACAATCAGCTCTGATGCATCTCTTGGAGCAAAAATTAATATAAGACCCAGCCTTATTTTACTATAATATAAGACCTGGTCTTATATAATATAATGTAATATAATATAATATATATAATACGAGGTCTTATATACGAGGTCCGGGGAGGAGTGTGAAGAGGTAGGGACAGAATAAATTACATTGTTGGAGACTCTGATACATGCTGGGCAAGTATCGGGGTGAGAGGGTCATGGGAAGGAGAGAAGGTAGAGAATAGGAAAGGTAAACCTAACTTTATTACTTTATTGAACACTAAATATGTAATATGCATTTCCCATACAAAATTTCATTTAATTCTCCCCTAACAACTCTATTTTAGGCAGCTTGGTCTGCCATTACAAAATACCATAGATTGGGTGGCTTAAACAACAGATATTTATTTCTCACAGTTCTGGAGACTGGAAATCCACGATTGGGGTGCCAATGTGGTTGGGTGATGGTGAGGACCCTCTTCCTGGCTTGTAGACAGTTGCCTTCTCACTGTGTCCTCACATGGCCTTTCCTCAGTGCATGTGGTGAGAGGGGGAGAGAGAGAGAGAGAGAGAGAGAGCGAGCGAGAGCGCGCGAGAGAGATCTTCCTCTTCTTATAAGGCCACCAACACTATCAGAATAGGATCTCACCCTTATGACTCATTGAACCTTACCTTCTGAAAGCCCTTTCTCTAAATACAGTCATATCGGGGTTATAGCTTCAACGTATGCATTTGGGAGATACACACTGAGTCCATAGCAAACACAATGAGAAAAGTATTATTAATTTTAGTTTAAAGATGGGAAAATTAATGCTTAGAGGAAGCAATAACTTGCCCATGGCCTCACATACAGGGTATGATAAAGCAGGGTTCAATCCCAGAACTTCTGATGCCTGAGCTTTGCCCCATCCCACTACTTGGAGGATGGTGCTGGCAAGTCCGTGGGAGCCCTCGGTGGTGCTGGGTGTTGAGTTAGGCCTCCTGGACTTGCTCCTATGTTAATCTTTCCCAGCTGGGCATGGCTTCTTAGGTGGGGCATTTGGGAATGTATTTCTCCTCCCTTTTCTTTTTTTTTCTGTCTCTCTGATTGACATGTATTATTAGCTTATTGATTCAAGTAGATGTTCTGTCACTTTGTAAAGAAATTGGCAGGTCCTGGAAATACTAGCTGGACGTCTGTGATTTTCTCCTCTCTGTGCCAATGACAATGAGCTTTTTGCTGTTTCTCTTTTCCCCAATGCTGCCAGCATTGTTAATGAAGCTTACATCTCTCTAGTGGCAGTGGTGGCCATCTGCCCTCTAGGCCATCTATCTGTTTGGCCGGAAGTAACCTCTCATTGTCTGTGGCAATCAATCCAAGCTGGGAGTCTCTCTGACAGAATTTTTACCATCTCATCTGTCTTCTTCATCATGTATCTTCAGAGTATCTTTTTGCCATGTCAGGGATAAGGTCCATGATAACTTGTTTTTCTTTATCCATTCAGCTTGGAAGCATGCACATGGGCATTGTTCACCTTGTCAGGAGGAGTCAGCTCTTCCATAAGAAAAGGAGGATGAGAAAGCACCAAGCTAGGTCGACCATAGCCACATTCTTTGTGCTAGGTCCAGACAGACAGGCATGGAAAACTAAACATAGATCTGCAGATAGGCCTTTAAAGAGAATCACATAAAATGCAAAGAAAAGAAATATAGTGTTCTTTCCATTTATCAGGCTGGCACAGATTTTTTTTTTTTTTAAAGACGCCAAAATATTTAATTTTGGTGGGATTGTAGTGAAATGCTCACTGCATTTATTTTCACAGCCTTTCTGGAGGGCAATGTGGCATCATGCTTCAAAAGTTTTCAAAAGACACCTAACCTTTGAAACAAGTGAATCTACTTTAAAAAATGTATTTTAGGAAGAAAAACTCATGCATCTGCACAAAGATTTTGCTATGAGACATTCATTGAAACATTTATAATACTGAAACTTGGTAAAACTAAATGCTAATAATTGCATAACTAAATAATTTATGGTACATTAATGCAATGGAATAATATCCAGACATAGAGAACCTGACATATTAAATATTTGTTGACATAGAAAGATACTTAAGATTTACCTTAAATTAAAAAAAAGATTAAAGGTCAGTATACACAGTATGATTTATTACACACACCGTAAGCATTGTATGTATTTAAAGACGGGAAAGTTATCTACTTACCTTATTCAATAGCAATATATAGGTAAATGATTGTGGGTTTTTTTGCCTTCCTATATTTTTATTAATTTTTTTAATATAATAAACAGGTCTTATTTTTCTAACAGAGAAAAAGTTTAAAGTTGTAGGAAGAAACAATTGCTTAGAAAGTAGACAGGACCACAAGCATAGGTATAAAATCTGGCCCTACCTAATGCTCCATCACCACCCACCCACTTGTATTTCCTGTCTGTCTTTCCTTCTATCCCTTCTCTCACACTCCAGTTCCTTTCCTCAGCCATCTGTGGCACTATACAGTTGCATTACATGAAACTTTAGAAACTTTTGATAAATAATTATCTGCAGTTTGGAAGTAAGTTGGAATTTACCAAGCTAATTGGAACCACAAGAAAGGAACATTTTATTTGTATCACACACACACACATACACACACACACACACACACACACACACACACCCCAAAACAAAACAAAATAAAACAAAACAAAACAAAAAACAATTTTTAACTCCTTTGGGTACAATGGAGAATCATAACTAACATCTAAACTCTGGCCATTGTACACACTGAGGGCAGGGCAATGAGTAATTTCATCAATTATATTTTTTTCCTTGATTGGTAGCCTTATACTTATAAGCTTTTTTATACAAGGGTTTCCAACTTAGCAATGAAAATATCCTTATTTCACCAACATCCTTGAAATAAATTGTATTTCCTCTTCAGGAACAAGTCTTAACAATTCTAATTAAAGCAAAATTACGTCTCTTAAAATTTTAGTTTTGAGAATAGAAGTTTAAAATGAAACACATTTCATGAGCGGATGTTTGCTTATTCAAAATATTAAGTATTGTGATAAATGAAGTGGTAGCAAATTATTTGAATTCCGTCAGTGACTTTCTATTCTTACATTCATTTAAAAATGTTTTTGTGCCCCTGAAGAATAACACAAGACTCAGTTTTGCAATAAGAGTGTTGTGTTGTTTTCTGTCACTTCTATTTTCTCATCTGGAATTAATTTAAATGAATATCCGCCTAGCTCTCCACAGGATCTAATCTATTTACGCCCACTAAAGTTAACTGGACTAATTTCATTATGTCCTCATTGACACTCTGCTTTTCCATGTGGGGAGCTGAATTCTCAGTTCTGAGACGGTTTCTGGGATGCACACGTCTACGATGCAGAGGCTGTCGCTGTTGCGCTCTACCCAGCTCGGCTAGATTTTGTATTGTTATGGAACTGTAGTTATTCCATGATTTCTGTCCACTCTGTTCTTGGTCCTTTAAGTCAGCCAGATCCACACAGATACCTCTGCGAATTCTCAATCGCTCCAACTCCACAAGACTATATTTGTGCATATTCCTAGACCTACTGTCCCTACTCCTTCTTTATGCCATCTCTTGCGTCTCTATCTCAACTCTAATCTGCAGGATCTTAGGATTCAGCATTTGTATTTGGTAGTGAAGCAAATGCCAAGAAGACCTTCACTAAGAGGTATTAATGTGAATAAGCTTAAGGGTAACAACTATGTGGCATGGTGGCAACTCTCACCCCCCTTCCCTTACCCGTGGTAGACCTTGCTTATTAAACACGGTAGTCTTTTCCTGCTGAGCCTGGATGCAGCCTCGGAGCATTCCTCCTCAAGCAATTATTACCAATGCAGTGGGTGAAATATACAAGACAAAATCAACTTGCCGTTTCTGGACTGGTCCTGAGAGTTCTTGCTTGGGACAGCTGGTAGAATATTTCTTATCTAAACTTAGAGACTTTAAAACCCAGTTCCAGCACAGTTCCAGCACAGGCCCCTCCTATGCAGTGGATATCTTTGATTAATTAAACTTATGGTTTTAAAACAAGAGTTTTCATATCTCACATCCTTTACTCAAAAGGTCCCTTGATACTTCATAGCATAAATTGCTAAATGAAATTGTCAGCTATTGAAGTATACACTCCTTCACTCCCAAATTCATTCAGCTTTCACCTGTTATTGATTGGACATGCCCCGTACCAAATATCATGCTGTAACAATGGGACACACAAACAGGATATAGTCAGTACCTTCAGAGAGTACTGAACATCTATGTGAAGGGTTTCAAAAATAATCACAACATGAAGCAGAATAAAATGTGTGCTTAGAAAGGGAAACTGAGTGCTGTGGAAGCCCAGAGAACGAGATCACTTTCCACCAGTGGTTGGGAGGGTTGATCATGGAGGAAGTAGCGGGTGAGGTGCACACTGGCTTTGCTGGTTACTAGGTGTGTGATCTTTGGCGTGTTATTTCACCTAAGTCTCAGGTTACTCCGCTACAAAGTCAGGATAATATTGGTCACTCTGCAGAGGACTGCAGTGAGCATTAGATGAGGATGAGAACGTGAAGAGAAACTCAAGCTGGAACATTGTATGTGCTCAAGAAATGTCAACTCTCTAAATCCCCAGATTTAGAAATGGAGAATAAAGAAAAGCAAACTTCTGTTTTCTGGTCACTCTGTGTGGCCGACCCTGCTCCTCCCTTTTCCTCCTTCACTGTCATGTCCCTTTTCAGAAACACTAGTGGTGATAGTGGAAGAAAAAGAGAAGAAGGAAGAAGAGGAGGAAGTCGAAGGAAGCTTGCAGTGGATAAGGATCGAGGAAGAAGATCAGTTCTCTTGAAGAACTGTACTTATCTTTTCAGTGGTTGAGGTGTAATGCTGAGAGAGAGGTTTTTGAAAGGGGTTCTGTAATCTGGTCCATGGGAGGAGATGCCAGTTTCTTTGCTTCCATGGTCATGTGGCATTGCAGGTGTGATGGTTTTAGGATTGCACTCTTCCTAAACCCCAAGTGGCCTCTCAGTGAACATTCATCTCCAACCAGTGTTCGTGATGGCCTGAGACCCCAGTTCTACATTAATCCCACCCCCCTGCACTCTAATCCATGTCTCCATAATGCTCCTAAACCAGATGACATACTATTGGTCTCACATATCTTACAAGGATAATATAAAGATCTGATGCCATGGAAACAAACAATTCTGGTGTGTTAATTCACAGATCTTAATCCTGGCTGCACACTGGCTGCAAGTGAGGGTCTCCCCCCGACCCCAGGATTTTTATTTAACTTAAGGTAAGACCCTGGCCTCAGGCATGTTAAAAGCTCCCCAGGTGATTCTGAATGTTCAGTTAGGGTTGAGTACTACTGATTTAATTGAATAAATTTTGAGGGGAAAACCTCAGCCATAATTGGCCTATTAATTCTAACATATAAAAAGGGAAACATCAAAGAACAAATATTAAAGGAGAAAAAATAGTCCTTATTTGTTAGAGAAAAATGTTTGCCTTTCAGAATAGCTAGGCTAAAAAGTCAGCATTCACAACCAAGACTGTACATAAATAGATAATTTTTGTCAGAAAGCTTGGATTATTGTTTTGGGTATTGTATAAAGACAAAGAAGCTCCAAAGATTTGAAACTGGTCCCACGATTAGAAATTTGGAGGGGTTTGTGTTGAACTACGAAATTTAAAATGGCCTAAGATTAGCAAAGGTAATTTCCTAATGAGCTATTGCTCAATGTTATCTTTACACCTTAAATCTTGGCCTCCCTAAAAGGGAAATTGAACAGCTTCATGGACTTTTTAATACATAGGGCTGGCCCTGATTATACACATACGCAAAGCTGCTCAGGCTTGACTTCAAAAGGGTCTAGGGACAGAGATCATCTATATATTAACCCAGTAATTTTACAAATGAGTAAACCATGGGCTAGGGAGTAGGAGAAGCATAAGAATGCAAAGCTGGGCCTCAGCTTTTATCTTCTGGTCTATTTCCTCATGTTACTGAATTAAACATTTAATGTTTATTGAGTATCTATTACGTGCCTGCTTCTACCAGGGGCCCTCTTACTGAAACTTGAGAGGGGAAGGGTAAGAGCTTGGGCACAAAAATTAGACGAAAAACCCAGGTAGTAACTAGGAACCTCACTCATTCTTGTATCTCACCAATCTTATTTTGGACACAGCAGGTTCACGGGCAAGGCAGGGCCAATAGAAAGGTCAATGATGTTAGTTATTTGTGCTGTTGACTAATACAGAGGGATAGGATCAGAGCCTCGGTGGGTTTGAACCTGAAGGTCACAGTTCAATGGCAATAGCTTTGCAAGGATGGAGGGACAGGGTCTAGCAAGTTGTTCCTGTGTACGGTCAGGAAGCACCTCTGCTTCATCCTTAACAAATCAAGCCTACGGATGAAAATCTCCAACCTTCCAAAATAAGTCTCAGCCAGGCAACCTCCTCTGGGAAGAAAATAATACAAGGCACTGGTTAAATTTGAATTTCAGATGTACAACAAATACTTTTTAAAGTACAAATATGTCTCAAATTGGCCCCAAATGCTTAACACTAAAAAAAAATGTATTTGTTGCCTATCCATAATTCAAATTTAACTGGGCACCTTCTATTTTTATTTTCTAAGTCTGGCAGACTTATCTGGGAAACTCCTCTGGCCTCCTTCCCCCTATAATCTGGCTTAGTTTCCTTTCTTCTGAGTTTACATAGCATTTAGCACCTAGCACCACTGTGAACTACTCAGACTTCCCGTCTCCCCCATTTTATTGTTTAGGCTGGCTCAAGTCAACTCTCAGGAAGATGTGATTGCATAGATTAATGGACCAAATGTGTCTGAGCCCAAGAGTGTGACCAGTTCAGGACAAACTCCTGCTTTGGGAGAAGCAATTCCATGTATAGCTGACACTGGTGTTGCATGAAAAGATTTCTGGGGCTGTAAGTTTTGTTATTCAGAACCACCCTCTCTATTCTGACTTTCTAGAAGCACAGTGAAGCAGCTTGGGATGCCTTCCCACCCCATGATGGGGCCGGGGTTGGGATGTTAGGCCAGCGGAGTTGAGAGGCACATCCTCTGGCAGGCTCTTCTGTAACTGCTCTGGAAACATCCAAAGACTCTGCCTGCCTGCTGTTCCTCAAAGCTGCACATCATTGAATCAGATCCCGTGGGGGGTGGTGAGTGCATAGGTTTCCTTTGACTTTATAATCTTGCTGTGTGAAAATGTCAGAAATTGATAAATTTTATAAAAGGAAACTAGAGACAAAAAAAATCCTTGAATGCTTACTTATCCCCATTGTCATGAGCAATTCATGATTCACCTGCATGTGGATACCTCCTGGAAAGCCTATGTCATGCCTCCGTTTGTGACTTTCAGAAATCAATTCTGGCTTTTCACTTTATGAGTACAAGTACAGGGTTCATGGAGTTGACCAGCATTATCTGGGGACAAAGATAAAAATGTTAGTCTCTTATGTGAGTATAGAATGGAACATTTTAATGTATATAAAGCACCTAGCACAGAGGCTGGCCTCAGTAAATGTTAGTTGAAGGTCAGTAAGGACTTGTAGGTACATCAGGTACACAAGGGGTAGGCACATTATGAGAATAGGTAGCTCAAGTATATGTAGTTGGTATAAGACAAAGCTAGAACTCGGTTCTGCAGAGTTCTGAATTCCATAACTGTTCCATTTCAACAGTGATGGATCCTGAATCTCCTGGGTGATTCTGGTATCTTTGTTGTAAATGAGAGGACTACATTTGGAAACTGTTCTTGTAGACTCACAAGCACAGATGATCATTGTGTCTGTGTTGAGGACATAGGCATCTCCTAGATCTTCTCTCCTTCCCAGATCTGGTTACTCATGCCCTCCCTCTTCTTTTACCATCCAATGTGTAGGAATGGTATGAAATCAGTCAATATTTGGACTCCATGGCTTTTACTATAAGCTACTAAGTTTAGGAGTCTTGTGGACGGAATCAAGAGCGAACCTCCCATGCGTAATTCATCATATGGCCTCCAGTCTGTCATGTCACATCTTAGTTGTTGGGCCTGAAGACTAAGAATGGAGCATCAATAATTAAAGGTACAATCACAGCTGAAGCTTCCGCTAGTTATTTTTCTTCAACCCTGACATTTTATGAGTCAACAAAGCCAAAGCCATCAATATGAAGCAGATTATTTTTAGCAGTTTCTTAACCAACATGCTCTAGCTTTAAATTAAACATTGACGTTGGTTATTATTGAAATTCTGAAAATTCTGGGCAGAGAGGAGCCCATGTTAGTACAGTAAACATTGGGCTTTCATTACCTTGTTTTGAAAAACATCGACTCACTTGCTGCTCCCACCAAATTCAACTGCATAAAATTAATGGACTGTGTGTTTGCTAAGAATTAGTTGTTCAAGGTCAGAGTCTGAATGTGTGAATATAGTTTGTATGGTTGGATATTACTATGGACTTCAACGTTTTTAGATTGGTAATATCTTAGCATTGACATTCCCTTATTATCATTTGATTCTATGATGTTAGTCCCCTTCTCTGATCAACACCAGAAATGTGGTGTTACAGGTTTTTAAATGATCACTTTTGATTTGAGAATTTTGCTACATTCTTTGCAATATGAGATAAGTAGGACAGCCTCTGGTAGCATGAAACCAGGGCTGCGAATCAACTCTACTGGCATGATGTAGTGGAAAGAACACTGATCTTGGAGGCAGAAGACCTGGTTGCTGCCACTTACTAGCTGTGTGTCCTTGGGCAAATGATTTAGTGTCTCAGGATCTTAGATTTCTCAGCTTTGAGTTTGGGGGATCAGGACTAGAGCTATAATATCCAAACTGAGTTTCATATATTCACGGACATGCTTCAGGGTCATCCATGAAGGAGGAGGAGAAGGTCTTCAAGTACCATCTCAATGTCTCCACTCCCAGCCCACTTCAACTACTCTCTACCATTTGTCTTACCTCTTGTGCTTCTGCTAAAGAATTTGCCTGGGAAAGATTTTACCTGGGAAAGAGCCCACTGCTAAGAAAGTTTGAAAACCACTGGATTACTTGCTTTCCAACCCTTCAGTTGGTTATAAAATTCTGTTGTTATAGATGTTAAATTAGTGTTAAAAATATGTATTAGTCACTGACTATTTTTAACTACATCATTCTGAGTTTATTTTGTAAAAAGTTACCTAGAACTCAGAGGTGGCCTGAAAACTTTCATTCATTCAATTTATTGTGGTGAGTAGGAGTTTATTCTCTGGGGTCAAATGGCCCAAATTAAATTCTCCCTCAGGCCCTTGTTGTATAACTTGAGGAATTCACTTTACCTCCCTGTGCCTCAGTTATCTCTGTAGGTCCTATTGTCAGGTCTGTGGGTCTGTGTGTCATCCCCCTTTACACACAGGAACCTAAGGACAAAGAGGGTGTTGAGATGAGCAAGATAACGTTCCTACTTCATAAGGTTTTGTGATGACTAATGAATTAATGTGTAAAACACTTATCACTATAACTGGCACATATGAATAGCATGCACGGAAGAGATATCAATTATTATCATAAGTTCATCTATTTATTAAATATCTATTGTGCATCTATTATGTGTCATTGACAGCGCTAAATTCTAGAGATTCAGAGTAAAGACAAGATGGTCCCACTCGCGTGAATGTCCTAGGCTAGTAGGGAAGAGAAAGCATTGAGATGGCCAACTAAAAACACTTGTGAAGTAGTGTGGTCACTTGTGCTAAGGCTCTGAGGGACATTATGTACAGGCAGAAGGAAGACCTGACGCAAAGGCGATAACAACTCATGAAAGATCTCAAGACTCTCTCAGTAGGTTAGAAGGGCTGGAGCGTGGGCCTTAGGATGACAAGAAGGGGTAAAAGGTAAACGACAGGCTGGGTTTGGACTTTCAGTAACTGGAGTCCAGCTGGTCCCTCAAGTTTGTAGCTTCTGAGCATGCTAGTAACAAGTCTGTTCACTCCCATCTCTGCCCCTTCCTGACGTCATTTCTGGCTCGTACCAACCAGTCAGGAGGAACTCCAATGTACCTCCACTTGCCACCTTGGAGCCTGGTTTATGTTTGCTTATATGTTTCAGTTACTCATTGAAAACTCAAGCATTTTAGATAATTTCCAAACAAATCCTTTGGAAAAAAGAGGGTGGGAGAAAAACTAAAAGACCAATAGTCTTTTCTAATAATATTTACACCCAAACAAGCCATCTTCCTGAAAGCCAAGGGAAGCCCTCAAACCAGAATCTTTGCAGTCTTTAGTTAGAGAAAAACTCAGGCATAAGCCAGACCTAATGAAGAGATTATGCTGGGATGCTCAGTATAAAGAAAAAAGGTACATATAGGTAGGAAAGGAAGTTTGTTGAGAAATGAGCCCAAATATAGCAATAGTTTCTCTCATTTGGACTCTGCCCTTTTTCCCTTAATGTTATGTAGTCACATGGCATAACGATTGATCCTGGTACAAAGCAGACAGACTCTCAATAATATGCTGTAAAACTAAGTGATAAATGAGTGAATGAAAGACAGAGGGAAATACAGATGAATATCCGGGGGCTATTCAAGCCACCATAAATCTACAGCTTTCCTTAGGACAAGGCTTGTGGCTTTTGCTGCCCTTTGTGGCCACCAGAGACCTTTATGGGCACATGATCCATGCCCTGCTAGACATCTGTGGGGTTCAGCCAGTATTTAGTGAACACTTGAATTTCTTGGTTTGTGTCCTTCCTGGGCTAATCGTTTCTACAGTGAAACATCACTAAGGGAAAACCAACATACTCTTTGTGTGCCGGTACATAATGATGTAAGCATGACATTGAGGCTCAGCCAGTCCCCTGACTCTCTAGGCTGCCTTTAACTTTGTCTCTGATTTGTGCAGTCTGTGGACCTTTTCCTGAAAATTCAGGTCTCTCCAAATTATGAAGCTGTATCACTCAAACTGCGAGACCTACCCTAATCTTTCCTCATCAAATACCTTTAAACCTCTCTCTTATCTCTCTGGACTTTCTCACCTACCTCAGTTCAAGGGAGCCAGTAGCAGGCACGGCTTCTGTATTTGATGATGAGCTGGGCATCGCAGGTAGTACAGGGGAAGGTGAACACTCAATCTCTGCTCTTTACAATTTTGTAACCTAGTTTGGGGATGGAGGACACCAAGATGACAACTGGGGAACAGTTAGCAGTCTCTATGATAAAGAACTGCAGTGTGTTTTAGAGTTCAGAGAAAGGACAAATGGTAACAAAGTAGAGTAAAAGGTTCTTCACTTTCTTTGAGCTTTCTAACCCTCAGTAAACTTCTGGTGGCTCCAGTGGAGATAAATATTCGTGTTTGCTTCATGCACTAAGATTCTTAAATCTAGTGACATCTTATCACACAACATAAATTATCATTCCCCATGGAAACTGTAGTATCAGGGTATGTGTTGGGGTGAGATGAGCTTAATTTCAATCAGTATCCAAAAGAGAGACAATGACACACTACACACTTTGAATGTTCTTCCACATGTCCCCTGTTAAAAGAAAAGTGAATGCAGATGCTTTCTCTATGAATATATGCCTCTCACTGGATTACAAGCCCTTTGAGTGCAGAGACAACTATTTCTTATTACATTTTCTTCTAAATTCTTATTCTCAAGGATCTGACAGAGGCACTCAACAGTAATTTGTTAAATTATCTATCTAAGTATCCAGAAAAATTGAGCAACTATCTTAGCGATGCTCTAAGAAATGACAATTCCTCAAATCCCTCAACTCTCCTTCCTGACTCTATTAGTCCTTTCCTCTCGTACTGACCTCACTGAAAAGCCCTCATTGGTCTAGATATCTCCATTATTTAGAGACTTATCCATTTATGTAAGCATCACCTACTTCCCAAAGCCCTTTCATTAAAAGCAATAGTTCTTGGACTAACGATCCATGAAATACCTAATATCCCATTATTGATGCATTTCAAATTCTTCATGAGACAGCAAGGTCCCCATAAGCAAAGAACACTCATAGATGCCAGATATTGTGCACGGTCTCCATTGTGCACTGTCTTATCTTAACAATTTTCTTACTCCGTTCCTTAACTTTTTCTGATTTTAGCTACTTCTTATTCTTATCCTTTTTTTTTTTTTTTTTTTTTTTTTTTTTTTTTTTTTTTTTACTTATTCTATATTCTAGGAAGTGGAGGGAAAATTCAGAGTGGTGGAGAGCACAGTTTCTGGAGTCTGATTGGTTTTGCATCTTGACTCTGCCATGTGACCATGGCCGAGTTATTTAACTTGTCTATTCCTAACTCGCAGGGTTGGTATGAGTAGTAAATGAAATCTGGTATATGTGATTCCACCCCTCATATGACCTCTGGCTTTCTCCCTTGCTTCAGATTCATACCTGTTCTGTTGTCTGCTGGTTTCAAGCACCCCCATTTAATCCTGCCCTGCCCTTTGGCCCTTCCCTAGCATAACTGATGTTCCCCTCAGCCTATTCTTTTCCTCTCCTGCCAGGTAAAGTGGGAAAGTCTGTACCCAAGGTCACAAATGGTAATAGTCCTTGAGGAGTGTTTCAGACATCTAGTGAACACACACACACACACACACACACACACACACACACACATTGTTATTATAACTTCTATATGGCACTTCCATCCTTTCTTTTCCCTAATGATAAACAAAGGTCTTTGTAACTAACTATAGAAGTTGTGTGATTTCCAACCTAAAGAAATATTAGGAATGTTTCAGCAATAGCTGAAAAACTAGGCATATTTTACCTTTAGTTCTCTTTATATTTTAGATGATACTGGTCTTTCAATGTCCATGCCAAGATCTGAGGTCAGTCGAAATTGTGGCCAATCTCAGATTCTCCCCGTTGCGTGAATTCTGGTGGTAGTTAACATCACTATCTCTTCCCAACTTGATAGCACTTGACAAATTTAATTCTTAGACCACTAAATAAGTAACCACATACTATTTTAAGGTGTGACTTCACATTTTGGAGAAATTATGAAATGATCACAAAGAAAGACATGTTGGGGAGTTTAGGGATCAAGAACCATAAATAGAGGGGACCCTCAAAAGCTTCAGTCTCTGAGTTCCTTACGTGGCTCAAGTCCAGGAACTGGGGCTAGACCTTCACAATCACATGGGAAAGGTAAGAAGAGAGCGGTGTTCGATGAGATTCTGACAGTCTGCTTAAGTGCACTCCAGCTTTGCAGATGCATGTGGTATTCTGGGTAGAGCAATTGTCCTTTTAGTTAAAAGTAATAAATATATTTTTGTTTACAGGGCAGGTGGTTGGGATTGCTATTTTTTGCCAGTGGCAAGCCCATAATGAAAACCATTGTGGTCTGGTTGGGAGGAAATAATCAAATACCACGATGAGGTCCTAATCCCTTAGGAGCAGAGGCCCGTGATCCCGAAACTCAGGTAGTAGCTGTGAATGGTGACCCACCATGACTAACTGGCAGAGACAGGATTTGAATACAGGGCTGTAAGACCACGGACACTGTCCTCTTACTTACTATGCTACCTGGCCTCATTCTGCAATTGATTTCAGTGTCAAGAGTGACCTCAATCAGCTTCGAATCCAACCATTTCATTTTAAAGAGAGGGCACAGTGTGGGCTAAGAAATACCCATTTACTTGAATAAAAAAGATCTTACCTTGTAAAATCCCTCCTTCACATCTGGGGAGGTGGGGGAAGGCTGTGGATCCTACAACGTGAAGTAAGAGGAGGCTTGCAGGTGACCCCTTTGCATTGGTAGAAGTGATTCCATATTTAATTTCTTATGTATTTTTAATGGATGCCTCATCCCTTCAAGTGGATCTGATCCTGTGCATATGTAACATGAGCATTATTTTTTTTTTAGTGCTTTTAATATGCTCTTCCATTTTGCTTTTCAGTGTATATGACTTTCTCCCCAATACGCACAAGAGCTATATCTATTACATATTTCATCAGTAATGAAAAGAAAGAAAATATTCAGCTTCTGACATTCCAATTAGGGGTTTTCAAACTTCAACAATAGAATAGTCTCATGCTGGAGTTTGTTGAGAGAAACTAATACATTAAATGTCTTTTATCCTCACATTTCTCCCATCTTGCTTTTTGCTGTATTAACAGCCCGGACTGTTAGGCTTGATGGTAGTGTTTTATAGATATCTTGAATATATAGGAAGAATAAGGTAGAAATACTCACATCAGCTAGAGGGATATGGGGAGAATGAAGGGAGAAAGAAGTAAAAGCAGCAGATGGTCAGCCATATGTCCTATTCTCCCACCTTTAGAGTAAAATATCAAGGAAAGGAAGAATGTTCGATGGCTAGGAGGGAATGCTGAAGCCTGACAGATTGCTGCTCCATTTTCTTCTTAGGGCGCCGGAAGGTGATTTCCTTCTAGGTTGTCTACCCCACTCGAAGCTTGGTATCAGTATGGTTGAGCAGAGGGAAGTCCTGAGTGTAGCTTTCTCAGACCATCCTTATTTCCCATGAAGCTTCATTAGGACCCAGAATTTCCCACATGTACCTGAGACAGGAAATGGAGGTTACTTGAGATTTTGTCTGGGAATTTTCCAGAGGGGGTTCCTGGCTTTAAAAAAACAAACAAAAACAAACAAACAAACAAACAAACAAACAAACAAAAATAAAACAAAACGTGGTTTTGTAGTTGAGGACTTCCTGGGAATTACAGCTGGCCCTCGATGGAGTCTGCAGCAGCATTTGTAGTCAAGTCAGAGGGAAAGATACCACACCTTAACCATTTAAAGGAGAATAGATTGTGAGTTTCACCACTTTTAAACTTTGGCATCAAATGTCAACAGGACACTCAAGAATGAGATCAGTCAGTGGCCCTTAGTTCGGGGAACAATCCATATCATCCACTGTACAGTAGATATGGGCAAAAATCCAGAAGTTACCACATGCATTTGAGGTCCTAGTCTCTCCCCTTCTCCTTTTACTGTGAAATTACAGAGACAACATACCCTTTAAAACCCAGATACTGTTTTGGAGAGGAGTTGAATGGGGAGGAAGAATCTGAAAGACTAAGAATTTCATCCCAACGGGACTGATCATTTATTTAAAGGGGAAGTTTTTATTAGGAATCAACAAGCTTTTTCTACAAAGATCTAGATAGCAAATGTTTTAGACTTTGTGAGCTATACGCTCTCTGTTGCAACTAATCACCTCTACTCCTGTAGCACAAAAGCAGCCATAGCCAATATGTAAATGAATGAGCATGACTGTGTTCCAATAAAACTTTATTTACACAAATAGTTGGTGGGTTTATAGGGCCTGGTTTGCCAACTTCTACTTTATATCATTGAATTAGACTAAGTTTCTTGAATTCAACTAAAGATAATTTTCTCCTACTACCCAAAAAGGGTAGGCACTTTGGAGAAAGATGAAATTAAATATAAAAATAACTGGCATTTTTCTTTACATATCTTTGTGAAATATGAATAAAATTGTGGTTCCTGTCATGTAGAAAGGGGAGAGACAGCTCTAGTATAAAGAGGAATGATTTGTTTTTCCCTTTCGCAAAGCCCCGTGATCCCTGGGAGTGTTGGGATCTGTGAGAAGCCAGCGAGGTAAGCTCAGAGTGGGTGATGGAATAGGGAGGGGGAAGAGCAGCTGACCACAAAGAACAGAGCAGAAATTCTACATTTCCTGGTCTCTTTGCCAGGAGCCCTGGAGATAAAGGAAAGGGAGACCTTGCAAAGGCAATCATTTTTAACAACAGTTATAATTTGATGATGAAATTGATCAAAAGAATAACTACCACTACCGTATCAGTCAGGATGATCTAGGTTACACTGTGGTAACAAACACCTCTGAAATCTCAACGGGCTTAAAGCAAAAATGGTTTACTTCTCACTCACTCTCCAGGTCTGTCAAGAGTCAGCTAGGGGCTCTCCTCCACATTGTCCTTGAATTCACTCCAGGACTCAGGCATTGGATGGGCTGCTATTTGGGGTATCATGATTTGCAGCGGAGCACCAAAAGTAGCTAATTGGCCACTGAAAGTGACACACATCACTGCTGCTCACACTTTATTGGCCAAAACCAATTATGTGACTAAGCCTGACTTCAGTGGCAGGTGGTGGGGTGGGGTGGGCTGCTACAGGGAGGAAAAGTTGTTATTAATGAAAAGTAATTTACTACACCTCTACTATTACCAAGTGATGACATGCTGAGCATTGTGCTAAGCAAAACCTAATTTTATCCTCGCTCAGAAACCCTAAAAGATAGATATTATCAACATTTTACTGACAGGGAAATTGAGGATCTTGAGAATTAAGTAACTTATCTCATCCAGCCAGTAGATGGTAACGATTTAAACCCCGGTTGGTCTGAGTCCATAGCTTATACTCCGAAGTACTACATTATACTGCCTTGATCATTTATGGTATCTAGATTAGGGATCGCAAACTCAAGTGTGTTCAGGGGCCATTCAGTTAATACAAATTTGTGAAATAGTTTGGATAGAATACGATTTTGGTTGGGGCTGTGGCAAAGTAGAAAATCTACGTTATGTCTGAAGTGGGCAGTATAATTAGTCTTAAACTGATTTTTGCTGTGTAAAAATATGCCCATTATTGTCATATCTCCAGATTCTTAAAAATGTCTTTAGAAATCTGGATTTTTAATATTTCGTGATTTCAACATGTTAAAGACAATGCAAGATTTTTTTTAAAAAATTATGGGCTAAATAAAATAAATCTGTGGGCCAAACATGCCCCACAGGCCAATAGTTTACAGCCTCTTCACCGGGTCTTCTAGTGGAGTCTCACCTGTTGTTGGGGAAGCACTAAACTGAGAAGAATCTACTCAGGCCGAGTCTGTGTGATCTCTGTTAAGCAGCAGAGCCAGTGCAGCGTGGCAAAGGCTGAATACTGAACTCAAATGACTATCATCAAGATGTACAAGTGTGTGTATCTGTTGGGGACAGGATTCTGTACGCACATTTGATTCTGAGCCAATTCAAATGTTTCAATAGCCATGGAGCAATTTCCATTTGCAAGCTGCTGTCGTGTGACACACACTAATTCCTTTTTCCTCCGGCCAGTGTGGAGCGGTCATCAGTCACTGGGGAGCTTTCCTAAAGACGGGGTGGTTCTGGGCTCTGCAATTCAGTTTGTGCTGCTCCGTCAGACTTGGGATTTGACCTGCATTAATTACAGCAGAACAACTGGAAGGGCCATTCCCAGTGGCTGCTAAAGCTAGTCACGTGGCTTCTGGTACAAAAAGTCAGAGCTGGGCCTGGTGGAAAGTTGGCTGCCTATGGCTCTTCCTGAAAAGGGGATAACTGGACTATTTTTGAAGGAATTAGAAAGAATCTAACCTGGGATTTCCTACCTGGGGATTCAGGTATATTTTTCTTGGAGGAAGATCTATCGCTTTCATCCAGTTCTCAAATAAATCTTGCCACCTCCAAAATACTCACCATCAAAGCTTTCACACTGGAAAATCATCAAGAGGGCTATGGAAATACCTCCCGCTATCCCAGACTTACCTTCCTGAAAAAAGCATTCAAGGCAGGAAGGTTAACTGATCCCTAAACATAAGTCATAGTTTCCTGTTGCTTTTCTTCACCTAGAATGCTCTTCCTGACAATTACCCTCCTAAAAAAAAAAAAAAAAAAAATCGAAAACAAAAAAGAAACAAAACTAATCCATAAAGCATTTCCCAATCCCATCACAGGATGTTTTTAATTCCCCTGAGCTCTGAGAACGTTTTCTTTATAGCTCTCTATGGCATTACTATTCTGCATCTTATAATTGTTTTTTTGGTGTGTGTGTGCTTGCACATGCATATTATATCATTTCTTTATAAAATAGTAAACTCCATGAAGGTAGCAAGGATGACTTCTTCATCTGGAAATCACAGGTGGTTGATAGTACAGGTTAGGTACTCAATGCAGTATTTTCCAACTTGAACTGAATTTTGCAGTCTGGTTGAATCCCTAAGTCACTTGGTCTAGGTCCTTCGCCTATTAAAAGGAGAATGACTGAGTGGATTGGGTGTTTGTGTGCTCCTAGGGTTTCCTTGAAGCACCCCTGGGAAGAAGAGTGCACACCCCTATGCATAATCCTTTGCAAATTCCTGGCGGTAAAGACACCAGATGGTAAAAGAAATAGTAATCTTTCCCGCTGGTAGAACCATCTTGCCTGTAAGTTTGTGGAAGCCCTCACCGTACTTCCTCACACCTGAGCCCTTCTAACTCACAGACTCAGTCTTGCTCTAGCCTCCCCTACGCCAACACTCTGAGTTTAATAATATTAGTGGAATAAAATAATGAAAATAAATTATCAGCATGTGCTCTCCTCTTGCCTCTGTCATGCAAGTAACATAGGGTCTCCCTGAGTGAGAGACCCCATAGCTTCTATTTTGTAGTTTCTACTCACCATATTGGCTCAGTCAGTCTTTATTCTCACTTGGTCCTTATTCTGATTTTTCCTTTGATATAATGAAATGACCATGAACTTTGATGTTAAACAAACTTGATTTTGAATTTCAATGTCATCACTTACTTGTTCCATAAACTTGGCTGCTGAAGTCCTCATTTAATAAATAATACCTATTTTTTAAGTTTGTCATAACTAGTCAATGAAATAATGACATAAATGGTACAAATAAACACTCAGTGAACGGTAGCTATTATCATTAATACTCTGTCCTGTACCCCATCCCCTTTCAATACTGAAGCACAGCCTGAACTGAGGTCCTCGTTTATATCTTGTTGGATAAAACATCTTTTCTGGGATTACTGTATTGCTATATGACTTCCTAGCAGCAACTACGACCTGTAATCTCTTCTGCTATGCTCAGACTGCCAGAATCAAAGGGTTTACTGGTACCTGACTTACTATCCAAACTCAGTGTTCTTTCCCACCGAGTTCAGACTTTACTTTAGAATCCTTAGCACAATGCTCCAGCAGCCATGACCAATCAATCAACATGTATATTTCTGACTTCCAGATCTCTGCCTTTACATCCTGCTATTCCCCTGAGCTCCAGACATATATCCATCCACCTACATGACCTCTCCTCTTAGGTTCAACACATTTCTTAAACTTAATGCTTCCAATAAAGAAGTCTTGATTTCCATCTTCAAAAAACATTCACCATTCTTTCCCATCTCAGAAATGGGACCATCATTTGTTTAGTACCCCACTGTAGAAAAACAAGAAAGGCCTTTGAATGATCTCTTTGCTTCATATCCAACATATCAACAAGTCCTGTTCATTCCTCCTCTGACCACTGCTTATCCCTTAAATGTCACTTCCCATTCCCTGACAATATCATGTCCTTCCTGGATTATCATAAACTCTTCTCTGTATTTCTCCCTTGCCCAACTCTAGTTGTCCTCAGTCTATTCTTCATGAAGCAGTCAGAGTGATGTTTTCAAATGTAAATCAGATCACCTAACTCACCTCTTCAAAACCCTCCCAAAGCTTCCCAGCTCATTATAAAAGATTCAAATTTCTTACCATGTTCCCTAAAAGGATACGTAGTTGGTCTCTGCCTAATCCCTAACCTCATCCCCAACTACTCTTTTCCTGGCCTTCTTTGCTCATTCATACAATGATCGTCTTTCTGTTTTGCAAACACTCCAAGCTTATTCCATCCTTAGGGCTCTTCCCCTGCCTGGCCATCTCTGCTTAGTGGCGACTCAGTTGTCACATAGAGGCCATCTTTGATTATTTATGTTACTGCCTCTAGCTGGATCGTCTTAGACCTCCTCACTCTGCCTTTGTTTTCTGCATAGTATTTATTCCCACATGACTTTTTCTTTTATTCAGTGTTTATTTTATGTCTCCTGTCAGTAGAATATAAGGTCCATGAGGAACAAGACCTTGTCATTTTTACTGCTGTAACTTTACCACCTAGAACAAATCCAGTATATAGTAGCTCCCCAACAAACATTGATTCAGGAAGTGACTGACTGACTTTTACCCACCAGTTAGATTGGGAATTTATCAACACTATCACTTGTAACCATGGCTCTGTTCTTTTCTAGCTACCTGTCTATCCAAGGAATATTTATCAGGGACGATTTTTGCCCTGACAGTCTGATGAGAGAAAAGGAATCTATTACGAAGTACCATAGCAGGACCATATTTTCACTTGATGCAGACTGATGTTTCCATGTCTCTATGGGGTCACTTCCCTTCATGACCATCAATAAATAGGCTCTCTCTCTCAACTCTTGGAAGTCCTGCAAGATTTTAAGTCTTACGGGGGCAAGTCTGGATAATCATCAGCTTGCTCCTGGTCTTGGGGAAAGCTGGCCTGAGAATGGGGTACCAAAATTTATTTCTTCTGCAATCAATTGGAATCCAAGGATTCTTTCTAGCCAAGGAAAATTTCAATCAGAAAGGCAAGGGACACCATTAAGGGATAAGACTGAAGCACCTGGTTCTGGTCTGACAAATCAGTTGGGTGGGCATTAGGCCAAGATGGACATGGTACAGTGATGTTAACCTGCCTACACATATTATCAACGTCGTACATGTAGAAAAGTTATTTCCCATGTTACTGGTTCATGCTATGTACTAGCGGGTCCCCCTAATATTGACCAGCTAGTAGTCACCTTTTCATTGACGATAATATTAAAATGCCTCTCTTGCACTTGTTTTGCAATCTCTACTCTTTCTCAGTATGGAAAGCATCATAGAGTTAAAATCAGGCTGCATCTGTTGCTTGTTAGTACCATAACTTTGCCGTATGTTCTCAGGTTTGTAAAGTGAGGACTAAATCCCTCGGAGATGGAGATTTTTAGAGTCTTGGCTCTCAGTGTAAACAGAAAGGTGTTCTAATATTATAAGAACTGTGAGTGGCCTAAGTGAGTTGACCACATCATCTCTGATTTCAGGGAGCCAGCCCAGTGCCTTATACATAGTGTGTAACTGATGTGTGATGAATGAGATCTTTCCAACCTTTCAATAACTGGCCAGTCCTGGAACCCATTTAAGACTAACCTATCTTCCTCCTCTATACTGAATCAATCCCTTATAATTAAAAAAAAAAATTAATAGGAAAGACTCCAAAAGATCTTTTAGATGGTTTCTTCATGCCCTTAGATTCTGGGAAGAGAATGATAAGAAGAAACTTGGGCAAGAAAGTAGAAGACCTTGTTTCATCTTCAGCATGGGCCAATAACTGGGTATGCTAAATAACTAGCATAAGTTGTTTTACCTCTCTGGGCTTAAGTTTCTTTATTTGTGAAATGAGGGGCTCAAATTAGATTTCTGAAGAGCTCTTCCATGTTTTGCATGCTGTGAATCTATTTCTGAGACACCCCCAACCTTATGTCTCAACACGCTAAGTGAAAGTATATTGTGGGGAGCTCATTGCATTTCAGGTGTTTTCTTCCATATTGAAGTAAATCCCTCATTTGTCTTTGCTTCTGCCTCATACCTCCCACAACTTTATTTTAGGTTGTAGAATTTGCTGCCAGTATTTTGTTTTGTTATTTTATTTTATATTTTATTTTATTTTATTTTATTTTATTTTATTTTATTTTATTTTATTTTATTTTATTTTATTTTATTTTATTTTATTTTATTTTATTCTATTCTATTCTTCTTGACCTAAGCAGTAAAAGAGTTACTATGACAACGGGGTAATTTTTCTGGATGGCCATATTCAATTTGCTTAAGTAGATATTAGGATTGCAACATGTTTCATTAGCTCCGAGGCCCTTGGGATGTAACACTGAAGTGCTGGGCAGATCAGAGCTTCAGGTTAAGCCCATTGAAACCTGAGTCTATTGACTGTGTAGAAATGATATTTTCTTTACAGGGCCTGTGTCTTAGTTGCTTAGACTTGGTAAGCACCAAACGTAATTACTAAAGGAAATTGTAAGAAGATCTGCTACTTTAGCTAACAAAAATAGAAATGGAAAAAAAGAAAAAAAATCTTTATGTACAGTGCTGGATAGCATAAATCATAAAGTAAATAGGCAAGATATTAAAAAATATGTTTTGTATCTGTTTATTTTCCTTTTATATGAAAAGAGGAAAATAGACCTTTATCTAAATTAAAGCTTAGATTCCCAAAGGCAGTATGTTAAACAGATAGAAATTATATGCAATTACTGTCCAACAGTAAGGAAATAAAATAAATTAAGTCATTTGAGTAAAATGCTAATTCTAATAATAATAATAATAATAATAATAACACAAGTAAACATTAACATTTATTATTATAGCTGTAGAAGCAAATGTGTTTGAATGTTTTCAATATGCCAGACATTGTGTTCGTGACAACCATATGGAATATGTGTTATTATTATTCCAATTTTACAGATAAGAGAAATGGAGGTTTTGGGAGGTAAATCATCTGCCTAAAGATGGCTGTCAAGTAGGCAAACTGAGTAGTAAATTTGGGATTAGCTAGCTTCACCTCTTGCTCTTAGCCCAGTGCAGTACTTGATATTCTGAATATACCTGTAACTGCCCAGACCATTAATGATGATGAAGTGAAAAACTGGAGAAGGTTTGAAGTGCCTTCTCCAAGGGCTGTGTGTTAAGTGTGTGTATGTCTGGGCACTAATTTGGAAATGACACGTTAGATAGGCAGGTGTCAGTGCTGTGTCTCAACCCCAGGATGATTTTATGGGACACACTGGAATATTTCTAGCTAGCCATGTGCCACATCATGGAGTTTTTTTTCACAATTAAAGAGAACCATGCAGGCCACCTACTGTTAAGATTTTAAGAACCCTTGGAAATAGAACATACACGCAAGTGTACTCTCACATACACATACTTTCTATTCAATACAAGGATGTTGCTTAGACGCTGAGATGATTACAAGGACCCAGAACGCATTTTTTCCAGACTCAAACTCTAGATGCTCTATTTATAGCAAATGGTAAATGTCAGAGAGCAGAGCCACACGCAGTGCTCGGAGGGGATCTCTCCTAACATGGTCAGCCAGGCTGGGGCGATAACATCTATCTTTGTATCAGGGTGGGAGACACCATGGTGGGACATAACAAATGGGATCGAGTCAGGTGGAGTTGTGTCAGTACCACGTATTAGCTGCAGCACATCAGGAGGACGATTCAACTCTGATTTTCAATTCCTTCAGCCACGAAACAGGGATGGTTTCTTACTCACAAGGCAGCAAAGCAGGATCTGACGGGTAGTGGGGTATAGTCGCATGATATACACCTACATAAAGACTTGAAGCATGCCCTTGGACATGCATGTCCCCTCAAGGAGAGGGGACAGGGACAGGTGTTGACCCCCGAGTGTGCTGGATGTTGTGATTGCCTCGGCAGAGCCACTCCACCCTTCTGCTATTACATGCTCAGTGTGCAGAGTGGGTGGGCCCTAATTAACAAAAAGCAATCAGTGTTCTCTCATTCCCCTTTCACACAGCAATGGTGTCAAGGCCTGGCAATAACCACAGGTCTATGCCAATGAACACAAGCCATCTCCCTGACCAGGTTAGTCAGAACATGGGATTATTTTATCTAAGATTGGAGAAAGGATAAGACCCCTCTCTGACTTTGCATGGTGAGATGTGCAGTTATAATGTCTAGAGCTGCTATCATCACAAGGGAAGACATTTGGATACAGCTATAATATGTAGGGGAACAGAGACCAGTGAATTGTAAGGAAATAGAACCAGAGCCCCGATCAAACCATTCCTAAACCCCATCTTAACTTATCTCACTTAAATGGTACAGTAAACCCCCTTTGTTGTTTACATCTGGGTGATTTGGATTCTGAATTTGCTACTACTTACAACTGAAAGCATGCTAAGATATACCCACTTACAATTCTTTAGTTGTCAGAGGGCGAGAGTGATTATGAATTTACAGTGAGCTTGAGTCTTGAACTTGTTCCTAGCAAAAGTGTCAACCACTTCATCCCCCTCCCCCAACCACCCCTCCAAACTTTGGACACATGTTTGGTGCTGAGGCTGAGATAACTTTGTAATTAGAAGTTAAATAAGAATTTTATTTAACATGTAGTAACATGTTAGTACGCTCGGACATGCTAGGTTCAAGCTGTGTTGCCTTGCGACTCTCTAATGTACAGTAACACAAAAGAAGAGGTTAGACCTTTCACTTTCCCCATAGATCCCCAAACAGCTTTGGACACAGAGAATGCAGCAATGCATTTGTGTGTGGCACATAGTGGCTCTTTTTCTTTAGCAGGTTATCTATGGCATCTTGCTACTAAGATTAAAGAAATAATAGGTATGTTCTGAGTTAAGTGTAACCCAGTGCTGTATTGAAACAGGCCTATGGAGTTAAAAAAAACTATCGGATTTTACCTTTTTTCGATTTGACCATCTATTCAGCTATGAGATGGGAGCCAGGAGAGTAGGAAGAAAAGCATGAGAAAGAATAAATGATTCCAGGAGCCAGAGTGGATCAGGAAACTGGTGAGCAGGAGAAGAAAATCTTTTGGCTCTGCCTTATGCTCATCTTGGTGGATCTTTTAATTTTACATTTTTAATTCACAAGTCTTTTATTCTGTACTAGGATCATATGTTAGTAAAGGCAATACTAATTGATTTAATAAATAAGCCCTAAAATTTCAGTGACCTAACAAAATAGGCGTTAACTATTATACTCAGGTAATAAGCTGAGACTGGTGATCCTGGTCTGTGTTGTTGGTTTTTCTCTAGGTGAGATGCAGGGATTCAGCCTTCTTCCATCTCATGCTCTGGATCCTCTAAGACAGTGGTTGGCAAATTATGTCCTGTAGGCTATATATGGACCTTTACTTGTTTTTGTAAGTAAAGTTTTATTGGAACATAGCTTCAGATGTATATTTATGTGTTGTCCATGGCTGCTTTTACACTATAAAGGCAGAGTGGAGTATTTGTAAAAGAGAGCATATGGCAATGTAGCACAAAATATTTGCTATCTATCCTTTTACAGAAAGAGTTTACCAGCCTTTTTTTTTTTTTTCCTAGAGCCCATTTGTCATCTGCATTGAACCAGCAGGAATAAAGAGCATGGAGAAATTATAAACACTTCTTTAAAGCCTTTCATCAGAGAAGACATACATTTCTTCTACTTTCATTTCATTGGTAAAAAACTGGCTACATGGCCACAATGGATGAAAAGGGGGCTGGGAAATGTAGTTTCCAGCCAAGAAGCCTCTTCCCAGCAACAACTTGACATTATGAAGGGTGAAGCCACATTTGGTAGATAGTTATCTCTCTCTGCTACAAAACATCTAATCATAGGCTTGAAAGGGACCATAGAATTTATACTTCATTGATTAATTTCTAGCCATCAAGTGTGGCCTATGCTTTAGACAATATGTTGGGTTCTTAAAAGAGAGAGATGAATAAGACTCAGTCAAATAATGAAACCACCATATACAGATTTCTTTCATTCTTGTTATAGGAAATTCAAATTTAAGACCATCATCTAGAATAATTGTGGCAGGAATAATGGCCTGGTAGGGGCGGGGCGTGGGGGTGCATCTGATCCTGGGTCAATACCATCCTAGATGTCAGCTGATGGCTATTACTAGGTGGGTGGGGAGATTGGAGAATGAGTTTGTTCAGATTAACAGATTGAGAGCAGAGACTATGAGAATTGGAGTTCAGCTGACGTTGAGCGTGAAGAGCCAGGCTACATGGACAGTGCCATGAGACTAACCAAGGAACTATGCTGGCAACAAGGGAAGACTAGAGATGCCAGCAATAAAGTTAGCTTCAGCTGGTGATTTGAGGAGATAAGATAGGCTTGCCTAGCGTGACTTTGTAATTTACATGTAATGCTTTTCCCTCCATTCCATACTACTCTTCTTTTCTTCGATTACATTCAATTAATTGTCTACTTCTTGCTTGGCAATGAGGATACTACCATAAATAAGACATCTTCTTTGCCCTTGAGGAACACATGATTTAGTAGAGGAGATAAACACAAAAATAGATCGTTTCAACAAAATAACGGTCATTTTGCTGAGGATGTCATTCCCAGGTGCCTGATCCCACACATGGGGGAGTGGTTTGGAGTGTTAAGAATTACTTCTTAGTCTGGATGACACCTGAGTTAGGTGTTGATCCATAAGTAGGATTAGGGAGCGGGAAAAGAACGAGTAAGGAGAGAGGGTTGCCCATTGAGATAGAATATCGTAGGAAAACCCAAAGAGGCCTAAAGTAACACATTGATTTGTAGGAAATGGAAGTTTCTCAAATTGTTGGAACAAAAAATTCAAGGGGCAAAATATCCAGACTTAAAGCAAGGGTCAGATTACTGAAGTGCATGTACTTGTAGATCTCACTGAAGACTTAGGAGTCTTATCGTTTGGTTGATGAGGAGACGTTGAGATGTTGCATCTCTGTATTGCCATTTTTTATTAATGAGACACAATTAGGACATTCAGAAGAAAGGCTGCTGACTTGTCGTGAAACGTGTAGTGTCAGGAGAAAGAAACATGAAAGATGCTGTATATTCCACTAAGCATATAAGCCAAGATCAAAAACTCAGAATCCCCAATAAGTCCCTGATTGATAGCAGCATCCTTACTTTGGCCATGGCTCAGCCAAGGAGTTGGGGGGGGGGGGGCAGGATACCACTCTGCTGGTAGTTTTGTTTTTGAGATTATGAAAGATGAAATTATATTTTGTGCATCCTTCTAACTTCTTCAATATTATATACCCTAATTTTTATCTTCAAACCTATTTCTCCCTATGGTTCTGGGCCTTGTTTTACCTTCAAAGGATTTAAGGATTTGTGGAAGGAGGTGGGAATCCACCCTGGAGTTCTGGATGAGTCACTTCTTATCCGTTTACCTTTAAAAATCAGTTTGCTTTTGGTCCAGCCTTGCGGGATGATGAAAGGTCCTTTGAGCTTTTAGAGGAGAAGGGACTCCTTTCCCTTTTTAGCAGCTTCTCATTTATATCAATGTTTTATTCTTACGTTTCACTCCGTCTTGCCACTCTTTCCATTCTCAACTGTCACGGCCTTTTGCTTTGGTAATAAATAAGGACTGAAAGGCAAAACAAAACATCCCGCCACGGTTGCTGACAATGATAAGTCTGTGGGGAAATTTTTCAGAAACCTCAGAAAAGAGACTCCAGTGGTTTCTCAGCCCACAAGTTTCAGCGGCACTGGGAACAATGGCTTTCCTGCCTACCTCCAAAAGACAAGATGAGACACAGGCCTTGTTTTTCCTTTCTCTTCCAAACATCAAACTTGAGCAAACAATCTTTACTTAACCCACATGGAAAACTTGCAAACACAAACACATTCCTCCTCTCCTATTAGCGCTGGGATGAAAAGCAAACTTCAAATTAGTTAACGTTCATGTCCTTAAGTGATTCCCTCTTGACGGGGAGGATGTAGGTGGGGAAGCTGACTTGGAGAGGGGCTTTTGCTGCCAGGCCCATAGCAGAATGAAAGCCCAAATCACTCAACTTGCAAGAGAAAGTTTTAAAAACAAAAAGGCATAAAGCAATCACAGAGGTGGTACAGAACCTTGCCTGGGTTGTATGGGAGTTCCTACTGCACACGGCACATTTAAGTGGCATTGTGAAAAATGAAGGCAGGCTTTGGGGACAGGACCATCCTGTCCCTTTTCAGGGTCCATGAATATTTATAGAGCAGCCCTTAAAAAGGTGCTTGGCGCCACCACACAGTTTTATTGTTGGGCAGATTGAAAATTAGTTCCAAGCTTATTCCTTGGTCCTCTGAAAAGAATGCCTGGGCTTCCAGCAGTGAGGTGGCCATGTCATTCCTTTTGGAAGACACGACCCTCTTATTCCACAGGCAGGAATGTCTGCATACAATTGAGACATGAACCAGTTGGGAACTGAACAGTCCTTGTAGCAAGAATCTTGGGAATGTGTTAGCTGGTTTGCTGGAGTTCAGTCATTTCATCCTCATTCCTATAGTAAAGTAAGTATTTGAGGAAAATTCAGGATGAAACTAAACTGGCAATTAAAAAAAACAAAAACAAAAACAAAAAGCAAGAGGATGTGGCAAATACTTTGAACACATTGGAAACTGGGTTAGAGATCATAAGTTGAGGCAACCTTTGGTTTAGTGCAGTATCAGCAGCCAACAGAGTTTGATTTCATCCCAGACGGGCTCCTTCTCTAATGAATCACCACATTCACCCTGAAATATAATAATATCACTATTAGATCGTAGATATCATAGGGGTTTTAACTATGGACCCAAAGAGTGTCCATGGATGAACAATAGGGGTTACATAACTGGGTATTTAAATTTGCTGAAATTCTAAGGACATTTCCTGTATGTGTCCATGCATGTACGTGTGCACATGAGTGTGTTTGTACTTTCCTCAAAGAGAAGATTCATTGCTTTCATCAGATTTCAAAAGGGATTTGTAAGTCCTAAATGTTAATAACCAGTATTCGAGTGTTGGAGTAGAAAAAGACTTCAGAAATATCTGGCCCACTGCTTTTCAAATCAAATTTCTGTGTTTGAATTGAGATTCACCTAAGTTGCTTGTTTAAATGAAGATTCCTGAACCCCATCTCTAGGCAAGGTGATTTGGTAGATCTTATGGGTGGGGCCTTGAGTTCTGCTTTGTAATAAGATCATGAGCCACATGCACAGACCAAAGATCATACGTTGAATTCCAGGTGAATTTAAGGATGGGGAAGTGTGATGGTCAAATTCAGAGGATGGTAGAAATCACCTTCCCTTCAAACCAGAGCAGCTCTGCCTTTTTCTCCTTCACATATTGAGCTTCCATGTAAGATTTCGTTTGAACAAAGACCAAAAAAAAAAAAAAAAAAGCATGGAAGTCAGTGACGTCATTCAGCACCTTCATGTTACAAAAGAGGAAACTGAGACCCAGAGAGATAAAGTAATTATGCCAAGGTCATGATAGCTGTTAGTGGCAAGATCAAAACAAGAACTTAAATCTCCCAACTCTGTGTCCAGCCTTTTTCATCATGGCGGATTCTCCTTAATGCCACATGTTGGAATAAAAACACCAAATACTTTTTAGCATATTATCTAAGAAGGAAGATAGGAAGTATTTAAGCTTTCATATCCTGCCAAATAAGGAACACTTCTTGCCTTGTGATGTTTAAATCAGAAGAGAATTTGGTTATCAGGAGGCCTGGATGAGGTGGCCCTGGAAGCTTGACAGAAGTTACAAAAGCAATTGGAATACATGTGACTGAAAACAGCTTCAGCATTTTGCCCAGTGCCAGACTTGCCACCCAAGAGACATCAACTCCACGATGGTCCCAAGAAAATAGTTTAGCATTAGACCACCCTGTGAGTTTTTCTATTCATCTAGAAATACACATCTTTTCTTAGGTTTGAGTATTATCTGGTAATTAATGGCTTCTAGGCAATTCTTCAGACTTGACTTTAAGATTTCCAACAGGGTGTAAAATTTTAATTCAGTTTATAGTGGGGAGGGGGCACACTTAGCATTCTTCATGAAGTTTAGAATTATATTCATTTAGGAAGGTGAACTTCAAAGCTCAGTGAAGGTACATCTGGGTGGTGACATAAATTAACCGGGCTAACAGGAGTCGTAAAACCAGTCTGAAAATGTTTTTTAACCTCTCTCATGATTTCTGATGCCGCCACATTCTGACTTATGAAAAGTTTCTTTTCTTTGTTCTCAGTTTCCATTTTGGGTTCTGGCCAGCATTGAGAACTAGGAATTTCAAGGTTGGTTTACAAAACTATCAAATAACTGTTTTTATAATAACTTCAGGAGCTGTTAACATGAAACATGTAGTGGAGTGCTATTTATCCAGGATGTAAATAATCAACCCTGTAAAAAAACAGAATTATATTTTGTTCAGCTTTGTGCAATGACTATTGACGTTCAGAATCCTGACTTGAGGCCCTGCAGAATCCTGATGTGTCTAACGCATCAAAGAAGGATTCCATTGTAATCAGTCGTTGTTTAGTGCCAAGTACATGTTACCGTATTTTACTGTGTCGTGGAGGTCGCAGCGTGGAGGTCTTAGCATGCACATGTCCAGCCAATTCTGACATGTCAGAGTTTGTCCTAAGGCCTGGAGGGATGGGCTCACTGGTACTCTATTCTTATGAGTACACAAGAAAGTACTTGGAAAGAAAAGCCTGAACAGCATCATACCAGATGCTGAAGGATTTCACCCTGGTTGTGGGGAGTTGGCTGTACAGGTCTGTAAGGTGAATGAGACTATTAAAGAAGACAGACTACGTTGGCTTTACCCTGGAGCAGCCACAGGAAGTTAGTCCCTTTGGGGGCAATGCCAGGGGTTTAAGAGGTGGGGCGGTGTGCTGAATACCTGGTGATGGCCCCTCCAAATTGACGCTGTATGCTTTCCTACCCTGCTCTGAACCCTAGAGCTGACCTTGGGCTCCCTTGTCCCCTGGCTTCTGGTTGGGTTTGGTTGGAGCATCAGCAGGAGACAAATAGCAGGAAGCAGAGTGAGATCAAGTTTGCATCACTCTGGTTCCCTTTACATCCTTTGGCTGGGTGTTCCCTCAAAGCAAAGGCCATAGCTCTGACAGTTGTCCCTCTCCATCCTGCTCTCTCGTCTCTCCAGGTCGCCTCATGGCTCCCTTACCTTGCTCCTTCAGGTCAGGGGGTGGTGATGGTGATACTCTGTCACTTGCCTTGGGTAGTGCATGTCCCATGTGGTGTCATTATAGGCTCTCCACAACTCTGGCAAGAATCCTTTTATTAAACTCACTTAATTTTCCTAGTGTGAGTAGGTCATGTCTTTTCTGCTGTGACCCTGATGGATACAGGTGTGTAATAATGAGTCCTTGAAATGAAGTTTGTATCATGAACAGTTTTATCAGACACTGAGCCTGAACATGGACAGGAGGACGCATTTTTCTGGAGATGTGTAGGCTCTGGCATTGACATTAGTACACGGTATCTCTGGGCCCAGCCATCCCAGTTACGCTTTACAAGTAGTTAGGGCACTGTCGCTGTCCATCTGCTGTGGTCTGTAGATAAAATGGTTTGCTCAAACTAAGGCACCTTTAAATAAATGTCAGGTCCCTCAGACAACAACACTCTATTTTCAGAACTTTTTTGACTACCTTCCACTTGCCTGCTTCACTCAGGTCCCTCAGCTTCCTCAACTTCTTCTTCTGACTCACCATTACAATGCAATTTTTATTCTTAGCTTCTCTTTTGATGAAAGACTGTTGGGGCCAATGTCCTGATGTAGACCTTGGCACCTTTCTGGGATACCATAACAGCTATTAATATTTAATGTTTGTTGCACTCTTGCTATGGTCAGGCATTTTGATGAATGCCTTCTATGTTTGATCTCATTTAATCCACACGACAACATTATGATGTAGGTCTTATTATTATTGTCCCTATTTTACAGATGAGGAAGCTGAGGCTTGAAAGGTCACATGACTAATAAGTAAGTGGCAGGGCTAGAACTTGAACTCAGGTTAGCCCATGCTGGTAGACTCTATGTGCTATTTACCATTTGGCTCTCCTCAGTGTTACTGCAGGGGAAAAATAAAAAAGCTCAGAACCTATATGGTTGACTGGCTGAGTTTGTTCCTAAGGGAATGTATTCACAGACTTCTCTATAACCTCTGAGTACAACATACTGCAAGTAATCTACAATGTGAGAGAGTGGATAAAGGTGATGGATTTGGGGTCACACCAAGGTTTATCTTGGTTTACGATGAAGCCCTATATTTTAGCAGGTAACTATTGAGCCATTCATTCATTTATTTAATTCAGTACACTTAAAAACAACTTCTATTATAGACTGGGTGCCACGGATGCAGAGATGGATATAATACAGTATTTTCCCTCCATTGGCTTAAAACCAAGTAAAATAAATAAATAAATAAATGACATCTAATTCCTACAGGTTTAAAGACTTCTTTTCATTTCAGACATGAATGCAACTTAATGCAAAATTCTTGAAAGTATATAATGATGTAAAGTATAAGGGGAATGCTGTTATTTAGAGTGAAGTCTGGAATAAACACATGTACATGAAGAGAGTATTACGGTGAGAGAGAGAGAGAGAGAGAAAGAGACTGATTTTAAGAAATTGGCTCAAATGATTATGGAAGGTGGTCAGTCCAAAATATGCAGGCCAGGATGGCAGGCTGGAGATCCAAAGAAGAGCCAATGCTGCAATTCAAGTCTGAAGGCTATCCACTCACTCAGAAGTGGTCAGTCTTTTGTTTTATTTCGGTCTTCAACTGATTTGGTGAGGCCCACCCACATTATGGAGAGCAATCTGCCCACCATATGTCCATCAATTTAAATGTTCATCTCATCCAAAAACACTATTGCAGAAACATCTAGAATAAAGTTGGATTCCATATCTGGGCACTGTGGCTCAGCCAAGTTGATACATAAAATTAACCATCACAAGCAGACAGAAGGAGTCTCAGGAACCAAAACGATAAGTAAAAGTTGGGCTCCAGCGACTACATAACTCCTTCCCTCCACCTCCAAGGGAGGAGAGCAGAACCAGCAGAAGTGCTCTAATTAGGCAGGGTGAGCATGAGATGATAAAGTCAGGAGAGAAAGCTCTAGGCTATTGCACCGAATTCTAATGTTTGCTCTCTTGCATTTCCATCCTCACTTTTCCTCATTAGGATATTCTGCTGTTCTGCTAGGACAGCCAGTCATGATCTCTGGTTGACCACTGCTTGGATCTGTGCTTGGCAAAGAATAATTTGTTATTGTAAAGACATACTAGGCTATATCCAAATCAAGGGTCATTTCTATCATTTATTTATTCTTTTGTTCATTTATTTAATAAATATTCATTGAGAAAGTACTAAATTCCAAGAATGTTGCCAGGTTCTGATGATATGGCATTGAGCAAGAGAGATGTAGTTGCAGTTTTCATGGGGTGTACCCTGAGGCATAATGGATAATAAACCAATTATTGCTCAAATAATTATTTACTATAATTGTGACAAATGGCATGAAGAAAAAGTACTGGTACAACGAGAGGATATAACAAGGATGAGTAAAAAAAGGTCACCCACCAAATACCAGAACTGGACTGTTACATGTGAGAAATGAATTTATATTGAGTTTAACCGTAGTAATGTTGATATTTGTTTATTCTGACGTTAGAATTACGGTAACTGATACAGAACCTAATTCTGCCATTATAATTCTACATAAATTTGCAATGTGGTGCTATCTATATAACAAATATTTAAAATAGGTGACATTGACCTTTCAGTAATGTGTTTGGCAGCCAGGGACCCTCCAGGAGGTGGGAAAAATGGAGGTCCATGCTATAAATTTGAGCAAATATTTGGTAAGGTATTGCTTGTCATAACTTGAAAGCAGAAGATAGACCTATTGAGCTTGTAGTTTCAGTTCTCAGACAGGGGTGATTTTGCACCCCAGGGGACATTTGACAATGTCTAGAGATACCTTGATTTGTCACAACTGGGTATGAGTGTGTTGCTACTGGTGGATACTGCTAAACATCTAATTATACTTAGGATGAACCTTTGCAATAAATAATTATTTGTCCTAAAATGTCAGTGATGATGAGCTGAGAAACTCCGTTCTAGGGGACATAGTTGGAAAGATTCAGAATGATCACGTAAATTGGTTTTCACTTCTACCTTTCACCAAGATGGTACTAGAACAATAAAGATAAATAAATAACTGGACAGTTGTCCAACAGTCAGGAAATACTGATACTCTCAAATCGTTGATCCTTTAAAAAAATCCTGCTTCAAGACCCCAAACCATAATAGATGAGATTTAAAGACGTTTTGAGTGACAGTGGCTAATTTAGACCCAGCTCTGGAGTAAAGATCAGATTAAGGGCTTGTTGCTTTCCCACCCAAGTCTCTGATTTCAACTGGCCTCAAGATATCTGCTATTAATTTGAGAGAGATTGCCCTGGGAACTCAGGAGCAAAAAACTAAATCAGCCTTGAGCATTTCATCTAGGAAAGAACTTTGGACAAGGTTACAGGAACATGGAACTGATTGGAAACTAGATTAAAAGCCTACCAACTAACCTACTAAGTATTGGAGGGAAAGGTACTGTGAAAGAAATTTTCTTTGGTAAAGCAGTTAGCAATGAGTCGTTACTTATCATAAGAGGTTCAAGAAAGTGTCTATGGGGAAATAACATTGAAACTGAGTCCTCAAAGAGAGAAGGGAACAATTAACAAGTTAAAGGAGTAGGACACTCTGTACTTCCTGATGCTAGAAGTGAATGAGAGCCAGGGTAATTGAGACATGGTCAATTAAAGGGGCCACGATGATAGGTGAGGCTGCTTTGTAAGGACAAGTACATAAAGGGCCTTAAAAGTTGTAGTAAGGATTTTGGTAGCTTGTGTCCTTTTAGGAATATGTCCACTTCATCTAGGTTATCTAATTTTTTTGGATACAATTGCTCATAGTATTTTCTTTTAATTCTTTTTCTTTTAGCTGTTTGAATATGTCATCCCACTGCTTTCTGGCTCTCATAGTTTCAAGGAGTCAGCTGTTAATCTTATTGAGACTTCCTGGTACATGATGAGTCAATTTTGCTATTTTCAAGTTTCTCTCTGTCTTTGACACAGACACAGAGGGAGGACCATATAAAGACACAGGAAGAAGATGGTCGTTTGCAAACCAAGGAGAGAGGTTCAGAAGAAACAAACCCCACTGACACTTTGATCTTGAACTTCCAGCCTCCAGAACTGTGAGAAAATAAATTTCTGTTTAAGCCATCCATCAATGATATTTGTTGTGGCAGCCCAAGAAAATTAGCAAACTAATATAAGCCAACTAATATAAGCAAACTAGTATTGCACAGACTTCATGCAATTTAATTTTCCTTTCTGGGTGATGATTTTCTCTTCTGTTAGATGCTCTATCAGTGATCATAACTAAATGTGTATTATTGTTCAAAGAACAGAAAAAAATCAAAATCCTTGTTCTTATTTAAATGACCTACCTATTTTTTGGAAGTATCTGCTTTTTACATTTAGTTTAAACAGATGCAAACTTGCCTTATAAAAAATAGTCATTTCTTCTCTCTTTTAAAAAATAAGTATTGATTTTCTGAGGAATTATTTTCATTTGGTTCAATGGTGTTTCACTTTGTTTTGCAAATAAACACTCATCCAGCAAAGAACACTTCCTTTATTTTACTACCCTGGTTAGAAAACAAATTTGATTCGTTACTTAACACTTTTTGTTATATTGATATGAGTCATTATGCTTTGGTTTATAGTTTTTGTGATAAGCTACATTGGAAAAAGAAAGTAGAATATGAAGTTAAGTCCCACCTAGCTCTGTTCCTAAATGGCTACGTTATCTTGAGTTAGCTAACTGGATTTCCTGAGTCTGTTAACTACTTTGTAATAATGGCACCCAGTTGCCGCACCTGGTCATTCATTCATAATTCAATAAATAAGTACACACTGAGTTTCTCCTACATGCCAGGCACTGTACTGGGGGCTGATGACTCAATGGAGAGCAAAGCCAGCCACAGCCGGTGTCCTTGGGCAGCTTACTGTTTTGTGGGAAGATAGACATTTATCAAAGAAATACACAAATACATGCAGAATTTCAGTTTTGCTAACTCTTACAAGAAAGGAGACATGGTGCTGTGAAAACTTATTATGATGGAGATGGGAGCAGGATGGGGGGGGGAATTGACCAAGTCAAGGTGTTTGAAGGTGTCCCCCTGAGGAAGTGATAATTGAACTGAGATCTGACAAAAGGAGTAGGTAGGTGCTAACGAAATCATCAGAAGGATAAAATAAGACAATAGACATGAGGTATGGTATTCTTTTCCATCACTACTATTATTTAATAAATGGACACCTACTCTCCTTTTCTTTATCTAATTAGTGAAGTTACAATGTATCTTATGATAATTCCTAGTCTGGAATAAATCTTTCCACACGTGAAGTTAATATACCCACAAAAATTCAAACTTTCAAAGTAATTGCCAACTGTCACATTCCTGAGAAGAACTAGTAAAAAATTACTCAGTGTAAATGTGGCTCCGTTACATTTCCCTTAATCTTGTTACTATTTCCCATTCTCTACCTACATTGAATAATAACTCTTACATCTATTGTATTTCACATGTTAAACCTGAATTATTAAATTCTTTTTGTACCTCATCTCATGCATTAGAAAGAGAGCTCATTTCTCTTTAGCTTAATCCCACCCAGTTTAAAGCCCTTGTAATAATGTACTTTATTTTTGAAAGCTTCTGACCAGTAAACTACACACTTCCAAAAGGCACCCTCTAAGCCCGGTGGGCACCATTTAACAACAAACCAGTGAATTTCCTAATACCAGGAATCATGTAACAACTATCCAAACATAATAACACCACTTACCCCTCAAGGGAGGACTTAAGGGAATACTCACCTATTTTTGCTCCTTTTATATGAAGTTGCTGCTCTCCCATCTGAACTGAGACCAAGTCAGCACGATGGGTTAAGCTCCTCTAACTGAGAACAAACTGAATCCAGATGTGAATTGGGGAAGGGGGGCCGATTTTGCTTTTGGTCTTTGCAGTGCCACAGGGTCAACGTTCTTCAAAGCTTCACAGTACCTAGTAACTTTGGGCCAGTTTATGAATGTTCATTAGCAATTCTCTAATAATTATTTTGCCGTCAACTTTCCAATGGAAAAAAAGCTTAAATCATTTAATTTTTTTCTTCCTTTTGTAAAGTACTTCTGGTATGTGTGTTTGTACTACATCAATAGTCAATAGCTAGGTTTAAGATCATTCTGGGCCGGCTTAACGGAACACTTTTTGAAATAGAGAAGAAATTGAGACTTCATTGGTGAGCAGTTCTGAAGCAGAGATGCTTTAATGGGTCTTTTGATCTATCTAATTTGAAAAGTGTGAATAAAAATACCCCTATCGAGAAACAGAATGCATGAAGCCAGTGTTTGACAGGGTAAAATAGCTATACTGAGGTAAAATTCTTACCTCGGATCTAGTGGCTTAAATTTAGCAATGACTAACATCTAACTGAGGGTTCAAATGCTGGAATGTTTGGACAAGATGGAGACATAGGTGAAAGTCTACTTGCGTTGAGGAGAAAGAGAGACTTTAAGATCAATAAACAGCACTTAATTGAAACCACTAATGAGCTACACAGCATGTCTCAGAAATCACAAGTTTATTTTGCTTTTGTGAGAAGTTAGAGTAACTTGTGGCTGAGGCTGTCAACACGCTAGACCGCAGTCTTGTGGCAGCCTTTGGTTTCTCTAGTGCCTGAGAAGTTCCAAAGCAGGGGCAGAGGTCCTGTCATCTGACACATGCAGTTCTTCAGCTTCATGATGGAAAACAACTTGAGATGTATCCTCTAAAGCACCAAGGATGTAGCTTTATGAAAACCAATTTCTTGATATGTTTCCATACTTCCAACACGCCCACATTTTCAAGAAAAAAATATACCCTCTTGTAAAGCTGGTGCTTTGAAAATGTGGAACACAGAATTTCATCCTGATCCTTTCTTTCCTCTTTTGTGAATTGACGAATATCCTTCAGAAGATTGTGTGTGTGTGGTGGGGGTTGGGGGGGGGGGTGAGAGAAAAGGCAGTAAAAGGGAACAGAGAAAACTTTCTTTTGTTTTTATGGTTGGCACATAGTGAAGACTTGAGTCATCCTGGAGGGTTCTTGCATGTCTGTGACTCTTAAGATTTCTCGTGGACTCGCCATAATTCTTAGCTTTATACTTGGAACAATATGAGTGCCCTCTGGTGGACAAAATGTCATTTATAAGTTGTATGTATATGGACTGAACATGGCTAAGTATGGAGAAAATAAGTCTTATGTTTCTAAAGTCTTCATTGAGCTTCTGCAATCCCTGCAAAATTAGTTCCTGGTGTTCTAAGGTGGTGACAGCCATGAAAATAGCTACATAAAATAAGAGGATGAAAGGCAAGCTGGGGTGGCACTCCAGGTCCACTTTGCCACCAAAATAGTGTCCTGGAACTGTACATAATTTGGATCCTGAGAAGGGAACTCACATGTGTAGGGGAAGACTAATAACCCCACTTCCTGACCATCAATACAAAAGTGCTCTCATTAAGAAAGAGACACTAATGAAACAACTTGGGCATGGGCAAAGCCTTTAAAAATCTGTAACTATTGTGTTTAGAGGTTAACATTGTTGATGGAGAGAAAGAGAGAGAGATAGAGAGAGAGAGAGAGAGAGAGAAAGGAAAAGAAAACCACATGGGTTGTGTAACATTCACACATCCAACTAATGCCAAGGACTAAACTGATGCAGGCCTTTAGGGATCATAATGCATGTCTTCTCTTTGTTTATTCAGACACTTAACACTGTTGGAGGACGACATGTTAAAAGCTGAAGACAAATTCTCTGGTTCTGCTTTGGAATCTCTCTCAATTTTTGACTTACTAGAAGGATAGCAATCTGATTTAAGATTCACTAAATTGACAAAACCCTAGGATTATGGGCCGTGGTATGCTTGATAAAGGTTTAACAACTGCTTCTCTAGATACAAAAGCCCTGCTTTGTAACAGTTGCCAATTTCCATGGTGTAAATAATCTCACCATGGTTGATTTTAAGCAAGCAGCCCACTATCACTGAACACCTAAAATGGGAAAAGATGCACACAATTGCCTGTAACAAGCTGGTACAAGGCAGCTCCAGCCTGCCACTACATAGGGGATTTTAAATTATTTTTCCTGTAACTTAAACCTTTTGGACCATGAAGATATATTATTTTTGTATTCAGGAAAAAATTCAAAAGTTGTCCTCTACTGAAGAAATTGTTTATAAGAAAAAGTATCATCATTATTGGCACATAATGTTCCATTTGACACCAATTCCACAATTTAATACTCTCTAAAATGATCCCAAACAACTATGTCACTGGACTCTTATAAAAACTCTGTAAATAGAATAGAGCTACATCCTAGCACTGGACAGAAGAAGAATATGAAGACCAGAGAGGTTGTAGCACTATATGGAACAGAATTTTAGTTTTCTAGCTGTTAATCCAGTAACTTCCCTGTTTTCCACAGATTTTAAAAAGACAATTTACAGTTGAAATTGGTGAATTCTAATTACATTCACAGTTTTCATTTCACAATGTTTACTCTTTTCACTGCTTTGAACAGAAAGGATATCTACAACTATCTCTTCAAGAGAATTCTGACTTCACAAAGCAATTTACACCTAGATAATGCTGTGCTACCAGTGCGAGGCTCCACAGTGATTACAAAAAGTACCACCCCTCTCGAGCTTCCATGGACTGGAAAAATAAGAGTAGAGTCTGATTATATTTCCCACCCACCTTTCCCTTTGCCTCCATCTTTTTGTTTGTTCAACCAATGTGGATAGATGACTCATTTCTACCAATAATCCTCACATCCTTGGGCTTAAGAAACTCAAGTGCCTCGTATGAGTATGTCTAAGAGCAACTCAAACACTGAGCCATGTAAACATCAGTATCTTAGGACACTGGAAGGAGAACAGATCTTGGAATCAAGAATATCTTTATTTGACTACTGCTTTGGATACTTCTTGAGTGACTTTTAGTAAGTCACTCAGTCTTTCCCATCCTATTAACTCTTCTGAAAATAACAGTGCCTACCACATGGGAAAGTTGAAAACACCAAATCAGATGGTATTAAGTGCTTATTAAAATGCCTGACATACTGTAAACATTTAAAAATGGTAGCAGTCGCAGTCGTAGTGATAATAATAATAAAATACTTAGCTGAATATCTGGAAGTGCCTAATAAGTGCTTAATTAGTATTAGTTTCTATGCAAGCAGATGAACAAATAGCAAATAGCAAAAGAGAGTATAATGCACATCTCCTTAAACCCCAAACATGAATTCCTATCAGGAGCAATTTAACTGCTTTTGTATTTTTGTCTATGTATACGAGCATTCATTTACTCAGTTACATGGTTATTTTTGTCTTCCTTTTACAAATAGGGAAAATCTCAGGTTAGCTGAACGCAGCACTGCCTCCGGGGAGGAGATGAGGCTTGCAAAAACTGAGTTCATTAAGTTCCTGTTCTTTAATTCCACGACAAGTACACTGCTGAACATACATTGATCTATAGATCTATCATCTATCTATCTGTCGTCTATCATCTATCTAATCTATGCATTTGTTGACTAAAAACATCTCCATGCTGACGCCTATCCCAGTATGCTCAGGGACTTACATTGCTGATTAACTGATTCACTGAGACAAATTGATTAAAACCCTTGATTCCAGAGGATTGTTTTTTCACTCCCTATTTGGGTGAGATCAGCAGCCAACCTTGATCAGGAGGTTTTTGTTTGTTTGTTTGTTCATTTGTTTTTAATGAAAACCAGGAAAACAAAGCAAGGATGCATTTTTACCATATCAGGGATTATGATTTTCCCTAAACTTGGAAATTTTGGCTGAATTCTGTCATTTTGGGGCCTTTTCTAAAAATGTAAAACTTGTCTAATTATGGGAAGAATTCAAATTTATTATAGAGAGCTTGATGTCGTCAGAAAAGCACAAGAAAGGTAACACAAATCACTCATAGTTCTATTACCCAGAGAAAACAACCATCTACATTTTTTTTTTTGATTCCCCTGTATGGGGGGGCGGGAGGTGTCTGAGTACACGTGTGTGTCTGCAGATATGCATGTGTTTAAAAAATAAAATTTATATTCCTTTTATTGTTAACCTAATAATACATGAAGATCACTTCTTCATATTATTCAATATTCTTCCGTAACCTCATTCTTTTTTTTCTTGGTTTTACACTTCTATTTTATTTCTTTTTTAATTTTTCAATCATGGTTGACATTTAATATTATGTTCGTTTCAGATGTACAGAATAGTGGTTAGACATTTGTATAACTTATGACGTGATCCCCCCGATAAGTCTAGTACCCACTTCACATCACACAGAGTTATTACAGTATTATTGACAATATTCTCCATGCTGTACTTTACATCACCATGACTATTTTGTAACTACAAATTTGTACTTCTTAATCACTTCATCTTTACACCCAGCCCCCAACCCTCCTCCCATCTGGCAACCATCAGTTTGTTCTCCGTATGTATGAGTTTGTTTCCGTTTTGTTTGCTCATTTATTTTGCTTTTGTTCACATTTATTTTTATCACATATAAGTGAAATCATATGGTATTTGTTTTTCTCAGTCTGACTTATTTCACTTGGTATATAATACCCGCTAGGTGTATTCATGTTGTCACAAATATCAAGATTTCATTCCTTTTTATGGCTGAGTAATATTCCACTGTATATACGTACCACTTCTTTATCCATTTGTCTATCAATGAACAGTTAGGTTGCTTCTATATCTTGGATGTTGTAAATAATGATGCAATAAACATAGGGATGCATATGTCTTTTCAAATTAGTGTTTTGGGTTTCTTCAGATAAATACCCAGAAGTGGAGTTGCTGGGTCATAAGGTAATTCTATTATTAATTTTTTGGGGAATGTCGCTATTCTTTTCCATAGTGGCTGCATCAATTTACATTCTCACCAATAGTGTGTGATGCTTCCCTTTTCTCCCATCCTCACCAATACATATTGTTTGGTGATTTATTGATGATAGCCATTCTGACAAGTATGAGGTGATAACTGATTGTGGTTTTAATTTGACTTTCTCTGATGATTAGTGATGTTGAGCGGCTTTTTGGGACCTCATTCTTAATGGTGGTATGCCAGTGTATTGTAGGGAAAAACGATGATTTATTTGAATAATTGACTAATGTAGGACATTTAGAGTGTTTTCAGTTTCTGCTATCTAAAAAAGCTGAGATTTATATCCTTATTTTTGATTAGGAGCTGGTCCTTGGTTTTACACTAATGACTTAGAAGTAGACATATTCAGGACTACCCCACTCACCTGATGTCTTCTCTCCGGCACAAGATTTAGACCTTCCAACTAGGCTACCGCTGACTTTGGTGATCTTAAAAGATTGGTTAGCATTTCCTTTCCTAAAGAGTCAACAGCAAACAAGATAAAGCAAAAAGTGTGGCTTTGAGAGCTGGCCCCTTTTTTTTGTAGCCAGGGGATATATTACAAGGAGAAATAAAAAAACAGCATAGAAGAAAGTTTGCTTTATTCCTTGGTGGTGGTTTTTCTCTCACCATCCTCGGAGAAATCCATTCCCTTTCCTGCCTAAGTGATGGGGTTTCCTGCAGGAAACAAAACTGTTCCCTCCAATGAGAAGGATGTAGTCAAGGCTGCCATAGCAGGTGCAAGTATTGCAAAGCGGGTGGTGAGAGCATATGTGAGCTCAGTGTTAGAAAGAGGAATGGCAGTGAGTCAGGAGACGTTAATGAATTCAGACTTCAAGGCACAGGAGCCAACTGTGCAATGTGGCAGCCCTGGGGGCAGGACTAAAATCCTGAAATAGTCATTCCTGGATTACCAATTCTGTAAGGACTGGCGGTCAATACTAAGCAGATACTAACATGATATGTTTCTAATTAGACATTTATACTTAGCACAACTTCTGAGAGGGTATGTGTTTAATAATGTAATATTTGTATCATTCAATGTGTCACCGGAAGCACTTAATAAATAGTATTTTCAAAATAATTCATTTCTCTAAAGATTCGAAAATATATAACCATGTATAAAAATATTTCAATTATTAAATTACACATTATATGAGTATGTGTGTGAATGTAGGTAAGTGAATACACACAAAATTTAATTCTAAGTTAATAAAATGAGAGGAACAATCAAAGTCTGGGTCCAAGGAAGAGTGAGAAAAATCACACAGTAATTTTCACAGGGAAAGTTTAATATAATGAATTATTAACTCTACTTAGAGGTTAAAGTAACGAGGCATTGGGTAGTAAGAAACAAAGAGAAACTCCTAAAGAATATAGGAATAGCTAAGTGGCAGCCACTATTAGAGCTGAGACAGACTACTCAAGGAGGAAACCTCTTCTTCCCTCCCAGGGCTGAGATCCGAACCTTGTAGAGAGAGCATGTATGTGGCTCTCTAGATTATAGAGAAGTCACTGGGGTGCTGGCAATATGCCCTTTGGAAGCTGCCAGAAATCTATCCTCTAGGGGGCCAGGAAAGCTGTACATGAGAGCTTATGTTTCCAGATACAGCTTGAGAAAGATGCAGGGAAAAGCTGCTGGCCGGTGGGTCCTGACGGCCATGCCTTGAAAAAGCTACACACACTAAAGGGGTCTGATGCTGAAGTGGCTGCCTGCCCTATAGGAACTGGCCACTGAAGGAGCCTCGTCCCCTTCAGGAGCCTGTTGGGACAGCACGTGAGAACCAGAAGGCAAAACCCTACCTGTTGCAATGTCCTCCAACACTTTTTACTGACAAAGCTTAACAATGTGCTACTTCGTAAAGGAAACATGTTTAAAGGGCCCTGATATAAGTTTGCATAACTGGCAATGAAGGGTGAATTTAGAGCAGAAAGGCAATAGATTCGTAATGGAACAATTACTTATTATATTCACATTCAACACAACAAGAGCATGCCAGGTAGCAAATTCTGAGACATTTTCTCCAGTGTCTTCATGAAAACCTCTCAAAGGAGACCTTCAAAACATAATAATATGGTGTAAATGATGATGTCCTCAATAAAACCCATACAGAAAAGATAATTGTATTCTATATATGTAATATATAGGTAATGTACATTAAATATATATTAAATATATAAATATATATATTAAAGTATATATTAAACTGTATATAATATATAATGTATATATAATACATACTAAATATAATCTATATACGTGTTCGTATTTCTTATGGTATCTTTCTCAATATGTTCATATCAATTAGTCCACAGTGGAATTATTCAACTTAAGTCTTATTCATATATTGCTTCAACTAAAAAGTCTTTATCAGTTATTGTTTGAGGTAGAAATATCTAAGCTTGGTTGAATTTTAACAATCATGTCGTCAATAGGCCTGGTATCTGTGTCAACAAGGCTTGTGTTTTCACAACGACATGTATGTGCAGTAGCAAAGAATAGAGCAGCACGATGGAACACAGAACGTGAGTCGCTAGCAGCACACACCCATTACAGGAAATACAGCCACCATAGTTAGAAACTTTAGAAAAAGCTTATGTGTCCCTTGGTTCTGAGGAATCAGTGTCTACCAACATAGACAAGGACATTCCATGGTGAATGGAAGAGTCTTGCTACTGTCCTTTATTGCAGAGTCGGGAAACTATTAAATAGCCAAAGAGTACATACTGTAGACTTTGAAGGCCATGCTTTCTTTGTTACAACTACTCATAGTCTGCTGTTGTAGCTCGAAAGGAGCCAAGGATGACAGCAAACAAATAAACAAGTTGGCTTGCTATAGGTTGTTTAGCCCTGCATTTTTGCTGAATGATATTATGCAATGGTGTTAGCCTTCTGGGGTTTTCCTGCTATACCTTGCCGATGTAGAAGCATGCAAATTCTTTCATTGACCTTGAACAGAGGTCAGCAACATTTTTCAGTAAAAGGTTAGGTACCAAATAATTTATAATCTGTGTGCCTTATAGTGTCTCGGTCACTTTTTTCTCCTCTTCCTTCTCTTTCTTCTTTTTCTTCTTAACAACCCTTTTAAAATATAAAAATCCTTCCCAGCTTCCAGGCCTTACAAAACAGATCATGGATTGTAGTTTTCCTACTCCTCATCTATTAGAGTGGTTTCAAAACTTTTTGTTTTATATATTAGAGGTTTTTGTTGGCACATTTAAAGGGATTAAATTGCATTTGTGATTTTTTGGTTGTTCCTTAATGTGGTGTGGCTATTTGAGCAGAATTGTTTTCTCATGCTCCAATAAACACCTAATCTTTCTTTGGTCCCAGCTTGACATTACATAATATTTTTATGTATTATTCCTTGTAAATTTTATGGCATTCCATAGTGCTTTGTCTGGCCCACTTACTTTAACATATTATTGTGGTTGTTGCCTTAACGATGTTTATTCTCTGTCGAAGCAAAACGTTTTCTTACCTATTGAAAAAGTTTGGCAGCATGCCCTTGACAGGTTTGCAATATACACTTTTCCCCTCTATTAAGGTGTGGCAGTATTTGAGCTCTGTGAACTACTTAACCATGGTCTGTGGGAAGTTGCACCAGAACAAATTGTATTTCCCAGCAATGTTTAACAGAGAATAGGGGAAAAAAAAAAAAAAAAAAAGTTTTCAGCGCTGTTTCTATGTCCATCCAGTCCTTTTCACAGGCTCTAGTTGTACTGTCCTTGAGGTAAGTATGTGAAGAGCTGATCAGAGAGTGAGTTGAGGACTATTTTAGAGTCACTTATAATATTGGACTCAAACCACAATTTCCTTGTTGCTGCAAATAATTCTCTTTTCTTGTGTCAGACTGAGGTTAAGGGTCAAATGAAGGCTAGACAAGAAATCACAGGTTGGTTTTATGCTGTCCCACCTCTTTGTTTTTGCTTTGTTGCCTTTGCTTTTGGTATTAAATCTAAAATAATAATTGCCACAACGGATGTCAAAGAGCTTACCCCCTGTAGAGTTTGAGGTCTTAAATTTAAGTCTTTAACTAATTTTGAGATGAATTTTGTGTATGGTGTGAGACAGGCATCCAGTTTCGTTCTTTTGCATGTGGTTCTACACTTTTCTCAATACCATTTACTGAAGAGACTGTTTTTGCTTATTGTATATCTATATTGTATTGACTATATTGTATACTGATGACTCCTTTGTCATCAATTAATTGACCATATATGTTTTGGCTTACTGCTGGACTCTCACTTCCCTTCCATCGATCTATGTGTGTATGTTTTTTATGACACCATACTGTTTTGATTACTATAGCTTTGTAATATAGTTTGAAATCAGATAATGTGATGTGTCTGGCTTTGTTCTTCTTTCTCAAAGTTGTTTTTGCTATTCTGGGTCTTTCGTGATTCCATACATATCTGATAAGTTTTTTTTGTTGTTGTTCTATTTCTTTAATAAATGCCATTGGGATTTTGATGGAGATTGCATTAGCTCTGTATATTGTTTTGGATGTATATTCCCATTTGGGTGATATGGCCATTTTAACTATGTTGATTCTTCCAATCCATGAATACAGAATGTCTTTCCATTTTCTTTGTGTCTTCTTCAATTTCTTTTAAGAATTGGGAATGAAGGAGTTAAATTGTTATCTTTTACAGATGACATGATTGTTTATATAGAAAACCCTAAAGACTCCACCAAAAAGCTACTAGAAACAATAAATGAATACAGTAAAGTCGCTGACTACAAAATCAATATACAAAAGTCCATTGCATTCCTATATACTAACAATGAAATTTCAGAAAAAGAAATAAAAGAATAAAAACAATTACTTTTTTAATTTCAACAAAAAGAGTAGAACACCTAGGAATAAACTTAACAAACAACGTGAAGGGCCTATACACTGAAAAATATAAGACATTTTTAAAAGAAATTGAAGAAGACATAAATTTTTTTAACTGACAAAAAATTCACAAGTTGGAAATTTTTATTATAACTGGGCTTCTGTCAGTGTAAATTTACCTCTTTTCTTTATTATTTTTTCATATATGAAATACAGTTAAAATCTTTTACTTTGTTATGATTAAATAAGATAACATCTATAACAAAGTACTGTATAAAAATTGATACCATTTATTAAATACCTTCCCTCTGCCAGGAATTTTCATGTCACTTCTATCCCCTGTAAAAAAAAAAAAACAAAAAAAAACAAAAACAAAAACAAAAAACAAAAACAAAAAACCCCTATGTTATCCATGTCTCATTTCCTTAAGTCTGATGGAGAAAGGGAAACATCTGATAATTTATTGTGGAGAATGTATATATGTGAGTTCATTTATTAATACATTATCTCTCTCAAGTCATATATTTGAAAGGTGACCTGGAAGTCCTAATTAATGAACATTTATTGAACAGAACTGAGTTGATTATATTCAGTACATAGCATACTATCATCAGTCATTGTTAGGCCTTTTTTTTATTTTGTTATTTTTATATGAATCACTCAGTATCCATTTGCTTCCCTTATCTCTCATAGACAGTCACCTCAATCTAATCTATGTATTGCTTTTTCTTTCACTCGACCTTCTGTACATTTATTTGGTGATATGTTTCCCTTAAAAAATATATTTCGTTGTTTCATTAATGAGCTTTTTTAAAAATACAACCCCATTGTATTGTATTATGAATTTAATTTCTGATTCTATCTTTTTAAAATATGAACTTATTGCTAAGATATATCTATCTTTGCTGAAATATTGAAATGGGTTATCAGTTCTGAGGGCAGTAGGTGTGTATGTCACATATTATGCATTCATTCCCATTGGTAGACACAAACTAACTCAAACTTTTGACTACTGTAAACAATGCTACAAGGAGCACCCACCGTGGTAGACTGTGACGGCTCCTCAGTATTAACTGACTTTGTGGAAGATTACTTTTCTCCACTCTGTTGAGCTTAGACTTAGTCATGTGAGTTACTGTGGTTGATGAAATGTGAGCAGAAGTGACATATGTCAGTTCCAGGTAGAGGCATGTGTAACATGTGCTTTGCCTCTGCCTCTGTGACTAACAATATTCTCGATCATTCCTGCTCTGTCAGCCTGGGTTCTGAAGTCAGTGAATACTATCATCAGAGCCCTTCTACCACAAAGGTACAAATAGCACAAATGAAAAATAAACTTTTTTATTATGGGTTAATCCAATTTGGGAAACGTTTGCTACTGCAGCAAAACCTATCGTATTCTGAATGATACAGAAACTGATGTCATGATGAGATGAGACTATAAAATTGTTTCCCTTGAAGGAGGGTTGAAGGCATTTTGTTTTTAGAACGGAGAATGAACCCAAATTTGTGCCTACAGAGGTGAATTGTGACGGTCATTGGGACTGTACAAAACGTTAGTTTTCTTACTCTAGAAATAAGGTGGGATTATATTGTAAGCCAATTTGGATATGTCTTCTTGCAGACTTGGTGTAAAAAATTCTCTGGCCTACGTACTCAGGAGCTAAATTGCTCTTTTTTTTTTTAATAATCTGCATAGCTTTCATAGTGGATATACCAGTTTACCCTTCGTTTAGCAAAGTGAGAATCTTTCCCATTTGTAATATCATCAGAAACACTTTACATATCCATCTCTCTAATTTTTATCAATCTTTTGGGTAAAAATTGGTAAAGCATTGCTTTCAGGATTCCTCTTAGTGCTAGTGAGATTGAATGCCTCTTCACTTAACCTTAATCATTTTGAATAATTTATTATGAACAGTTTAGGTTTAAATTTTTGACCACTTAAGCATTATGTTTCTTGTAGTTTTCTTGATGATTTTGTAGGGTTCTTTGTACCTGTGTTTTAGATATTAAACTCTTGTTAGATTTTGATATTGTAAATAGCTTTTCTCCATTTGCCACCAATCTCTTAATTTTGACAATGATATTTATTAAATAAAAATCATTAATTTTCATGTAATTTCATTATTTTTTCTGCCCATTGACTTTGACTTTGGAGGTGTTTCTTTTGTTGTTGTTGTTTTTTATTACTATGATTAAGAAATCCTTCCCTAGTCACAGAGTAATAAAAATAATCTCCTACCTCAACTTTTATCATTTTATAATTGTTCTCATTTAGGTCTTTAATTCTTCTGGAGTTTAATTTTTATGTAATGTGTGAAGTGGGAAATGTTACTTATTTTTTCTTGACAGCATTTTCTAAATAATTTATATTTTATCCACTTCTATTATATGACAGAGTCTCATATTAATGAATCTGTTTCTAGATTTTCTACCATATTCCATTGTTCTGTGTGTTAACTCTGCCAAGACCATACTGTTGATTACCATGATGTATTGACTATTGGCCTATTCATGGATGTTAATTCTTCACTAAAAATTTTAGAACACATTTTTAAAATTTCTCAGTGTTATTGAGATAGGAACTACGTTACTTTTCTTTCTTTTTCTTTTAAAGGAGGGAGCAGCTCATCAAACCAGCAACCTTGGTGTTATTAGCATCATGCTCTAACCAACTGAGCTAACTGGCCACCCCATGAACTACATTACATTTATGTGTCATTTGATGGAGTTGACATTTGATGGAGTTTGCAATGTTGTCTTTCCCATGAATTAAGCATATTTCTCTATGTATTTAAATTATTTGGGAAGAGGTGGGAGAATTCATATAAAAAAAGTTTTAAATTTTTCTCCAAAAGGTATGGAGCACTTTTAGTATTTTAATTCCTAGACATGTTGGGTTTTTCATTGCCATGTTATTTGCTTGTTATTATTGATAAAAGATGGATATTACTGATTTGGGGGAGTTTATCTTGTCTCTGGCTACTTCGTTCAAATCTTATTAGTTCTAATGTTTTGCCTCCTGATTTTCCTGTTTCTTCATGTAAATATATCATTTATGTCTTTTAAAAATGGTAACAATAGTTTATTGTCCTTTCTAATACCTCTTTCCCTCTCTCTTGGATCTTATTGGCAGGCTTTCATCATCATCATCCTCATCATCATTATTTTTATCAAGCTAACAGTTTCTTTCTAGTTCTTGTTTTCTAAGTGTTTTTAAGACATCAAAACAGAATATATTAATTTTACCAAATGATTTTCTGTTACCTATTAAAATGACCATATGAACTGTCTTCTTTAATGCATTATATATTAAATTAAATTACATTTTTGATTGATATTTAGGCATCCAAGAATTTCTGAAATAAACCCTGGCTTGTCTTAATTTTTTGAAAATATGCTGTTGAATTAGTTAGCTAATCTAGAATTTTTGCATCCATGTTTATAAAGAAAATTGGCCCCCAATTTTTTTCTTATTATGACTTTATCTGGTTTAAATAGAGAGTTATACTAGCCTTTTAAAATAAGTTGGACAACTTTTACTGCTTTTACATTTTCTGAAACAACTGGAGTATTTGGTGGATATCTGTTTGTTTAGAGTTTGCTTAACTCACCTATACAACTATCTGGGTCTGAAATATTTGTGGTGGGGCGGATTGTGGAAGAGGGAAGTTTTAAAAGTTATTATCATAATTTCTTTAATGATTTTGGTATATTATTCACGAGTTCTATTTCATCATATGCCTATTTTGACATTTTGTATCTTTTTTGGGACATTTAGTAATTTCATCTAGTTTTTTAAATGTAATTCAGTATGTAATTAGTTGTTCATAATTTTCACATCACTTAAAAATCTGTTATTGGTAGTCATTTCCTCTTTTTTGGTTGTTTATTTGCATCTTTGCTCCCACAAATCTGGCAGTTTTTTTTTTTTCTATTTTATTATTTTTTTCAAAGAACCAGCTAATTTCTTTTCTTTCCTGTTCTTTATTTCATCGATTTCTAACATTTTTATTACTTCCTTTCTTTTTATTTCTTTGGGTTTTACTCCTTTGCAATTTTTTTCTGGTTCCTGAGTTGAATGCTTAGATCATTTTTCTTTAATAAAAACTAGTTTACTGAACAGTCTGATTTCTGCAAGATACGGCATGAAACAGTTTTATGGTTATTTTTTCAATTGCTTCCTTCAAACATGTTCTGCTGAGTCTCCCTGTCCCTTGCCTTAGTAATGTCTCAGGCAGTTCTCACTGGTTTCTGGTTACTTTCAAGTATTAAAAATAACAGTCTTGTTTGGTGTAGTTCAAAAATCCTTTCTCCCATCAGTCTGGTGTTTACCTCTTGATAACCTTGATTTTGGTCAAGCCACAGCCTGAGTGGGGAAGAATGTCAGTTGTTTTTCATTTTTTCCTCCCTCACTATTTTAATTCTGGCTTCTCTAGTTTTGGCATAGGAAAGGAGAGATGAGAAAAAAGGTTAGACACCAAAACAAATGCTTTTCAGTTATACGATGTTGATGTAATCTTTTGGCTGGGAGGTCCTTCTAGGAAACAAGGTCCTAAATGTTGGCTCTCTCAAGGGGAACCTCTGTGTGTTTTTCAGAAGCTGTTCAGGGCCTTTACCACTGCTCTGCCTCCTGGTCGGGACACTTGCTCTGCTATTACGTAGTCTGACCCTTCCCAGCTGTGCTCACCCTACGTGCCTCTTGCTGGAGGACACTTTACCTTGACAGGTAGCCCTTTTGAGCAAGACAGTTCATACCCAGCTACTTCCAGTAGTGTCCACTTGGCATATGGGGCACTCATATGTGTTGACCATAGAGCCTTGTCCACTGCGGTCTCCTTTCAATATGATGGACTATCCCTTTTCACACACTGGTTCTTTCCTTCCTGTCATAGTTCTTGTTTCTCGATAAATGTATTCAGAGTTATACGTTTTCCTTTAGGCACTGCTTTAGCTGTATTTCACAAATATTGGCATGTAGTACATATAGTGCCATTCCGATCAAATTGCTTTGAAATTTCCTTCATGATTTTTCCTTACCAAAGAATAAGTTAGCATTTAACTGTTATATGCATTTTTAAAGTTTATGTTGTATTAATTTTTAATTTTATTGTATTTTGGTAATTCAAAGAAATATATCTATGTGGTGTTTGCTCTAGATATCATAACACAAGTGACTGAATCCAGTATATGCATCTTAGGTACCATGGGTATACACAAGGGAAAAAGATCTGGGTCAGGGAATATTTGTATATGGCACTGATTTTGTTGCCTATAATAAGAAGGTGTAATTAACCAGAAAGGTATAATTCAAACTTTCCTACGTGGAAGGATAGGGAACCTGAAGCTGACAAGAGAAGCAAGGCTAAAGGATATGGGAGGAAAGCTTCATCACAGAGTCCTCTCACTATATTAATCTTTGTTTCCCTGGGTGGGGGGACATGTAAATATTGAGTATATTTAATGTTCAAGGCACTACAATAGGTCTTTGAGGGTTTCTGATTAAACCTGTAAATGGGGACTGTGGCAGAGACTCATTAGATGGTTAGTAAACACATTTCTCTTCTTTCTGTTCACACTTCCAACTTACCTTCCTAGCTTACTTATACTAGGGTGAGGCCATGCAACCACTTATCATGAATGGACAATGAGAAAGGATGTGTGTCATGCCTACACCAAGGTTGTCAAGAGTGAGTAGAGTTTCTCTACGTTTGTTCTCTTTCCTTGCTCCCAGTTAGATTTGAGGATCCAGGGGAAGATTCAGGGACCCAGGAGATGGCATAGCCGCCATATGGAAGGAGTAGCCTGGAACACTAAATGGCTGAGAAAAGGCCATCTCCTTCCTCACCTTCCCCCATCTGTCCTATCCCCACTGAGTCACAATGGATTGTGATATAAGCCACAAATACATCTTGATTTTGTTCAGCCACTGAGGTGATGGAATTGTTTAACACAGCAACTATCATTTCCCTGCCAAGTATAAGGAGTTTATGGATTGGTAGAAAAAAATAAGACAAATACAGAAAATTACCGTACAAATGGGAAAGTAAGATGTAGCATATGAGAGATAAGGAAGAGTTTTTGTACCTTTCAAAGATTTTACTGAAGGAGATGATAGCTGAACCAGGTAGTAAACATTTAGATTAGATGTAGATAATTGGAAATGAGAGAGGCAGAGAGTGGGTAATTATCTCAGAGGTAGAAATAAAAGAATAGAGGGGGGAATTGGGAGGTAGGAATAGGTCACATATCACATTTTAGTTTGGGTAGCAAGAAAGGTATATGATGGGAGGGGGGGTGAGAAGTAAGATTGGAAAGGTAGAATTGTGAATTCAGTCAAAAAGAGTTTTAGAATTGTATTTTCTACGATTTTTTTATTTCTTTTGCTTTTTTTGGGGGGGGTTGTTTTTCTTTCTTTTTTTTTTCTTAGAATAGAAGACTAAGAAAAATTAGTTTGAAAGGATTTTAAAGATAAGTCATTCAGATCTTGAGCTCAATAGTCCTTTGTTGCAATTAAATCCCTAATCATAGCAATGCCTGATAACAACCATAGGGAAAAGCTTGTACAACATGGAAAAGTGATACACGGTAGACCACAGCGCTACATTCAGAATGGAAAGGGATGGTTACCAGAAGGGAGAGGGTGAGGGTATGGGTGAAAAGGAGAAGGGGAATATGGTCAATAATACCGTGATACGTTTACATGGTGAAAGATGATTATGGGATGATCACATGGTAAGGTATAAAAATGTTGAATCACTATATTGTACACCTGAAATTAATATAACCAATATAAGATTGTATAGCAACTATACTTAAATAAAAAAAATAAAAAAGAAAGTTATGCCAAAAAAAAAGAAAAGATTAGGGTTTGTTCTAAGTTCCATGGGTCATCATCAGAGGGTGTCATACAGAAGAATCTCATAATTTGATGTGTGTGTTTAAAAGACATGGCTGCTGTATAGAGAATGGACAGTGGGTGCGTAAGAGTAGGAGCAGGGAATCAGTTAGGAGATGATGCCTGAAGTGGAGCAGGTCCCTTCAAAGCATTTGAAACCCCAGTTTCAGTATATTCATTTGGGGAGAGTAATGCATTTGCAGGTCAAGGCTAAAAGTTAGTTAGAAAAGGTACATTTTCCTCAAAGTAGACATACAAAAGCAAACAGACAATTGAATTAATAAATGAATATATACATAATGAAAACAGAGTAATAGTAGGAGAAAAACCCAATAAGCTACATGTCTTTCCTGGTCTAGAATATAAATTAATAACGTCTCAGAAAAGCTGACTCTGATCACCCTGTCTAACCCATCCTACCCCATCCTACTTGTCCTGCTTTGTTTTTCCTTAGAACATACATCTGCACCTAAGATAATATAACTTATTTTTCATTCATTGATTGCTAGTCCCTCAAACACCTTAAATGTTAGGTCCAAGAGAGCAGGAAACTCATTTTTTCACCATTGTATCTCCTGTACTTAGAACAGTTCTTGGGAGAGAGAAGGTAGTATTTGTTGAATGAACGAGTGAATAAATAATACTGTTTTTTCCTGAACAAACTGTGTAGCTATACTGGAAATCTTGAAGACTTAGGAAAGCTAAGGGATCACATATAAGAGGTATTCTGAAATAAAGGAAGCCAGCATGAAATAGTGGGAAAAGCGTGAGCTTTGAAATCCCACAGGAGTATATTCAAATCCTGTCTTCTTGTGTTTCTAGCTTCATAATCCTGGGCATGCGAATCACCTCCCTGAACCTCATTCCTCATCTGTAAAATAGTGTCGTTACTCTTACCATGATCTAATGTATAACAAGCGTCATTCCTCACTAATACCTTCAGTCTTATTAAAAAAAAAAATCATCTTTAACTTGGTGAAAGAAATATTAAAGGTTTTCTAGAATTGTCAGTATTTCTAGAATTCGCATTTTATATCCTGAAACTTTGGCTGTGGCTAACTTGCATATTGGCCTTTTTTTCCCCCTCTATCCCCACCCTATTAAAATAAATAATTGTATCCTTTTTCCCTTTGCTTTTCTTGAATCACGCTTCCCACCTACTATACCACACTGAGCCAGTGAAAACTGGTTTTAACTACACAGCGTTGCCTAGCAATGTCACGCTCCTCACAAGGTCTCACTCTGGGATTCGGTAACTGGACTCCAGCTACTGCTTCCTCCATCTTCATATCTCTACCTACCCTCTCTTTTAATCACAATTAGAAAGGACATTCTGCTTTTATTAGTTGAAGGTCTTATAGGAGAATCACCATTGTTATTTATTCTAATAGGATTAAGCTGAACTGTTTCTCTCTCTTTAAATCACTCAGGTTCTGTGTTTAAAAGGTCAATTACATTTATTTCACATTGGGAAGACGAACACTTCCTGTGCATCCCGACAATGAAATGGCCCAATGAACAGTCTCTTGAGAACATATTACTCTTTCATTTTAAATATGTATCTGGCCCTCAAAGGCTTCCTCCCAAACCCGAGGACCGTGTTGAAAGCTATCCTGAGCTATCCTGATACCATGCTGGTATCTGAAATGGAATCCATACCCCAGGAAGCTGACACCAGGAGTGGTGCCGGTGAGGTGACCTGGTCTTGTGATTGTATCCTTCACCATGAAATGATCATCGTGGCCATGCTCTGAGTTTGCAAGTATTAAACAGAAAAAGCAACAGCCTACTCACACTGCTACATCATGGAACATTGGAAGTGGGCCAGATGTAATAACTATAATTGCAAGAAGTCACTGCAAATCACTAATGTGTCGATGACAAGGCCATCTCAAAAAACCAATCGATGGTCAGCTCGTTTTTTAGAAATACTTAGTACAAGAATACTCAGAGACAATACAAGAATATAGAGAGTCTCCTACTGTGTGGAAATAGGATTTGATCTTTTCCCAGCAGCTTTAGACATGCCCTCAGAGGCCTAAGATGTTACACACAGAGTCAGGAATCAGACCGAGGTTTGCCTAACTGCATACATTTATCCACTACATTAGACTGCATAGGTTACGAGCTCAAAAGCCTACTGGGCTAGTCAGATACTGGGCCAGACTGGAGAGAGGGTGCCTGTTTAAAAGTCAGCTACTACTTAGCTCTAGGAGTGCACTCACTGCCTGCGGGCTTGTAGACCTAGTGAAGACAGACCACCTGATTGCTTTAGGAGAGTCTGCTTATCTGAATTTTATAGTGACGTGTCTTGATTTTTAAAAAATGTTGATAGTGAAGTAAAACAATCAGGTCAAACATATCTCTAGGACAGATGTGCACTGGGTCCAGCTGCCTATGACTTCTGTGTACCGTCTCTGCAATCTGTGGGCAGAGGCTGGATGCAATAAAGGTTATTCCTGGGGTCACATGGGCTCTTCAGGGAAAGTGCAGCTCTGTTCTGGGTGGGAGGCTGCAGGTTAAAGGTCCTCTAATAAAACCAACTCTCCAATGGAGGAAATACAAATACTCCTTTTCCATAGTCACTCCTATCCCACAAGAGGACGGGAAGAAGTTCTCAGAGAAGAGAATTGGGAAAGAGGAAGGAGGAAGAAGTGTCAGGAGTAGAGGAGAAAAAGTAAGAAAACAGATGTGGTGGAGCAGCCCCTGACTGGGTTTCAGTCTCTTGTTCTATGAGGGAGGGTGACCCACTTGTCTATTACTAAGCAAAGTTAGATTCTGCTATGGCCTTGATCAGCTGGGAAATCTGAAAGTCCTTTAAATAAAATACTGTGGCCTTGGGCTTCGATGTTTGGTAAACTCATCACCACTATGAAGGGAAATTACGAACCAGGGTCAGCAATATTTGTTCCCTTTTCTTTGCCCCTGCAGGGAATGTGGCCCTTGCTTGGCTACTTCAGTCCCCCATGTTCCCTGAGAGGAGAAGACAGGGGCCTTTTCTATAAGCAGGGAGGTCCAGGAAGATCTTGCAGTAGTTAGAAGAGATGTATCCCCACATTTGAATACATTGTTGGAATACTTTGTTTGATAACTGGAGTCAGAATCTGAGCCTGCCTAGTCAATGTGGTGAGGACACTAAAATAATATCCATGGAGAAGCCCTCTGAGTATCCCATTTCTCCATCTTCATACCACCTGCTCAGGCCCAGGAATCCATCTTAGGTTTTATTCCAACTCTCAAATGATGGTTGATAAAAGTGTGCCAAGTAAAAAGGTGTAATCCTTCCCAGGTTGCTTATAATTTCAAAGGTTTGAAGATGAGATTAACTGGCTTCAGAACCCAAAAGAATAAAGCTACAATTTCCGAGACGGGGTTTGTTTAGCAGAGAGAGCAGCAGGTATTCCTGGAGGTGATCCAAGCGGTGTGGAAAAGTCACCGCGGTAAAAATTTGAAGTCTGGGAACAAGAGCTTCCCATCAGAAGCTCAATCCCATACTCTGGATCAAGAAAATCATTGTATGACCTTTAAAGCCAATTGATGTTGTAAGGGCAGGAAGGTATGCTGTTAACAAGATTTGGAGCAGAGAATGGATACGTGCTTATGGCCCTAGAATCCAGTTATTGAGTCTAGGGCACAAGAACCAGCTCAAGGCTGATGAGGGGCTAAGCTTCTGAGCTCTTTGCAGTTGCCTAGACCAGTGGAGGTATGGTAAGCAGAATAATGGCTCCCCAAGATGTCCATGCCCTAACCCCAAAACCTGTTGAGTATGTTACTTTACATAGCAGAAGGAACTTTGCAGATGTGATTAAGTTAAGGATCTTGAGATGGGGAGATTATCTTAGATTACCCAGTTGGATCCAATGTAATCACATGGGTCCTTATAACAGGGAAACAGGAGTGTCAGAGTTGAAGATGCTATGCTGCTGGCTTTGAAGATGAAGGAAAGGTCCATTAGCCAAGGAATATAGGCAGCCTCCGAAACTGAAAAAGGCAAGAAAGCCTGTTGTCTCCCACAGCCTCCAGAAGGAATGCAGCCCTGCTGACAATTTGATTTTAGCCCAGTGAGAAATACTTGGGACTTCTGACCTGTAGAACTGTAATATAATATGTCTGTTGTTTTAAACTACTGCCATTTGTGGTAATTTTTTCAGTAGCAATAGGAAACGAATACAGTTGGCAAACATATTTTACTTTAGAAAACAGAAAACCTCGTCTACTTAAAATATCCTATTTTATATATAAAAAAATCTGTATTTCTGATGTCTTAAAAAACAAACTGGAAATTCTCCCTGGTCTTGTATTTGTCTTGAAATGAGTCCATCGGAGCTGCATTGTGCTGTGTCCTTTGGAGAAACTTGGGCTCTCAGGCTTACCCTAGTTTCCACCACCTCCTACCATCATCGTTATTGTGACATCTCTCTTCGTCATTATATCTCATGTATCCCTTTGGACATTCAAGATTAAGGTCCTTCCTGGGGCCATCGCAGATCATTCTCTTTGACAAGCAGCAAGATTGGCTCCAGAGTTGGTGCGAGGCTGAATTTACAAGTTGGTGTTAGATAAGTCGAGCTGTCTATATTGAAGAAACAAGGGAGATGGAACCCTAAAAGATAGTACATTATTTGTAGGATGACAGGCCACGAGGATAGTGTTTGGCTTCTTCGAAGAAATCATGTTGGGTCGGCACCTCTAGGTTCCCCCTCCTTTTCAGGTTGGCCATCTCAGTAGCTCATCAAGCCCAGTGGGCTGACGTCAATAGCCAGCTCGGCTTGTGGAAGAATCCTGCACAAACCAGTCTCTGTGGAGTTCTTCCCACAGCCGTCCATGGAGAGGGGCAGAGCACCTAAACCTGGATGCCAGCGATTGCAATGGCAGGTGCGTGGAGACCATCGGGTGATGGGCACAGGTGCAATGAGAAATGGCTGACAGTGGGTCAGAACTGCTGTTGCTATGAAGCGCCTCACTTTGCCACAGGACTTTGTTTACTATAGACCAGTAACCTGGTATAGAACTAACAGCCCTAAATGGTGTTTTATTCCTAGTACCCAGCATGGGAATACGTTGGGAGCATTTGCTCTGCTCTCTCTAGCATAATGGTGTCATGGTGAGTTTCCCAGGATTTTATTGGCACTGATGTGAAATAGCTGTCTTTTTTTCCTCCAACGCTATAATTTTCCATGTTCTGATCCTGCAATCATAGCACCATTTGGGTTAACTCAATTGCTTTGTCGCTTTGGTAAAGACAGCCCACACATAATGGCAATTTAAAAAATCATACAATTTTAATAATTGAGTGACTAAGACCCAAAGTGTCTGATACAGGAAGCTCATAATATTTTGTAATATGATTTAGAAAAGATAATAGAGGGTAGAAAAATGAGTCTGACAAGGAAATGACAACACTTTCTTAAAGTAGTGCTATTAAGTGGGCTTGACAAGCCCAGCTGGTTACCTACAACATTTAGCAACGAATGGGACTCTTCTGAGCTGCTGCCAGGGGCAACTTGCGTGCAGTGAGGGTAACACAGTGTTGAGTGTGTTTCCTTTCCTCCTTCCTGCTGCCTTTGCTCCTAAGGATCATTTTAACACTCTCCCACCCCTCCCTGCTGCTGACAGACCTAGTGAAGCTAAGGGACGCTAGAACCTGCTGCCATTTTAGCCTTTCTCTTTAATTTTTCATGCTTGGAGCGGTGATTTTCAAATTGGTTTGTTTTGTTTTTCCTCAAAGCACTAAAATCTTTTCTTCAAGAGAAATATTTCATGGAAGTCCAATATGTAATACATAACAAGCAGCACCCTCTGCAAAGTCAGAGACACAGAACGGATCTTTATAAGCCAGGCATTCCCTTCTCTCCATGGCTCACAGGGACACAGGGAAAAATATTTGAAATCTATTGTCTTGGGACTTGCTGAGAACCCTTGAAGATGCTTTGAAATATTTCCAAGGTTTGCTTCAAGTCAAGGTTGTAGAATTTCTAATTCAACTGAGCTTCTAAAACGTCTGTGATTTGAGTATGTGCGGGGAGTAAGGCTCAGAGGGCCTCATTCAGATGAAAAGGGCATTTCTGTTACTGTTGTTGTTATTGTTATTATTGTTATTATTATTTTCGCAAATGCTTTGTTTGTTTGGTGAGCTTGAGTTTGGTCTCAGAATTTGAAAAGTTGCCCCCGATGGTCTGTAGGATCATAATTTATCTAAAGCTATTCTTTCAGACTAAAGAAATGCTTGCGAGAATTTCAGTGTCCTAGGCAATTGTCTTTTTCTCTAATATTGCTTTCTTAAATAGTTTCTACTTTTGCTTGATCACTGAGAGATTCCAGAAGGTTGATGTTTGGCTATCTTTTCTCAAAACAGCGTGCCCGCTGGGGACTTTTCTCTTAAATAATCAAAAAGGGTAAAAATGTCACCCAGGTCACATAGCCTCAAGTCTCAGCTCTGTTGCCTTCAGTTGAGGCCATGGAAACTCCAAGAAGCCAATCGATTTTCTGATGACATATGTTATTCTATTTCGTTTCCTAATATGTTAAACTTAAAATATAACGAAGTTACCGAAGGAGATTTGAAAAGCTCTAGGTGAGATAGTCTTCCCTTTAATAATGGTGGAGCCGTTCATGCACAGAGATGAGCTGAACTTCATCCCAGGGTATCAGGTACCAGGTAGATAGTGCAGATTTATCTGATGTCAGAAGCAAAGGTCAGTTTGCCTAGTATTTATGCTATATTCACAGGGTATTCTGGTATTGTATAGATAGTTTAGATGAAGTCTCCTTGGAGGGGAGAACTCACTGTAAAATTAAAGGAAACAGCCCGTGTTTTAGCCTTGATCCTAGGATCAAACTCAGAAAGTAACCTTAAGGTAATCTCATCTCTTGAGGAGCTCAGTTATTCTCCAAGGGAAAATCACGTCAGCTGTGCAGGTTGTTTTAGTGAACAGATGATGTTAATAGACGAATTACCTTTCTTATTTCAATGCTGTGGACAGTGAGTGGCCAGTTTACTCAGATCTGAGGGCTGTGAGCTTGACAGGTGGTTTTGGATGAGCATCTTAGCTCAAAGTCATGAGAGTAGGTCAGAGCAGATGGTGGTGTTTGGTGTCACTGTCTAAAGTTTATAGTTATTATTGCCAGACATTTAGGCGCACAGCAGGGAGGGAAACATTCTTATTCTTCTGCAAGCCCATGTTAGTCTCTCTTTTCTATTCCCCTCTCATTTAATGCCTCTCTTAAACTTAATGTGTCAGATCAGCCTATAAATATTCCCAAACCATTGTCCTTATGGGTACCTATTAATATGCTCATATTGACTCGAAATTCCACTCTCTATAAGTGCTTAAATGGTTATTTTTTATGGTGAAGTCAAGATTAGAATATTCCTCTATTTAGAATATTGCTTTCCATTTCACTTGTCTAAACCTTCTGTAATGAAATTCTCAAGAACTGCTATCTCTCTCCATAAGAAAATTGTACCTCTGTATTCCATTGACAGCAGACTTTACTTATAAATTACCTTGTTTGATAAAATGTGAATGAAAGTTACTTACATCACTTCTGAGTAGCAGCTTTAAGAGCCATCACATGATTCTGTCAATTATTCTTTTATCTCTCCCATCAGACAGGTAGGTTCCTGATAGGGCATGTTCTGTCAACCTAGTTGCAGAATAAAATCAATGTGCAGCTGAACCCCAATGAACATGTAATAAAGGGAAAAAAAGAAGTAGTAGTTGAGAATTTGGGATTATTTGTTACCACAGCATATCCTACCATAATCTGACTAATGCACGTGTTCATCCTTCAAAGACCAATTCAATGTCATCTCTTCCATGAAGTCTCATCTCTGTATTATGACATCCCTGGATTTGAATCTTACAGTTTCCACTTTATAAGTAATATGACATTGGAAAAGTTACTTAACTTCTAACCTCTTTAAGGTTCAGTTACTTTGCCTGTAAAATAAGGAAAATGCTAATACCTCAAGGAATATCACAGGTTTAAAATAATTCATGTAAAGATCTTAGCACTTATTGTTAACTACTGTGTTTCCCTGAAAATAAGACCTAGCCAGATAATCAGCTCTAATGCATCTTTTGGAGCAAAAATTAATATAAGACCCGGTCTTATTTTACTATAATATAAGACTGGGTCTTTATAATATAATATAATATAATATAATATAATATAATATAATATAATATAATATAATATAATATAATATAATATAATATAATACTGGGTCTCATATTAACTTTTGCTCCAAAAGACACATTAGAGATGATTGTCTGGATAGGTCTTATCTTGGAGGAACATGGTATTATTTATCTTTAGTTTTCCATTTATTATTCTTAGTAACTGGCACATTGCCTTACATTTAGAAAATGCTCAATAATTGTTAAATAAATAAATGAATAAAGAAATGCCTATTGATATTCATACTTTTTTGCTTTCTTCTTAAGAGTTGAGGGCACATCTATTAGAAGGTCTGCCCTGGAATTTGCCTTAGTCCAGATAGCTTGAGAAGAAAAGAGCATAGTTGTCATTTGGGAGTCACCTTGAGTACTTGGGTAACCAGAGAGGAAATCAGAAAAGGATTTCCAAGTTCCCATTTGACCAAAAATACTTGAGATTCCCTTCCAGGTTGAATAAGGAATAAACCCATATACTTTTCCTTAGGAGTCTTCTGCTATTCTTTGCCAGAAAATTCTGTATGAATAAGCTAAATAATGATTATAGATTATATTCTTATTATCGTCAAAGAGAAAGGATGATTATAAAATAATAAAATGTAAGGATGGCTTTTTATTGCTCCCTAAATTCTTTTATGGAATGTTCTCATTTCATATAAGAAACACTGGTGCTACTTTTATACTTACCATTGAGAGTAATTTCCTTTTTCTATTCAGAATTTATCCTTTTTAAAAACGGCTCCCCAAAGTCTACCTTTTCTAATAGTTGCTCACCCATCTGTGCAGTTGTATATCTTCCTGTAATTCTGGTTTCTAAGCAAAGAAAAATTTTGTCTCCATTGAAACCAACTGTAGGACAGAGACTATACATCTATTTCTTAGTGATTATCTCCCAAGCACTGTCACCATGGACAACATAGTTCAGGAAATAAAAGAAAACAGGAAAGAGATTTATAATTAAGAATCTAGTCACCTATGTCTAGATCAGTTTTGCTTCCCCCCAGGTATTTAGGTACTATGTTCTTTGGAGACTTCCTTTGTATCAGGGAACTAAGCTAGAAAGAGAAATCATTCCATCAATTATTTGTTGATTTGCTGATTATGGTTTTGTTCAAGTGATGTCTTCTTGCTCCTGCAGCAATCCTATCAAGTAGTATGTGTCAAGCCAAGTGCTAGCATCGGTGGCATTGAATACAAGTGCAGTAGAAATTAACTAAATAATCTGAATAGCTATTATAGAGCCAGATACTGGGGACGGTCTATGTTTAAGGAATTTGCCAGTGACAAGAAAGCAGGACCAGTTGCTCTACAACTTGATAAAGACAGTATACTGTAGGTATAGGCTACAGAGAGAGCACAGAAGAGTGGGGGATTGCCTTGAACAGGTCCTAGAAATCTCTCTGCATAGGAGTTCTGTTTAAGCTGCGTCTGGAAGGACTAGTCATTTTATGGCAAAAAGACAATGTGAAAGGATAGAGCCCTGTTATCAGAAGGCATGGGGGATAAAACAGTAATGTGTTTTGGAAAACTACATACCTTAAAACTGTTAAGTGTAAAGGTTTTGGCTGGGTGAGAACTGAAAAAGTTTTCTGTATATGGACTGAAAAGTATTTTGGAATTTTCAAGGTGGCAGTTGTGATTGAATGAAAGTTATGAATAGATGAAGAGAGCTAGTGTTCCAGGAGGAAGGTCAGGAAAAATAGAGGGGCTAATCAGAGTGTAGGCTGGAGGCAAAGAATAAATATGGGATTGAGTCAGGTAGATTTTGAGGTTTGACCAAGGCCTCTGAGATCTACCACAAGCTCATTTGTCTTAGTCTGGTCTCAATGGCAAATGCAGATAGATTTGAAAGCTCTTTGAAGACCAGCCCAATAATTTATCTTATTAATTTCTAGGGACTATTACATGCATGGGCTCATGCTCAAAGAAACTCAGCCAAGGAATAAATTTGATCAATTTTTAATTTTTTTTTCTGCTTTATTCATTTAATGCTGCCTATCAAACACCCTTATCATTCTAACCCCCTCATAATTTGCTTCACACTGGTCATAACTAGCACTCATAGAATGTCAGTCACAGCCCAGGTATCATCCTGAGTGCTATGTAGGTGTTACCGCACAACACACACACAATGAAGAAGGCAGTGCTGATGCCTTACCTGAAAACAACCCTATAATGAAGCTGGTGTTATAATGAAAATTTAAAGAAAAAAAGAAAAATCTGAGGCACATCAAGCAACTTTCCCAACTGGAGGAGTAGGATTTGAACCCCAGCCATCTGGGTCTAAAGCCTTAGCATTAGCCACCATGCTATATTGAGTCCCAAAGACAGTAAGCATATTTGCTGATGAACCTAACAGGACAAATATTTGTAGACAATTTGCTTTGCGATAATTCTCCTAAACCCGTGGCTCTTGGCAATGTGTTGCACCATTTCAGAAAGGTGACAGAGAGAGTGGAAGGAACACTCACTTTGGAGGCAGTCTGGACTCCGTATGTGCTAGCCGTGTAAACTTTGGTGAGATTCTCAACTTCTTTGCAACTTTCCCATAGTTCTTCATTTGTAAAATGGGCATGGGAATTTATACATTGCGGGGTCGGTGGGAAGATTATGACTCATCCAGGTAAATTTTTCTGGCATATAGTGAGTTCTCAATTACCATTAACAATAAGAATTAGTAGTTTTCCTAAATGTGATGACCACCTGCTTCTCTTGCATCTCTAGGCTTGGGTTCAGATTTTGAGAACAGATTAGGTACTAAATAAAGCCTGGCTGACTGGTGGACTGATATTTTTTGCCTTGCTTAGGGGAAGATGTCCCAGAACAATATGTTACCATTAGTCATTTTTCTCTAATTTGTACATTGTCTTTTTAATAATTATTTGCACTTGCATAGCACTTTCTATTAACCAGAGTTTTACTAATATGAATGAGGTTTCAAATACCTGTGTTATGGCAGGATTGTGTTTACCATTAAAGTTTGTCAGATTAATAAACATTACTGAAAAACCAACCCTAGACTATTGATGTTCCACAATGACTGGTTGTCCTTTTAAACGGTCCACTGTTTGAAAAGTCCCGATACGTTTCCTTCTCCTGACTGTTTGCAGCTGAAGTCCACTGCTGTCTTCAAAGGCACTGACAAATTATTTGCGAATTATTTATGTATTTGTTATTCTTCCACCTTATTCTCAGAATAGATTGGTGATTTGCACGACCCTGTTAATTATCTATTGAAAATTCTCCAAATCTGGTAGGTAACAGGAGACATGTATTTAGGTCTCAGACAGTACAATTTCAAATAATCTCTTTTGAAAAACAAGTCACACCGTTGGCATGAACCAATGGCCTGCTATACTATGACACACAAGATATTTATTAGCGTAATAGCTCTCTGGCTTGCCAGTATTTTATTTTACAACCTAAATACACAATTGTTGTTCCAAAGAGTGAAGAAATCTATTTATATAATGTGAGCATTTTTTTTTAACACAAGCAGAAAATAATGAGACAGTTACTAATCCCATGTGGCAAATCCTACTCAAAGAGTACTTTTTCTCCTCTTGTAGCCAATCTGTTATTTGTTATTGTATTTGTTATTTAGTATTCTTTTAAAATACTGGGTAGAGTCCTCTTAGCCTTTTGGCCCACAAGGCAGAAAAACACTGTACTACTCTATGTACTACGTACTTGATACTCCCTGAGATCACCATATGCAGAACAGATTATCCAAAAGCTGTTTCTATAACTCTTCTAATTATTTCTTTCTCTCACTATTTTACGACATAGGTGGTCTCCCTGAGGCTTTCCCACCAGCTAGATGTGAACATTTTTGCTAGTGATTTTAGTTCTTTGAGCTTCATTTTTTTTTTTAATGTGTATTATGGGAAAGAGGTTAGAGGTAATAGTTTTTAAAGATTTTTTTTTCCAGTTCTAAATTGTATACATTTTGTCACAGTGCACCAAATTGTTAACAATTCAGTCTTACTCAATACATATTCTTTGAGCTGAAGTCAATCAGGAAATGTATTGAATTTCTGTGGGCAAAACAATGGTGTAGGTTATTATATTACTTTCCTATTGTTGTTATAACAAGTTGCCACAAATTCAGAGGCTTAAACAACACAGATTTATTATCTTGCAGTTTTGTAAGTTAAAAAACCTTTATGGGTCTCACTGGGATAAAAATCAAGGCATTGGCTGGGCTGTGTTCCTCCTGGGGGCTGTAGGGGCGAATCCATTTACTTGTATTTTACAGCTTCTTGAGGTGGCCCCACTCGTTGGCTCATTTTCCCCTTTCTTCATCTTCAAAGCCAGCAACGTTACATCTCTGTTCCTAGCTATTCCCTAGTCACATCTTTCTCTGACTGGTTCTTCTTTTCTGTATTCCTCTTCCACCTTCAAGGACCCTTGTGATTCCCTGGGACCACCCGGATACTCCAGGATAATTTTATTTTAGGGTCATCTGATGAGCAACCTTAATTCCATTTGTAAACTTAATTCCCCTTTACCATACAGTCTAACTTATTCACAGGTTCCAGGGACAGGATGTGAATGTCTTGGAGGGATGACATTTTTCTACAGCACCCATCTATGCATTTACTTAACAGTTCGTCAAACAACTATTATGTGGCAGGCAACCTCTTAGGCACTGAGGATATACTAGAGAACACGCATGTCTCCGACAGTTTGGAATTTACTGGGAGGTCATATGACATTAATTAAATTATCCAGCATTCAAGTATTAAGTTGCAACAGTAATAAGGAAGGAGGGATATTATGAGAACCTAAAAAAAAGGTGCATTGACCTAGTAAAAGAAGGCAGGAAAGACCTTTCTTGGGAAGTAATGACTATGGAGTTGAAATCTAAAGGAACAGTTGGAATTGACCAATTACAGAAGGGAGGAAAGAGAGGTCCACACCAAGGGAACAGCATATGCAAAGGCCCTCGAGCAGGAGTGAGCATAGCCAGTAAGAGAGACTGAGATAAGGCCACTGTGGCTGGAGGCCCAGCAGGAGCGTTCTATGATGTTTTATGTGATAGAGCTGGAAAAGCCCACGTGGGTCATGCTCTGCCATCTGTTTTGGTCATGCCCAGAAAACTGTGTGCATGCTATGGCAATTGAAAGCCATGCAATAATTTAAGTAGTGCAGTGACCTGACCATATCACATTATCTGTAGTTGATTTTGAAGGTAGAAGACCCAGTCCCTGTCTTCAAGAAACTTACAGTCTATTTAATAGAAGTTATAAAAACACACATGAAAAGTTAAGTAATGTTAAGAATTGAATAGCCAAACAACACAAGCAACAAGTATGTTGTTATTTGTTACAGATAAGAGGTCTGCATTTAGAAATGAAAATGAGGTAGTCTTAAGAAGTTTTTCTGGAAGAAGATAGACCACACACATACTTCACTATTAATACTATATTAAAGATAGTATATTAGTTTTCCATTGCTGTGTAACAGATTACCACACTCTTAGCTGCTTAAAACAATATTCACTTATTGTCTCACAGTTCTAGAGGTCAGAAGTCCAGCATCCTTGTCTGAATTCTCTGCTCAGGGTCTCAGAGGCTGAAATCAGTGTTAGCAGGGCTGCTTTCCTTTCTGGAGACTCTGAGGGAACAATCTGCTGCCAAGTTCATTCAAGTTGTTAGCAGAATAGTGTGGTTGTCGGTCTGAGGTTCCCTTTTCCTGGTCTTGTAACACTCTCCATCTTCAATGCCAGCAAAAGTAAATTCTTCTCATACTTTGAATCTCTCTGACTTTTCTTTCTGCTTTCCTCTTCTGCTTTAGGACTCATGTGATTGCACCGGTTCCACGAAATAACCCGGTGTAATCTCCTTATTTTAAGGTCAACCAATTAAGCTTAATTGCATCAGCAAAGTGCCTTTTGCCAGGGAAGGTAACCTGTTGAAGGTGACAGGATCTGGGCATAGAATATACTCAGAGGCCACAATTCTCTGCCACAGACACAGAACTAGGCATGAATGGGAAATTTCAAAGGATGTGCCTTTGAATTTTTTTATATGGCTGAGGAGGGAAGTTTAAGCACCATAATTACTGTGTTGTCGTGTGTGTGTGTGTGTGTGTGTGTGTGTGTGTGTGTATTTGCTATCATTATCATGAATTTCTGCAAGATCCAGGAATATATACTTTTTTAAAGCAAAACATCAAGGCCTTTGGTTAACTGCAGGGCACACGACCAACACAAAGGCTTTCAAATTCAATTTTTTAAAACAAAGTCTGAGCCAGCCAAACAAAATATATTTGTGGATAAAATCTGGCCCCAATGGCTGCCAGATGTGAACCTTGGATTAGATTCCCTATAAACCGGTGACAAAATAATGTAGAAAAATGACACTTAAATTTTGAGGTACTCAGAACTAGAACTATTTATTTTTTCTGTCATCACCAGCTTTTGAGAAAATGAATTGTTGTCTCTTTCTTGAAACATGTTCTCCAAGATGCCAGTCTCTTTCGGATATGCTTCAGTTTTGTTTGCCCCTCTTCTCCCATAACTCCTGGAATGCCCAGAACTTGGTCCTCTGACATCTTCTCGTTCCACATTCAGTCTAGGTGATCTCATTTGGTTCTTGGCCATAAATGCTACCTGTAGGATTATGACTCCCTAATTTGTATTTTCAGGCCTGACTTCTCTCTGGAATTCCTGTCATTTCTTTCCAGCTGCCTACCGAACATCTTCACTTCCCTTTCTAATATGCACCTACATCTTCATGTGTCCAACGCTGAACTTGTTTTGCCTCCAAAACTTGCTTCTTTTTCAATCTTCTCCATCTCAGTAAATGTCTACCCCATTCTTTCTGCTGCTCAGGCCCCAAATCTTGTTGTGATCCCTGATTTCTTCCTTTCTTTCACACCCTACATCGAATCTACGTCTATCTATGAACCCATCATGTTGTTTGGATCTTTGAAAGGTATCCAGGATCTGGCAATCTCTCACTATTCCCAATGCCGCCACTCTGGGACAGTCCAGAAACCATCTCTCTCCTGGATATTGTACTCTCTCTTGTTTGCACTCTTACTCTCCTACTATCTGTTATCCATACCTCAGCCAGAGTGATTGTAGTTTAAATATAAAACCTAAATCGGATCATATTCTTCCCCTTTTAAAATACCCCAATGGCTTTCCATGTTACCCAGAATAACTTCAGTGTCCTTCCCTTGGCTCATCATCTGGCTCTGCCTGTATCCCTGACCTTATCTCCAACATTTTCCTCTGTTTCTTATTACTTCAATCACATCGACCACCTTGCTGATCCTTGAATAGCTCAAGCACACTCCATCATCCTTTTCTCCAGTTGTCTTACCCAGTAGCTTCATTGGGTTGTCTACTCAAACGTCAAATACCTAGGAGGCCTTCCTCGACAACCTTAGATATCATAAAGTCGCCCCTCATCCAACTACAATTCTCTGTACCTTTTAATTTATTTAATTTATATTTTTAGAGAATTTTTATAAGTTTATGTGAACCAAAACTGACAACAGTTACTGGGAAGCAAGATCTCAAATGCTCCTTTACTTGGCTTAATTTTAAAAAGCATTTGTACTACATGACAAATGACATGTTATGCATTCATATGTTTATTGGCCTGGTGATTGTCTTTTCCCACCAGAATGTAAAATTGATGAAAGTAACCACTTTGTCTGTTTTGCTGACTTTTTTTTTTGAAGTAATCAGTATGTCGAACAGGAATAGACATGTATTTGTTAAAGGAATAAATATATGATATTTTTCTGGCAGGAATTTTTCTGAGTTAGTTCTACACTGGGCTTTGAATGAAGAAATGATGGATTGGTAGAGAAGAAAAGACAGGTATTTCTGGGAGAGGAGATAGTTCCAGGGATGGAACAAGTTGGGAGCGAGCAAGACCCAGATCTTATAAATAACTAATAAGAATACTACTGCTACTGCTACTAATAGCGCGTATGTATTGAACACTTACCATGTGTCAATTACTGCTTCACTATTTTAAGCCATTTAATTTTTTCAGTAGTTCTATTGGGCCGTTGGTATTACAGTTTCACTACTGTAGTACCAACTACTGAATGCTACTTTGTTCAGCTGAATGTTTCTTAAGGCCACTCCCAGTTTACAAAAGTACAATTATCACAAGTATAGAAGAGGTTGCCTGGTTTTCTCTAGTAGGTGGGCAAGGAACCCATTCTTCTCACAATTGAGTCATATTCATGAAATATAAATAAAAAAACGAAGGGGGTTGTGATCCAATTCTCCCTTCCATTAAGTATGATTGGAATTTTATCTGTTAAAATTGGCTACCTACTCTGATTTTAGGCTTAGAGTAGCTGTGATTCTACTCCCTTTCCAAATTTATGTCCTGCTACTTCCTTTTCAATACTAGGTTCCACTCAAACAGAGCTGCTTTGGGGTTTTTTATCTATACCCCAAAACTTTCCCCTTCTCTGCTTTCACTCATGCCTTCTTTGCTGCCTGTAATGCCCTCTGTCTATCTCAGCTAGTATAATACTTTTTAAATTAGTTTCAGGTGCACAAAACAATGGAATAGACGTTTACACCCCTCACAAAGTGATAGCCCCCTCCCGCAAGCTCTTACCCCTCTGGCATCGTATATAGCTTTTACAATTCCATCGACTCTATTCCCTATGCTGTACTCCATATCCCGCGACCATATATATATATGTATATATATATAAAATTATAGTTGACATTCAGTATTATTCAGCTTCAGCTTCAGGTGTACAGTGCAGTGATCAGGCATCTACACCATCCATGAAGTGGTCTCCCTAATAAGACATGTGCCCATCTGACACCCTACAAAATCTTTACAATATTATTGATTATATCCCCCAAACTGCCTTTCATATCCCCTGGCTATATTGTGACTACCAACTTGTGCTTTCTACTCCCCTCACCTTCTCCCTCATCCCCAACCCCTTTCCGACTAGCAACCATCAGGTTTTCCTCTGTATCTCAGACTATTTCTGTTTAGTTTGCTCATTTATTCAGTTCTTTAGATTCCATGTATAAGTGACATCATATGGTATTTGTCTTTCTCTGTCTGACTTATTTCACTTTCAGCTAGTGTAATCTTACCAGGACTTCAAGACTCACTCAAAGACCACCTCTTCTCTGATCTACCACCTGGATAGAAATCTGTACCTCTCAGGTCTTCCTGCAATTTTTCTTTCTTTTTCCTTTTTAAAATTTGTGCAATGGCATTTGTCATTTTATCTTTTATAACCTTGCAATGTGTGCATTTCTTATCTTTTCTGCTAGATTTTAAGGTCCCCGTGGGCAGAGTTCATGTCTGATTCAATCATCGGGTATCGTAGTTGCACATTGATGGCCTCAAATAAATAATTACTAAATGAATAAATTAATAGTAAGTATTTAAATGAAGGGAAAGATATACAGACTTTAATAAAACACTGTTAGCCTAGAAGGACCTAGAAATTATATTGATAGCATATGTCCATGCCCCTGGTTATACCTGTCTTTAAAATGAAAAACTGAAGAAAAATCAATAAATCCTAAGAGAAGTCTATATTATTCCCAATCATTTTCTTGAGATATGAGCTTTAGTTTTACTTGCTCCTCATATCACATGTTAGAAGGGAAAACACGGTCCTACAGATTGTTCAGTAGAAACAAATAAGACAACATCTATAAAACTGAAGAGCTAGATGAAATTGGATATAAGCAAGTCCATTCATACACTTCATCTATGAAATTAACCAGTGTATATAAATAATGGACACCATCACTGAAAATGATATCTGAATCAAGGATGCCATATACCCATTATACACAATTTACTCTTTTATTCAGTGTCCAAACTGAATAAATAACCAAATACCCTTTTCACTGATAGGTATGATCCCAACCCAGTACTCTGGACAGCCACTACCAATTGATCTGAGTTGACACTTGAGAGAAAACCTGTTTGTTATACCTCATATCTAAATCATCATAAATGATGGAGGAATTTTTCAAAGGTGTTTTCTTGTGTTTTGTTAGTTTGTTTGTTTCTAGTTTGAGTTGTATGAAACTTCTGGGACCCAGGTGAAGGATATGTATAGATCAGTATAGAGTTGTACGTATGTATCCATTATAGAGTGGTCACAAGATACTTGCTCTTCTATGATGCCTCCTGCAGAAGCCATATTGTATGCAGCAATGCCTCCTAACAAGTGTTCATTATTAGATGTGATAGGTATCAAAGTCTCCCAGGCAATTGAATTCAATACTCTTTTTTTTTCCCTGTAAATAACAAGTTGCTTGAGAAAGGTTTGAATTTCATACGTGTGTGTGAGAAACTTCATCTCATCTGAGTTCTACTGAAATGTTATGTCATAAACTTTTCCAGGAAATCAAAAATAGCCTAGAATTCATTTTTTTCTTTTTTAACCAGAAAATTTGTGTGACCTGCGTGGACTAAGAGCAGTCCAGGGAGCTTCAAGTGACAGCAATTAATTATTGGTTTGTCGATCTAGACCAGAGGTCCTCAACCAGATGCAATTTTATCCCCAATGCCCTCACTGGGAACTTTTGTCAATGTCTAGAGATGCTTTGGGTTGTCAAAACTGGGAAGGGAGGTGCCACTGTCACTAGTGGTAGAGGCTAGGGATGCCTTTACAGTGCACAGGACAGTCCCTACAACAAAGAGTCACCTTGCCCAAAATGTCAATAGTGCCTTTCTTGGGAAACCCTGATTTAGATGGAGTCTTTCTAGAATGTTAGCTCACTGAGGACAGGAATGTGCTTTTCTTAGAATTGCTAACACAAAGCCTGGAACATGGTAGAAAATCTTTATTTATCCATCACAGTGTAAATATTCATATGTCTTACTGCAGAAATATCAATGTGTTTGCTTGTAGGGTGTGTGCCAGGCCCCACAAGGCTGTACACAGAGCATGGTAAATGCATCATACTTTTCCAAAATCTGGCAAAACCAGAATTCTCAAACTCACCAGCTACAAAGCTTTTCTTTTAAATATATTTTATTTTTTAATTACAGGTGACATACAAGATTATATTAGTTTCAGGTGTATAACAGTGATTAGACATTTATATAACTTACAAAGTGATGACCCCAATAAATCTAGGGCACATCTGACACCATGTATAGTTTTTACAGTATTACTGACTATATTCTGTGTGCTGTACTTTACATCCTCATGACTATTTTTGTAACTACTAATTTGTACTTCTTAATCCCTTCCCCTTTTTCAACCACTTCCCCAACTCCCCTCCCATCTGGCAACCATCAAAATGTTTTCTGTATCTGTGAGTTTGTTCCTGTTTTGTTTGTTCATTTATTTTGTTTTTTAGACTCCACATAAAAGTGAAATCATATGATGCCAGGTTTTTAAAATATATCTTTTTCTCAATTCTTACAATCACTCCATGAATAAGCGTTATGTTTTTTTCTCATTTTATAGATGAGGAGACTGATGCTTAGAGAGGTTAATAACCCACAGCAGAAGCGCTAAGATATAAAGGGCAGTGTTTACATAGAACCTAGATCTGCCTTATTCCCAAGTCTCAATTCGTTCTGGCTTCTTCAATAAACTTATTGGGTCTATGGCTAGCAACAGGTGTGTTCCTCTTCCTATTTAAAAGAATGGGTATAAAATACGTAGAAAGTATGGTAAATGGTAACATACATTGAAGATAAATTTCATTTCTTTTTTTATTTATTATTACTTTTTTGAGTGAAGAAACAAGACAATTCCTTTCCTGAACTAATAGATTTAAAAGCAATTTAAAAATGTTCTAGGAAGCTACTGTAATGAATATGGTTTCTTTTCAAGAGAAACATTTGTAAGGGGCTTCCAGAAAGTTCTATAAACAGCCTGCCCTTATCCATTTACGCATACGCATATGCACACCCCTCAAATCCTACTACCTAGGATTTATGAATTGCTTACCTTTTCTAAACTCATTAGCAGCGTGGGAATAATAATTCCTTCCTCATAGGATTATCGGGAGGATTGAATAAGTTCATGGGGATAAGAGTGTAGAACAGTGTTTGGCATATTTTAAGTGCCCAGTGGTGATTTCTTTCTCAGATCTTCAGAGAGAACAAGTACCCTGGCTTTCTAGTGCAGTGTCTTGGTGTCACATGTCAAGATAACTTTGTTGATACTCCATTTTCCCATCATCCTAGTGGATTTCCAAAGAGCCTCTTCAAATTAGTTCACTGTCAACCTATGAGATGTGTAAAATTACTCTCTCATCCCCACTCCAACCACTTGGACATCATCCTCAAGTTGACTCCAGAACATTCTGAAGTTATACATTAACATGACTTTATTCTCAGGACGCATCAATCACTGGGGAAAACAAAATGGAACATAAATTCTGGTGAATCTCTATAACATATATAACTCTAAAACAATTAAAACTTGCAATTTGCGTATATATGTATTTATGTTTTTTCAATGAACCTAAGAACCAAAAAATGAGATATATATAATCAATAAGAAATGCCCTATGGCTCTTTAACACACAAGATTTCCCAAATTCCTTAAATAAACTGGTCATGTTCCCATGATCATAAGCAGAGTTGATACATTATGCCATTGTAAATGCTGTTTTATAAATTAAAATTTTATTTGTTCAAATAGTTGTCTTACTTTCTCCTCATGACAGCTCCCAAAGGAGATGATATCCTGTGGACCACATCTAGGGAAAACTGTGTCTATCTTACACCTGAATCTTATTTTAATAGAAATGGGAAGCACGTTGCTTGTTTTGGGCTCCGTGCTCATACTTTGAATAGTTGCAATTGATAGTGAGAACTCTACTCTCAAGCTAGATATATCAGAGCTTAAGAAGTCTGGAAAAATTGTTCCCTTTTCTTATCATTTTGATAACTATTCTTAATGATTCCAGGTGATATTTTCTTCACTAACCAAACGCTTAATGTCACATGTTTTGATAGTGGCACAGAAAGCAAATTGAACTAAAATGTGTCATCAACCAGTTTGCTTTAGAATAGCTTTATTCTTTGAACAATCGGGAACATTATCTTCTTGGTTAAAACCTGTGATTAACGTTGAAGAATTCAAACTTGTATAAGTCACTGGATTATTTTTGAGAAAGGATAAAAGGGGCCATCAAGCATATCCTGGTTTATTCAGGAAAAAAATAATTCTGTAGTTGTTACCTGTTTCCCTCACCTAAAAATACCTCATCCTGCTTTTTCAGATTCAGTCTTCATTCCCAAATCACTCCCAAATTGTAGGTAAATATAGCACGTTTTGGATTTACCAAGCTCTGACTCCCTGAAAGTTGACTTGGAAATATCTTAAGTGCCACAGATATTGACAGAATGACCAAAGCAGACCTGTGACTTTATTTCAGGGAGAAGTGCCCGGTGGGAACACCAAGTGATGTTTCACTTCAAAGGATTTGGTCAGGGTAGTGGAAAATGCGGTGTCTGGAAATAGTACGGTTATATTTCCTAGTCTTTTAGATGCTCCCATTTTGGCAAGAACAAACAAACAAATGAAATTACAATAAATTCAACCGAGCAGTCACAAAGAATCTAAAAAAAGAAATGTATTCTAGAAATTGAAATCTCCAGGGTTGATTAGTACTGAAATGTCTGTGGCATTAAAATAACATCAGAAGATTTTTTAGAATAAAACACTGTCAAAAGTATATTGTCCTCTTCAAGATTCTGCTTGATCCTTACAAAGAGTTTCCAACATATTCTGGGACAAGAGGAAAGTTCCCATTTGCAAAAGTACAGGTAAAGAAATGGATGGGAGGGAGGGAGAACGCTTTGTCTGTCCTTCTCTTCATTGTGATAGAAAGCTCCAGGGCCTTCTGTCCCTGACCTTAGTCCTTTGAAGAGGGGCAGGGGGGTACAGGTCCAGCTCAAGCTTGCCTTTAGTCAGTGATCTGTGAATAGCTTTCGGTCCCTTAATGACGTGAGCGCAGGCTCCAAAGGGAACGGGTGACTCAGAGCGCAGGAGGCACAGAGATTGCCTGAGCAGCCATTAGCACGTCATTGGTAATCCCAGCGACACCTTTCACATCCGCGGTATTTGTCTCCATGCTCTCCGCAGAAGACTGTGAGAATGTTTTATTTAAGGGCTCTGGGCTGCCTTCTGCCTGACGAATGGCTTGTCTGCAGGGCTTACTAACACTTGCAGATCTTTCAAGAGGAGAGGGGGTGCAGAATTCTTAGTAATGTTACAGGCCATTTCCGTGAACGCAGACATGATGCTCTGCACTTTGGAAACTGCATGGCAAATTAAAACCGCAGCCCTTTCGCTTCATGACAGAAAGAAGCAAAGACTCAGCCGTTATTGTGCAAAGGAAATTCTATTTAATTCCGTAAATACCTGTTAAATATCTAGGGAAGGTAGTATAAAATAGTGGTTAAGAGCACGTTTTGTGTCATCTCATAGGACTCCATCTGAATTCCAATTCTGTTGTTTTCTACTCTGTGACTTTAGATGAGTACCTTAGGGTCTCTGAGCCCCAAATTCTGCATCTGCAAGTGGGAAATAATGGGACCATCGCATAGAATTCTTGTAAAGATTAAATGATTGAAAGTATATATCAGCAATTGGCAAGTAAGAAGCACAGGATACATGGTAGCTATTTTATTTTTGCTTACTGCTCACTGGACTAGGTGCTGGGCTAGGCGTCTGTCCACACCGTGCAGTTCCTCCCTGGAGAGTCTAGGGAGAGATAGGCAAGCAAACAAACTGAAACGAACTGTGATAATTCTGTATTAGCACAGAATTTTAACGTGCATAAGACTCACTGGGGCATCTTGTGAAAATAAAGGTTTTGATTCAGTAGGTCTGGGGATGTGCCTTTAGTCTGCATTTCTTACTAGCACCCAAGTGTTCATGATGATTCTGGTCCAAGGACCCTACTTCGAGGAGCTAGAACCTAGAGCAATGTATACCGTGCAAGGGGAACAAATAGAGGAGCAGCAGGTTCTGACTGTTCGCTGAGTTTCTGCCTTATGGATGCTGAACACGCTGCACCTTTTCCTCCAATTCTTCCATCCCCCTTGCTTGCAGCCCCAGGACCTTGCTCACATGTAACAGCACAATGCTAAACAAAGGAAGGGAGAGTCCAACGAGAGGCATGTTTATCCAGGAACAACTTTTGGAAAAGGTAAATCTTGAGCTAGCCTTTGAGGTAATGGTGGACATGGATGGTCACCTAGAAAGGTGAAAGGAAAAGGAGCAGGAAAGCATGCCTTTTCTGTCAAGTGCACAAAATTGTTGGTTTATAATATATTCCAAGAGCCAGGGAATATGCAACGGGAGATAAATATAGTTATTGAACATTTGCCACATTTATGAACTTCAAAAATGTTGAGAGAACATTTTTATTTTTTCCTTCTCACACAGGAGGCTTTGGAAATGTGTACAATTAGCTTGGATTATCAACCCCAGTGGGTGGGGAGTTCCACGTGCACCTCCCACGATTTCTTACGAGTGTAACTCCTGCAAGCAGCACCAAGCAAACACAGCTCTGGCTGCTTTCCTTTGGACAACTAAAGTCTCATTCCAAATCACACCTAGAGGCAATGCTTAGGCTTAATCATAGGGCATTTGAGAGTTGAAGTAGTTAGGTTAGCATCCAACTGGGTTTGCAGACCTGCTGCGTTTAGGGATCCGACACTTTCTAGCAAGCCCTCTGTGTGTGTCTGTTTCCTTCTATTGTCCACACCTCCAGGGCTCTGCTCCTGCAGATTCTCCTGCCTGTGGCACTCTCCCAACTCTCCTCACCCAACTGACTTTTAAAACCTAGTTACGGATTCATTGTTCTAGTCAAGACCATCTTCATCTCCCCTTGACTACTTTCTTCTTTCTTGTCATCAGATTGTCCAGCTACAAATATAAGGCTGGAAAGTCTTTGTATGGTTCATCTGTATGTATCCTTCCTACTACCCAGCTCCAAGCCGTTGACATTGGAGGAGCCACGGATTTACACACTAACAGTGATTAGGAGCGTTTGCTTTTCAGAGGGGGCCCTCGTGGATTTGAATTTCAGCCCTGCTACCCAATCGTTGTCTAATGTTAAGCAAAGCACATTAGCAACAACACAACCACACTAACTTTGTTAATAATGAACACTTCCTTAGTTCTTCCTATGTGCTGGGCCACTGTGCAAATATTTTATATATACTCTCATTCAATCATTGTAACAGCTTTATGAGGTTGATACTGTATTGCTTGCTACAAGTCTTAACTTCATCTGCAAAATATATTATTTATGGTAATTGCTATTTCAGTAATTGCTACCTCTTCTGTAAATAAGGTGATATATGCAAAAGATCTGTCACAGTGTGTGACACTAGTGAGCATGTAGGAGTACGTGTGAACATGTATGCACATACTGATAGGGGCACACAGACATCTGTGCTGAACCTATGTATCTATGCTACACCTCTAACTCATCATCTCAAAAGGGTCGTATTATTTCCTTCCCGATCTCAGTTATTCACATTACCACCCACCCACCCAAGCTAATAACCTAAGATGCATCCTAGGTTCATCTCATTCCCATAGCACCTACCTATGTTCATAAGAACAATATGAGGTCTGTACCATTATAATCCACACTTCACATTTTAATGAAACCTTAATACTCACACGATCTTGTGAGGTAAGTACTAGTAATGTCCTTATTTTACAGATGAGTAAACGGAGGCACAGAGTAAATAAGTAGCTGGCATATGGTCCCATGAGGAGGACCCCACACCTGAATGATGTGTTTAATGTCTGTATTTCCTCTGCATATCTAGACACAGATGGCAGCATCTCAGCTGGAGGCAGGAGGAAACTGTTGCAGGCTGATGTGGGTAGAGTTAAGGCAGCCTGGCGGGGGACACTCTACCCCAAGATTTGGATTCAAAGATGGGGCTCTTGACCTTGTGCCTTGGGCACATTTAGTTGAAAAACAAACAAACAAACAAACAAAAGGAGATATATTCATATAACTTAAGAATGAGGGAGCACATTGTGCGGTCATCAGAAAGTTGCCCATAAATAAAATGATGGAACTAGAGCCAAGCCTTAAGGTGTCTGCAAAATCATCACCCATCCACTCTCTCTGTCTTTGCTCTGTTTCTGTAGGCACACAGGCTCTCATCTCTCTAGACAGATTTTTTTATCCTTCTCTCTCAGCAAATTGATCTTATCTACTCACTCATTTATTGCAATTGGTTTATATGTCCCTCAGGCAGCAGTCTTTGCTCTGCATGACCTTTCTACTTGGCTTGCTATGAAGTGTAATAACTTTTCAGTGTCCACATTCTGAATACATGGAAGAGGAAATATGATTTGCTTGTACTGGGCAGGTGTTTGCCATTGGTCCAATCGACCATGGATAAGGAGTGAGATAACATGATATGAATATCAGTAGTTCAAGGCTGTAGGCTGAGCAGTACTCTAAGGGAAAAAAAATATGGGTATCAAGAAAATTAATACAATTTGTGGTTCATCTAAGACCCTGGAAAGCCAAGGCTAGAAGGAGTAGAACTAGGACACATTTGAAGGACACTGGATTTAAGATTAAAGCATGATCATTAACAGGATCACTTAAAGTTGAATTTCCAAGCAATCTATCCAGAGATCTTTAATATGGCTCTAGTAAGGATAGAATTACACCCCTTCCCCACCAGTCTATGGTACAATAGGGGAGGGGTAAGTGATTTTAGCTGAGAAAAGCAGAGTGCTACAGGGGCAGGATATCAAGCAGATCATTAGGTTCTTTGAAGCCAGTAGAGCCAATTCCTTACCTTTCCTTATCTGGAGGAATCAGGCATTATTCCTTTGGAGACATTAAGGTCTCCAAAATTAAAGTTTTGATTTTACAAGTATGCCTGGTTGCCTCAATATAAACAGCAACATAAAATCTCCAGGCAACTGCTGGAGCAATATTTGTCATTGAGGAAGTCAGACAACCCACACCTGATGAGCAACTCCTATGTGCCCCGTACTTTCCCTATGTTATTTAGTTTTCCTACAGCAATCCTCTGAAGCAGTTATCAACATTACTCCCATTTTACAAAAGGGAAGTAGGTTAAGTAATAAACAAGTAGTTCTTTGTTGCTCAAGCTACCAACCAGTCCAGCCCTTCTTAGTTTCAAATTTTCCCTTCACTTTCTTCTCTCTTCTCTTCCCTCCCTTCACTTACCTTCCTCTCCTTTCTCTTTTCTTCTTTTCTTTTTCCTTCCCTTCCTTTTCCTTTCAATGCCATTTCATTTTTACATTGAAGAATTTGGATCAGGCTTTGTGCTTCAGGTTCTATTTTGGACTCCATTTTGGCTGTGGATGTGATTAGTCTGATCTGTGAATGTTTGATTCAATACCTGGACCTGTCCCATTAATGTCATTGATGGTGGACCCATACATCCTACCTAGACACCCAGGATTGGCTGCTCCTACTTCCCGCCTCTCCCTATATGGCTGCCCACCCGAGGGTACTTGACAGCCCTGCTTGGTTCTCCATTGTTCTGAGAGTCATCCATGGCTATCAGCATCTCAGCCACCCATTTACCACTTTCATATTATGGAACCCTTTTTATTTCTTGGCATTCAATAGTTAGCATTTCTTTTACAAACTAGAAATGCCCAAAGCATTCCTCATTATTAGCAAAAAGGTTTCAATACTCACACTTTCACTCCAGTCAGATTTGGGTTCAAATGTGATTACAGTGAGAGAATTGTGATGATAAATCTGGCCAGCTCTGCTGTAACTCAATCAGTTGGACACTAACAAAGGGAATGATAGGGGCTTCAGGGAAAAGCCAGGACAGCAATTAAGGTGCTGGCCTTTAAAGGAGATGTTGGGAATATTTAAGCCTTTACATTTAGACCTGGTGGCAAAGCAAGAAAGATTATGATCACTGTTACTGTGCTGAAGAGTAGTTTCTTATGTGCCTGAGAGACCTTTGGGATTTGAGGCCATATTGGTGCTTTGTGTAAGATCCTGTTCCTGAGGTTTAGTTTTTTTTTTTAAACTACTTAATTGAAGTACGATTCACATGTAAAAAGCTGTACATATTTAATGTATACCATTCAATGAGTTTGGAAATAAGTATACACCTATGAAACCATTGCCACTGTCAAGGCCATAAGCTGACCCATCACCTCTCAAAGTTTCTTCCTGCATCATCATCATAATTATTATTATTATTTGAATACTTAACATAAGCTTTACTTTCTTAGCAGCTTTTAAGTATACAATATTGTATCATTAGCTTTAGGCATTATGCAGTACAGTAGGTCTCCAACACTTATTTATCTTATGAAACTGAAACTTTTTCACAGAGGGAACAGAGAAAGATAAATAGACAGAAAGTTCCCCAAATGTGGGTGTGGGATGGGGGAAATAACCATCTAGAGCCATGATAACCAAAGAATCCCAAATAGACTGAACATAAAGAGATCTTCACTGAGGAATATTATAATTAAATTGTGAAAAGTCAAAGACAAAGAGAATTTTGTAAGCGGCAGGAGAAAATAAACTAGTTACATAGAAGGGAACCCATTAAACTATAAGTGGATTTCTCAGAGGAAACCTTAGAAGCCAGGAGAGAGTGGGATGATATAGTGAAAATGCCAAAAGAAAAAATAAAAACTACCAATCAAGAATACTATACTCAGCAAAGCTGTTCTTCACAAAGATGCAAAGAATTTCCAAGACAAATAAAAGCTGAGGGAGTTCATCATCACTAGACCTACCTTACAAGAAATGTTGAAAGGAGTTCTTCAAGCTTAAATGGAAGGGCCTAATTACAACATAAAAACATAAGAAAGTGTAAAACTCACTATAAAAGTGAATACATTATATAGTCAAATTCATATTGCTCTAATGCTGTAATGATGGTGTATAAGTCACTTTTAACTCCATGAATTTTTCTTTGCTTCCCCTTTATCTCCTTTGTAAAACTCATAACAATATTATTACAGTTGTTTTTGAGGAAAGGAGGCAACCAGATCAGAATTCCCTCCTTATCCCACACCAGTCTTGCTCCCATAGCCTCTATTCCACCAACATCTCTGTAATATAAATGAAATGTAAATCTTCCAGTCCTCATCGTATATGAATTTTCAGCAAAATTTGGCCCTCTTATCTGCTGCCTTTTTGTCTTATTCTCCTGGATCTTTTCCCTCCCACTTCTTTGGCTATTCTTTCTTAAGATCCTTTGCGAGATTCTCATCATATATCTGATCTTCAGATAGTCAACACTTCTATAACATTTAGTATGTGCCAGGCACTCTTCTAAGCACCCTACATATATTATTTTAGTATACCCTTAAAACACTCTATGAAAAGTTATCCTAGCTTTACAGATAAGAAAATTAAGACACAGAGAATTTAAGTAACTCTCAGAGCTGGGGATTTGACCCTAGGAAATATAACTCCAGAGGCCATGTCCTTGAGAATTACACTAGACTGCTTCTCTTTTTGGCATTTCTCAGGATTTTATTCCAAAGCCTTCTTAGCTTCTCACTCCATGCTTCCTATCTAGGCAGTCACAGCAGTTGCCATGGCTTAAATTATCATCAAAAGGCTGAGACCCCCATTAAATTATATTGATAGTTCTGACCTCTCCTTAACTCTAGACACTTACATTAAACTGTTTACTAGATATTGCCATTGAATATCCAACTGAGACCTGAAATAGAACAAGTACATGTTCTTAGACTCCTTGTACATTTCCTTCATAACACTTGTCACAATTACAATTAAATAACTAACAGTAATTATTTGCTTCTGTCTATCTTCTCTGTTAGAATGGAAGATTGCTGAGGGTGGGATATCTGTTTTGTTCATCATGGTGCTCACAACTCTTAGCATTGTGTCTAGCGTGCTGTAGGTGCTCAAAAAATATCTTTTGAATGCGTGAAATACTGAAAGAACAGTAAAGGAATGTTTAAAAAGAAAATGTTGTTTTAAGTTCTGTTACACTTTCCATTTTAATGTGAAACTTGCTAATAATATTCATCACTTGGATGTGTGTTAAATAAATTGTATTCACAGTGATTTAAAAACTTAGTATTCCAACTTTTCAACTAACATATTTAGTTTTCATACGAATTTTATTATGTTAATGTTGCATGTGTTAAATAACAATTCTCTATTGTTAAACAAAGATTTCTTCTCAGCATTCAGTTATTACAGGCATATTTGTAGTAAACATTTTTATGCAAGTAACTATGTTACTGTTGTGAAATATTTCCTTAAAATAAATTTTTAAAAGTATTCCAAATTTTAATAGCACAAATACTGTTATGGTTCCTGATAAATATTATAAAATTACTTTACAAAACACTGTTGCGTGACACCACCAGCAGCAATAAGATGAATGTTTTCATCAATATTGAAAATAGTATTGCTGATTCTGCATACAAACTTAGGGGAACTGCAGAAGTGCAGATGAAATGTTTTTCATGAACAAAAGACTCTTGCTCCTGGTAACTGATCCTGGTTCCATTTAATTTTAATTTTAATTGTGGTAAAATACACATAACATAAAATTAATCATTTCAACAATTGTAAAATATTCAGTCAGTGCCATTAAGTAATTTACAGTGTTATACAACCAACCTCCCTATCTAGTTCCAGAACATTTTCATCATCCCAAACAGAAACCCTGTATAGGCAAACCTCAGAGAGATTGTGGGTTTGGTTCCAGGCAACTGCAGTAAAGCCAATATCACAATAAAGTGAGTCACACAAATTTTTTGGTTTCCCAGTGCATATAAAAGTTATGTTTACAATATGCTGTAGTATATTAAGTGTGCAATAGCATTATATCTGAGAAATAATGTACACACCTTAATTAAAAAAAAAAAAACACTTCATTGCTAAAAAATGCTAACCATCATCTGAGCCTTCAGCAAGTCATAATCTTTTTCCTTTGGAAGATCCTACCATCAATTTGGAAAAATGCAACATCTGTGAAGTGCAGTAAAGTGAAGTGCAATAAAGTAAGATATGCCTCTAACTCATTAAGCAGTGACTTCTCATTCCTCCTTCCCCCTAAGCTCTGGAAACTACTAATCTGCTTTATGGAATTGCCTCTTCTGGATACTCCATATAAATGGAATCAGGTGTGCAAACAAAAACTTGTACTCGAAGATTCATAGCAGCTCTATTCACAATAGCCAAAAAGGTAGAAGCAACCCGAATGTCCATCAACAGACAAATGGATAAACAAAATATAATATATTTATACCATGGAATATCATTCAGCCATAAAAAGAAATGGAGTCCTGACACATGCTTCAATGGGAATGAACCTCACAATTATTATGCTAAGTGAAAGAAGCCAAATACTAATTTCTCTTTATAGTTCACTAAACCATTTAAACAGTATACATCAAGGCAAACAGCTTAGGCAGATGAAGTACCTTTGAAACGATGTACCAACTTTGAGTCAGGCCCCACTCTATGTGCTAAGGCTACAAAATGAATCAAAAACAGCTATTTAAAGCAGGTCACAACCTAGTAGAGATAGAAACATGTAAATAAGTCATTAACATAGTGTATTTTGCAGAAGTATGTCATCTGTGCTGTGACAGCCCAGAAGAGGGAAAAACTAATTCTATCCGGAAGAGTCAAGGAAAGATAAAGAAAGAAGGTATTATTTTAATTTAGCCCTGAACTATGAGTAGGGATTGTCAAGAAGGGAATTGGGGTACGAGTTCATGGGCAAGCAAGGTAGAAAAGGAAAATATCTTCAACTTGCCCTTTCCTTTTCTACTTTCTCAGATGTCTTCTCTTGGCTTCACCATAGCGGCTCATCCTCTCATTACTCCAGTTTTGACATAAACTAAAAATAATTTTGGTTTTACTTTAATAAAAACATCTTCTAAAGAAAAGAGTAGTACAGAACCAGGCAAGATTGGAACTTTGTCCGTGGTCCATTACTTTAATACTTTGTCAATATTAATAATGTCAGTATTAATTGATATTAATAACATGCATGTTGGATGCTACCTTTTTCTCAGTTCATTTTCATTGGTTTATAAGAAGAAATAGGGTATGGATTTAGTGATATTCTCAAATGTAAGGGAAAACATTTCACTAATGGTTAGAATTATGATCATTTTAATTATCAAATGCTTGTGTCTGGATCTTGCAATGAATGAATGACTGTGGCAATAGTCTCGGACTCTGAGTCCACATAGTATAGAATGAGCACCCCACATATGAAGCATATGTGCCCCCATGCCTTCTTCCCACTCCATGACAGGCATCTCTAATAGATAATGACATTCTTTGCTGATGAGCCTGGACATACCACCGAATGCCTTTTCAGATAGGCAGCCATACCACGATTAATCAGCAGCAGTTGATAAAATTTCACTTCCTGTGTCTGCTAGAAGACCATATTGGGTTTCGGAGTCAGAATTTGTGGGTTTGAGGCCTAATTCTTTCCTTTCCAACTTAGGTAACTTCTTCAAACCTCATTTCCTTCAGCAGGAAAACCTACTAATGGCTACTTTAAACGTTGATACTGGGGGATTAAATAAGGTCAAACCTATGAAGGACATAGCTCCAGTAACTTAGCAGGTGCTCAATAGATAAGTTTAGTGAAATCAGGATCCCTGTGACTTGCCTAAATTTTCTGCATCTTGCTTCCCTGCATCTCTTGTGTCCAAAAGAAAAATAACAGCTGCTTCTATTATTGTAGTGGTATTGCAGTTCTTCCTTTCACCCAAAGGAGAAAACTGGGAGCCATTGTCTACTTCCCCCTTTTTCAGCCTGCATCACTGAATCCTGTTAACTTATTTTGAAGCAACTCTAATTCTTTTTCTTCCTCTGAACTGACCCAGCACCACCATACACCAGGGAAGGTTCATCACCATATGCCTGTATAATTTCATTAGCTTCCTGTCTTTCTTTCCTCTATTCCAGGGTTTTTCAACTTTTGCAGTATTAATGTCTTGGGCTGGATGGTTTTTCATTGTGAGGAGCATTGTTGGATATTTAATTGCATTCCTGACTTCTACGTACTAGATGCCAGTAGCACTTTCCCAGTTGTGACAACCAAAAACGTCTCCAGACATTTTTGCGTGATGGGGAATAGGGAGACAAATTGTCCTCAGTTGGGAACTACTGCTCTAGTCTCATCTTTTTGAACCATTTCTCCAGCTGAGAAATTAATTTCTATGAATAGTGTTCTTGCTCTGTTTTCTCAGTTTAAGAACTGTCAATAGAGTATTTCCCAAAGATTATAATATTTTTGCCTACCTTTCAAGTTCATCAATAATTGTCCATTCTTCTTTCCCTGTCTTTCTTTGGACCTTTTCAAGCTTTAATACGGATTTTCAAACTTTAATGTGCTTATAAATCACTGAGAAATATTTTAAAATGCAAATTGTGCTTTAGTAGGACTGGGTGGGGGCTGAGATTCTGCTTTTCCAACAATGTCCTAGGTGAAGATGATGCTGCTGGTCCACCCACAAAGCTCTTTGAATAGCAAAGCTTTGAAAGACATCAATGAAGTGATTCAGTGTCTACTGAGAGTTCATAAAGGACCAGGTCCAGCTTAAGAGGAGCACACAGACCAGCAGGAAAGAGAGAAAGAAACAAATAACTATAAGAAAAAATGATATCTATTATCATGAGTATGGATACAATGACACAGAGATGCACAGGAATGAGAAATTCATTCTGCCTGGGCTGATAGGTAAGTAAACGGTAAAGAGGAAATTAGTGACAATCACAGAAAGCTTTGATGAGGAAGTGATCTTTGATTTGGGCCTGGAGAAGATGTAGGTGGTCTGCCAGGTGGAGTGGAAAGGGAAGTACTTACGCAGAGAGTGGGAGCAGCCTGAGCAGAAGCAGAGAAGAATAAAAATGCATAAGGTATTGACAAAAGTATGTTCAGTGTAGTGAGAGTCCAGGCTGGCTCTGAAGAAGTTCTGAGTCAACTGCCTTCAGGTTAGGAAGTGCCCTGTCATACTAGGTATTTGGCTTTTATTAGATTAGCAAGATGGACGCATTGATGGTTTTTAAGTAGAAAAACAACACGATCAGATGTGCGAGTTTGCAAGATCATGCTGATGGCAGTGTGCGTGGGGGGTTACAACGAGGACCCCCCCAGGAATCCAGCCAGGCTGCTAGGGGTGAGGATTGTCTCTAGGATGCGAAGAGTGGTGGTGAGTGGGAGCTGATTCACACCAGCTCTGAGAGTGGACTGTGGGCCTCTCTTCCCAACTCCATGTGTCGTATCATGTTGGTTGCTTGAAACTGACCAGAGTGGGAACATTTACAACATGAAAACCGGCAAATGCCAGAAATGTTTCCCTGAGAGCTAGTGTTAAGCATTTACCAGCACACTACTGAGTGGAAAGGACTGAGGTAGACAGGTGTGAACCACCTGGAGGAGATTTATTAGATGTGTCACGATGAAGGGCGAGAATGCTTTGCAGATAACCTGCCCTCGTTTGGGCAACTCACTAGATTCATTCTTTTAACGCAATAAATGCTTACTGAGGGCCCACTGTGTACCTGGCCCTGTTCTGAATACTTGCCACCATGGAGCTTACAGTCTGCTGATGTGGTTGTCCTTCACTGAGCCAGGTGAGATGTGGGAGGGGTGGGAGATTCTTCTTTTAGTTTGGTATTGATATGGAGGGGATCCAGGTGGAGGTTTTCAGTCATCGACGTTCAGCCATGTCCTGTGCTATACTTTCAAAAGCATTTCACATACACTTCTAATGAAATGTTTACAATAACTTTTAGGGCAGATGGAAGAGGTATGGGTTGCCCAGGGAGGAAAAAAACACTAAGGCTCAGATACGGTATTTGAAGAGATTTTCTCGAAGTCACCGAGCAAATTGGTGTCAGAGTCAGGATTGGAGTCCTAGGGTTCTGATGACTTGCCTAGTCCCCTCTCCCCAGTACCCACTCTGCCCTCTGCTTACTGACCAGAACCAATGCGGTGAGGAGGCAGTCACAGAGACCTTCCTTTGCATGCTGACGCCGTTGTCACCCTCAAAGTGCTTCCCCAACTGTGATCTCAGTTACTCCTCACGGCCCTGGGTGCTACTCCACAGCATGCACTGGGCTTGTTGCTATATGCAGATTAGCTGAGGAGTCATGGGATCCCTGCTCTGCAGTAGCTCTGATTATGCTAATCGTGGTTTTGCCTGGTGTTGCTATTTGAGAACAAGCATCTCCCATTCTTGTTTCTGCTTCCTCTGTTTCTGCTTCTGAGTCCTTTCCATTTCACTCATTTCTGTCTCTAAATAACATAAATAGCATACCTCAGGAGAGTATTAAATAATAATAATAAATAACAGTAAAATATTTATTAAATGCCTAGTACGTTATCCATAAAATATTTTAAAAAATGGAAAATGTACCAGACTGCTCCAAAAATTGTATTATAGTAAATATTCATTTTCTAATATTGTATTATAATATTAAAACAAAGGAAATATAACGTCTAATGTAACAGATTTAGAAATCGGAGGCTCCAACTGCTCAGGGGTCAGGGGTTCACAAAACCAAATCCTTCTCATGTCTGGAATTAGCAAATGCCTCGCATGTAGGTGGACCCCTAGGCAGAACAGGAACTATTTCCCAAATGGCACAGCACTCTAACTTTCCAAAGTGCAGCTACTTTCACATAACCAGCTTTCCCTTTTTCTTTTGTAAAAGCATTTTTTTTTGCGTGCACATGAGTGTATGTCTGAATATATATTTATATGTGAGACTATATATATAGATATGAGTGTATCTAAAGCAGCTACAGTAGTGTTGCTTGGCTGAGTGGGAGGTGATACAGGACTGTGCTATTAGTGTGCGGAGGTAGGAGGTAGCTATGGCTGATGGGCAGGAGTGTGAAGTAATTGCAGGGTAATACTGTCTGCAGGTATTTTTAGATGACACCAGCAAGAGAAGATGTTGGTTGGTGGGGATGGTCGTTCTTCTTCTAGAGCACAGTGATGAAACACACAGAAGAAGAACATAAGGATTGCCAATTTGGAGCAGACCTTTTCCCCATCCAGCCTGGAACTATCGATGACAGAGGTATCAACAGCTGTGTTGTGGGAGTCGGTTTTTAATCTCCCTTGGCATCTATCATTACTGTTAGGTGCCTTGCCCTCAAAAGCCTGGATTTCCCTTAATAAAGCACTATAGATGTCTCATCTTTTCATCTATTTCAGTCTTTTAAATAAATGTTTATTTAGTTCTTGGGAGAAAGTGTTTCTTGGTTTGGCAAGTTTGCTATCCACTATGTCGACGTTCTTGTTCCTCCTCGCCCCCGCGCCCCAGTTTTTAGGGAGCACGTTAGTTACAGTGTTCCAGGATTCAGTATATTTTGTAGGATTTTTAGCTTATCATTAAGTTTTATCCCCCCTGAGAAATATTATAACTGTAATCAAAAGAGATTATGAAGATGAAAATGTTCTAGAAGCTGTTAAGTTTCTATAAAGTTATTACAACTTTACCTGCTATTTTCACTCATGTTCAAAACGTGAGTCTATCCACCTCACAGGCGAACACTTTCTAGGTCCTGGTCATTTTGTCAAAAGCTACCTGGTTTTGTGACATTGTTTTAAAGTCTAAATGGTTCTTTAACAGAGGAGGCACTTTGGGGCCTATATCCTCAAGAAAAAACAGATAATTAAAAATATTCATGAAGCTAAACCAATTTTAACTTTTTCAGACCACTTTTGCCATTCTTCTCAGAGCTGGGCATGATCAACTCTTTTTCATCTGGAGAGCTGGTATTTGAGACACAGCATTTAAAAGCCCTGTGATATTTTCTTTTAATCTAGGAAAGTAAAGCATCCTAGAGAAATTTAAACAAATAGCCACATTAGAGCAGCACTTTAACAAAAGCAACTTATCATAAATAACACTTGTTGAAATATTTAATTTGGTGATGTAATGATATACTTAACTCCTTTTATTGTCACATTCACATGCTGCTTGTTTTTATATGTGTTTTTACATTTAATCTTCCTATAGCTTTGTTTGCCAAACAAAATTATAATTTACATGTGTGTGTACAAATATGTACTTAAGAATTTAGTTTTAAGACTTTGTTTGGCCTTCTATATCTCCTCCTGTGTTTTCCGTCTCAGAAAATGCCCCCTCCCTCCTAAGAAGTACTCGTGTAAAATCTAGGAGTCTTCACCTCTCACATCCTGTCACTTCCTGTAGAGTCCATCCACGTTTCTCTGTCTGCACTCCCACAACTTCAATCTAAACTATAATAATCGGTTGCCTGGGCTCCAGCAAATCTGTCTCTTTCATGAGACAGTTGTACTTTGAACTAATACTTAGCTAGAGACGGCAAGGAAATATGCAGTGGAGAGGACATACGATTTCAGGGACATAAAGTGGTCAGAACTTAAAATGTGGGTTTGAGTTCTGACTATTCCTTACCAGATACACCATCTTGAGCTATTCCCTAACAATTCTGAGCCTTTCTTTCTTTGTCCCTGGAGGCTGATGCTGACACTTGCCTGATTATAGGGTCATAATAAAAGCAATGTGACAATGGGTGTAAAAAGTGTTTGATAAACTGAAAAAAAAAAAAAAAGCGCTGCACTTGTTAGTTACTGTTGTCATTGACTAGTAACATAGACTTTTTTATACCACGGGCGATTACTAGGGAATTTGATCATAAATTTAGCATCAGCCAGATGCACTCATATAAATAAACATGTTAATTACCTGTAGAACTGGAGATTTTATATTTTATCCTTGTATTAAGTGAAGCAAAGTATTTGAAGTATATTATTTATATTATACTGCAGCAGTGCCCTAAATGAGTTTTAGGATATGTACCCTCTTCTTTTTTATCCATCAGAAGAGCCTTTCTCTGACTTCCGTAGAATCAGAGTGAAAGACAGCACTTGTGCTCTTGTTATACATCACTCTTGCTAGTGTTACATGATCAATTCCTCCTTGATTCTAATTCCAGAAGTTTTGACTCTACCTAGATTTAATCCTTGTCTATGACAGGAAATGGGACTGGTGTAACTCAATGTTTTTGCATTTTTGTCAGATTTACCAGAATGTTTAGAGTTAAACTTTGTCAAATTTATCAAAATGTTTGCCCAACCCATTCAAAGACGTGTATGAGCATCTTCCCCTGAAACTGTTCTTAAGGAAAATCTCTGGTTTGCTCTAAGTCACATTGTGTATTAGCCTGGAAGTTGCTTTAAGTCCTTTTGGAATCAATATGGTGTGTAACTCTTAAATATATGAATAACTATACTCGGGGCAAGGATGTTAGAGGATTCAGGTTTCCTATGTTTTAAAGTGAGTGATCACATGGTGTGTATTCAATTTTATACCCCTCAGGACTCGACCTGATGCAGAGAAAATTGAACACATTGTGTAGTGAGTTGCTTTACAATCGAGCTTTACTACCGTAAAAGAATTCTTTTTCCATCTTTCAGAAGAATTTTATGGTTGAGCCTTTTCATCTCTTTCGATTGCTTCCCTTCACCCTGCCACTTTAAAAAAATCACAAACATTGTGGGTTTTATTCTTTACTTCCACAGAAAACTCACACTTATGCCTTCCATGTCTTATCCATTCCAGACAGGGTGTCCTGGCTGCACCCCGGCTCCTGCAGTGGTGGTTTCTCTGAAATCTCAGCACCTATGGGAGACATGCCATAGGGAGAGGCAAAGCAGGAACCTACTTGTTCCACTCGTCTTCTCCAGAGTCCCCTTCTTGAGCTAGACTATCATGTTTTACTAACAGTCTTACCAAGGCCACATTCTTTTAAGCACTTGTGTTTTAAGTGAGATAAAAGAATCTGATCCATCTGAATATGCTGTGAGGTTTGCATCTTACAGAGGCCAATCTTGTCAACTTTTTAGATTCTCCTTTCTTGTGTCAAAGGATTCAATGTTCAATTAAGATCCTTCTGGAAAACAAGCTACATCCCATCTGATGTTTAGAAATAATAAAGTATCATAACCAGGTCTTTTAAAAGTTAGGAGAGGTTTCATCTATTTCATTTAATTCATTAAACATTTCAGAGCAATGTACTAGATACTTGGGATACAAAAGTATTTAAGACATCGTCCTTACCTTTAAAGAGTTCAGTGTCTAATGACTGTCATATCCCGCAGTGTGTAGTTCAATACCTGCCACATAAGATAACCAACCAAACAATGCTTCTTCTCATTCATAAAATAATTAAATGTTTTGGTTTGTATAAATGTTGGATTAACATGGCTACAGTATTTTAGAGAAAAGGCATCAAAACCTACATTTCTATGTTGATTAAGTCTCAAGATGTCTATTAGGGAGTTTAATAACTTACTAGAATTTATACTCAATTTTAAATTATTCCTCCCAACACAGAAATATCACACCATCCCATTAGTACAAAGTCACATACCCTTTTTTGGCTTTTTTCCAGAACAGAATGTATAGGATGGAAATCATTTTGGCAGTTAGTATCTTTTTTATAGCATGGCAAAATTGCCTCCAAAATGCTCAGTTGTTATCACAAATACTTTTTGAATGGTCCTGGCTCTGTCTGTTAGGATTGGGAAGTGGAAGACAACTCTTGAGACTGATTCTTTGAGAATGTGTATTACATCCAGTCATAAGGAGAAACAGCATAAGCTTTGGGGTCAGGGGGGGTATGCACAGAAGAACATTGTTAAGACTACGCGAGGTATATTTAGACCAGTCTCACTTGTGTGGAAGGTTTCTTTAAAGACATAATAAGTTAAAACCATAGAGTCATGAATTTAGAAGATAGCTCAAAGACCAGATAGGTTTGGAATTTGTGTAGACCTTTTCAGATTTCATGCTAAACTTTAGTAAACGTCACTAGTGGAAATAATCAGTAAAAATAGGATATTTTGTGTGAGTGGTACAAGCACGTTTAATGAAATAAACTTAGAATGCTAAGCACTTTATTTTGGTCACACCAGGTTAGATTGCATTACTTGACATTCTCAGACAAAACTGAACTTTGTTGAAACCAGTATCCCATAAGGGATGGCCACTCTTTTGGTTTTGCCCCATCTTAGCACCATAATCTTGGTTTTGCCCCACCATAGCACCGTAGTAGTCAGTTAACCAGTCATCCTAGTTGTTTTACCCTTTTTGGATATAAAGATAACAACAATATCTGGAGCGGTTTCAAACTCAGGACTTATGAGGACAAGAAGGTAGACTGTGTACAAATGAATGTTGGAATAAAATCCCTATCTATCTGCAGTTACACAGATAACTAAAATTTACATCCAACAATTATCAAAACTATAGAGTGTATGTCTTTTTCTGTGTGTTCCGTACTGGTCTGGGCCTTTTTATATCAGCGTCCTCATTTTAGCTTATAGAATAGTTTTATATTTCTATTTAGAATCCTTCCAAGTTTACTTCTGTTTACTAAGTCTCTGCCTGGTACGGTTAAGAGCAGGGGCTTAGTTTAATTGTCCAGCTTGTCCACTTACTAGCATTATGATGTTGGGCCACTTATTTGACTTCTAAGCTTCTTTATGCTTCTTTAAGTTGGGAATCCTTATAGCATTTGTGGTGTTGTGAGGATTGATAAGTGGGTACATGGATTTAGTACATGTTCAGCATTCAATGAGTATTAACTACATTATTCTATTATTATTACCATCATCTATAGAAAATTAATGAGTTCAAGTCCTGGAAATGCTTTCTCAAATGCCTACCGTTTGCTATTTATGGCCATGAAAGTGGTCCTAGCAGCCCAGGGCTTTTCTCTTTCATGGTTTCATACCATAGCCATTGCTACACGAGCTATTCTGTGGACATCCATTCTTATTTAAGGTCATCTGTGTGCAATTTAAATTTCTGCACAATTTATTTATAAAACTATAGAGACTCTTGAGTTCATGAAGTTCTACATTCTTTTGGACAAGATCCCCACTCCTTAGAGAAGACTTAGGTAACTATGTTAGTCATTTTGGGAAATTCTCATGGCCTTTAAGTTACTGCTTTATTCAAGTAATAGGTTTTGACATCTGTTCTACTATACATACTCAATTGAGGTAATTTACTGACCCTGCATGCAGTAGCCTTCTATTTTGGTGTTTGAGTCAGACTTTCTATTTTATGCAGTAATTTGCTAGGGCAGCACAATGTCTCCCTATTCTCATCTCACATCCTCTAAGAACTTCTCCTTAGTCCCATTGAATTGCAAACTGCCTTGGATTATCTCATTACTTTTTAATTAAAGCTGATTGATTCTTTCGGGGATATGGGAAAGACATTGGGATTAAGGGTAGAGGTAGTTTATTTTTAAATTTCCAAGAACCCCCAACCTGCTCTCTCCACTCCCCTCCCTCTTTAGCCAATTATCTTTGTCACTTCTGGGAACAATGTAGTCATCAGTTTATTTTTGTGTATAAGTAAAATATTGTGGGCGTGAGGAGATAACCCTTTCCCCAGATTAGCTGGGTACCTTCCCTTAATGTGGAAATGTGGCCCCTAAGGGAAGAAGGGCCAGTTGTTGGAAGAGGCCCTCTGCCAATGAATTTAGACTGTTTTAACAAGGTAAAAATTCCCTTCTGAAATCAGAGGTGAGAAGCAAATTTACCCTTATGGTACAGTGACTTGTCCTGGTCCCACTGAAGTCACTCAGAGCATACCATATTCTCAGCTATACGAAGACCTAACCTTGATAGACAAACAGCATTATTTCTACAATAATCTAATGGTCACACAAGGGACCCTTATTGATTGTGGAAAGAGCGTGAATGGAAAGGGTGTGAATACCAGGAGGCAAAGATCTTTGAGAGACGTCTTGGAGGGTGGCTATAACAGGAGGTAGGTAACCTTAAGATTAGCAATAATAAGAAGCCAAATACTGCTATGCTGACAACTGAGTTCTCCAAAAAGTGAAAAATAAATAAAACAAAGATATCTTGAGTCTAGTGTTTGCCATGCTGCAAATACTCCCACTAGGGCCAATTTTAAGCTATCAGTGGTTTTACAATAGGCTTGCAAAATTCCCAAATACTTAACAATTGAATCTCATGAGATGGTAAGAGCTGAATCCAAGATACCTTTGCCCCCGACATTGGAGAGAGTGCAGGATACAGGATTGATTTGAGGGCAAGTAGGCATAGGATTGGCTCATTTAGATGGCACAAAATGAAGGAGCTGGGACAAATCTATAGGAACAGAAAACACATTAGTGATGGCCTGACACTAGGGTAAAATTAGGAATTGACTGCAAATGGGCACAGGGGATATTCTTGGTGTGATGGAAATGTTCTGAAACTGGATTTTGATGTTGATTATGCAACCTTGTAAATTTACTAATTTTTTTTTTCTTTTAAATGGAGGACGTAGGATTCCATCTTGATCTCTAACTTCATCATACCATGCTGGTATGGGGTATCAGAAAAAACGAAGCCGCCTTCTGTAAAATGTTTGATATTTTAGATTTGAAGATGGCCCCTTCTCCTGGTGTTTATACCCTTGTATGACCTCCTCCCTTTGAGTTTGGGCAGGACCTGTGACTTGCTTCTAACCAACCCAGTATGACAGAGGTGATGGGATGCTCTTCCTGTGAATCCTTCTGTCACAAGGCAATGGATTCTGTCAGTAGCTTGACTGACCTTGGAAGTGAGCTTTTCCCCAGTCAAGCTCCAGATGAGAATGCAGCCCGGCTGTCATGCTGGTTGCAGCCTTTTTAGACCCTCGGCAGAGACCCAGCTAAGCCATGCCTCGTCTAAGTGTGCTGCTAAGTTTGTGATCATTTGTTACACCACAAGAGAAAAAAGAATAAATCTTCCCTTGATTATAGTTATGTCAAAATTTATGGTTATACTTGTAACCCTATGTTCCCTGTTTTATATTATTATAATTTTATGAACATATTTTACAATTGAGTCTCTTTTTTATTATTATTTTAAATGTCCAAGATAATTGTCTTAGTTTTTTAAATATGTGTTTTCTAAGTACCTACCAATGAATGTAAATCTATTGTCAATAAAATCAAACACATCACCCAAATTGTCAACTTAAATATTGCCTTTGAGAAGTTTGAGTCCATCCTGATTCTCTCTCCCTTCCTCCATCCTGGGAAGCTTTTTAGTTATCTTCATTATCTGAATTCTAAGTTTTTATGATGATGTACAATGGTAGTACTTCTTTTTTATTCATCATGCTGGACACTCAGTAGATACTTTCAATTAAGAAAGATATCTCTGTTCTTGAACATTTATTTTTTATCTCATTCTCTCTCTCTCTCTCTCTCTCTCTCTCTCTCTCTCTCTCTCTCTCTCTCTCTCTCTCAGTCTCTCTCAACTTTTTCTCTTTATTTTCTCTTCAAGGGGAAAGAACTTCAAGTCCTGTTTTTGCTCTAGATCTTTCTTTCTTGCCTTCTCAAAGACTTTATTCCTACAATTATATCCTGGGTTTGAGGAGTGCGACTTAAGTTACTTATCTGCTCTCCTCTTTAGGCTTCAGCATTTTAGGATCTGCTAAATCAGTTATCACTCATCCATCTGCCTTCCAGCTTCCAAAATGTTGCTGTTTTCCCTCCTCCTCCTCTTCTACTCCCCGTCCTCCTCCTCCTTCTTTTGTGCTTAGTCCTTTTTAAAAGTCACTTTACTGTCATTGCAGTGTATTTTTGGGAAGAGAGGAAAGTAAATTGTTTGTTCATTCTAATATCTTTAACCAGAATCTGACCTCTGTACATTTAACATTCCTGTTATTCTCTAATAATAGTCATATGAGGTAAGCAGGGAAGATATTATTGTCACTCTTGTGCTGATAAAATATTTGCGTGTCAGAGAGCCTAAGTGACTGGGGGGGTTACTGGAAAGGCCCTAGGAGACTCAAGTTTCAATAGTCATAGTTATTCTTTTCACTTACAGCATATTGCTATCTAATTCTGACCAATAGACTCAGGGGTTAGTAAATTTGGAAGTGGCTTTCTATTCCAGTTTTTCCCAAATTGTATGCCACAGGACACTAGTTCCAGGATAAGCTCTGTAAAAAAGGATTCCATAATCAACCACTCTAGAGAGACACTTTATACTAATGGATTCTCTTAATCCTCTGACACCATTAATTACAGGAAATAATTACTAAGGTTTAATACAGATTTTGGTGGAGCTATAAGTAGTATGGGGAAGAAGTATGCTAAGCACATAGAAGAAGCATAGAATTTGAGAAATGTAAAATTGGTTTTAAAAGTAAATCTTAGAATTGAGCGAATACAATATATCTTCTTTCCATATTCATTCACATATTGAAGATGCTGAAAATGGTAATAAGGAAATCTGTGAGGATTATTTAATTCAGTGTTTCTCAAATGATTTTGACCATGAAAGCCCTTTTTTCCTTAACACGTATTAATATTCCAAGTTGTTTGTTTATTTATATAATAACTGTGCATTGAGCCTCTGCTATTTGCAGGGCCCTGTGCTGTGTGCTAGGTATCAGTATGATGATAAAGCAGTTCAGCCTCTCCTGAGGTTTGACTAGGTGTGTGTCTAACAGAGGTCTTAGCCTAATATGAAAAATTACTAAAGTTTACTCTGAGGAACCGATATCTAAATTAACCCAGAAGGTGGAGGGTGAGTTACTTAGCTTCTTGGAGGGATGGGAAGGGGAGAGGGCAAAGAGCTTTCCAGTAACAGGTAGTGTTGTTTCAAAGTCCTCTGTAAGAAATGCTCAGCCAATCCAACCTCCTTTACTTATAGACAAGGAAAGTCCAACGCTGTACCCAGCACACAAATTATCTAGATGAATAGATGCTCTCCTCCTTTTGAACTGTGTAAGTGATAGGAAACCAGCACTTCTTAAAGGGTAAGAGAACTGTATCAATCTCTTTTGGAGATTCATGGAATATTAAAAGGGGAAAAAATGCCTAGACAGAGTTGTTTTACATTTATAATATTTACACTAAACAAATATTTTTTGAAACACACATAAAAGCACCAAGGAAACACAATGATTAGATACATAGTCTCATATAGAGAAAATGCCAGAAGTCTGACATGAGGCTCTTGTGAATGAGATCAGATTATACTACTGAGCTCCATTCTATCTCCCTGTACCTGTGTCTGTAGGCTTTACAGAAAGCTCACTAGCTCTTACTCCATAGGTTGAACTGACAAGGAAGCATCCACCTATTGGAATAACTTTTGGAGACATCTGAAACAGGTCCTCTTCCTCTTCCATCAAAAAGCCCTTTACATATGTGTAGACACTCACTGTGGGTTCTCATGGTTGAAATACCTCCAGTGCTTTAGCATTTCTCAGATGCCACTTTCTAGGACCTTCATTCTTCTGTTTCATTCCTAATACCCCCCGGAAAACCTAGTGGTTTTCACTCATTTGGCTCAATGAAGCTAAATGTTTGTCTGTTGATACAGTGGCATGATAACGTTCTACTTACTTAAATGCAACATCCTCAGTGAACCGTTTCAGACCCCTTTGACTCATTTCATACTGACAGAATTTCCCCCACTACCACTCTATCCTCTCATCACCCTCCAATAGTACATTCTTTCCATCAGTAGAGTGAGTTCTTTCAGCAAAACAAAGTTCATTTTGCATGTTGCTCTGGGTATGTAGATGGAATGTGTGTATCACGAGCCTACATTTTAGCCTCTCTGACATGCCCAAGGGGCAAACACATGCCAGTGACTCAAGGGGAGCCAAGGATGTCTGAGGAAGCTTTTGGCTATTTTCCAGGACTCCCCTTCCTGCCACTTGAACCCTTCCCCTGTTTTAGACTTGATACTTCTGTAGTCTTTGCCTGACTCTGACTCTGACTCTGAACCTTCCTGTAAGGGCTTTTACTAGATCTTTCTTTGGCTTATTCCCTTTCCAGTGATCTCACATGAGAGATACTTCCCCTCATTTTAGAACAATTTCCCTCTACTATCTTTTTTGTATACAAGGCCCATTTTGGATGTTACTGAAGACAAAACACACACACACACACAAAAAAAAAAAAAAAAAAAAACACAACATGAGTACCTTGGTAAACTTGTCATTAGTTCTAGAGAGTTCTCCATCTCACCACAACTCCTGGGACATTTCTCATCTGACACATGTAATTGTTGCACAGAAAAGATCTCCATATGTGAGACCTTTATGATGGCTTGTAGAAGAAAGTCCAGGTTGGGGTCTCTATCATTGAGCCTCTTGGGAAGAATCAGAGCCTCAAAAGGCAATGAGTAAATTTGGTGATAATCCTTTGGAAGACTAGATAGTTCTCGATACTTCATTCCTTTAGCCAGGGCTGCCATGTGAGTAGGCTGGGTATCTTTCCTGGCTCCATTGGCTATTGGCGTAGGTCCTGTGAACTGCATTGGCCAATTTAGTGTAAGTACAAGTGATGTAAATGTGGCTTCATATGTGCTTGCCTGGAGTACTTGACCTCTTGTACTTTGTCCACCATGAGAAGAGCAAGCCCCAGGCAGCCATGGTCCAGAACAAAAGACCTGAAGAAGAGCTGAACCTGACCTGCCACTCGAAGCAGAGCTGCCTGGGCCAGCCCACAGACAGGTTAACAGAAAAATGTTTATTGTTATAAATTACTGATATTTTGCAATTGTTTATTATGCAGATTTATCATTGCAGAAACCTGGCTGATAAAATCCTCTTTTACACAACTTTTAGTATAATTGCCCTCAAAATATTGCCTTTGTTATCTCCCCTGGAAAGCTTTCTGTTACCAGTTCAACTGTGTTCCCTGAAAAGATATATTGCAGTCTTAACCTCTGATACCTTGAATGTGATCTTATTTGGAAATGGGGTCTTTACAGATGTAATCATGTTCAACTGAGGTTATCCTTCATTAGGGTGGGTCCTCATCCAGCCTGCCTGGTGTCCTTATGAGAAGAAAAAGCAGAAATGCAGCAGAGAAACATGAGAACACTGCATGAGCCAGAGACTGGAGTGATGTAGCTGCAAGCCAAGGAATTCAGATTAACAGGCACCTGCAGAAGCTAGGAAGAGGCAAAGAAGATTTCTACTTTGCAAAGAGAGAGCATAGACCTGCTGACACCCTAATTTCACACTTCTAGACTCCAGTTCTGTAAGAGGACACATTTGTGTTGTTATAAGCCACCCAGTTTGTGGTACTTTGTTATGGTAGCCTTTGGAAATCAACACAGCTTTGCTAATGCCCACACCCAAAAGTTTTTTCTCTCTTCACAAAATACCCAATGTGTACAACTGTTGGTGCCATTTCATATTCTGCCTGTCCTCAGAGTTACCTTCCTCTCTCTCGCTGGGTTGAGCACCCCTGAGGCTTGGTGCCTTTTCCATGAGGATTAAATGAATTCATCTGAAAAGGTATTACTGGGGTTCCATAGTGTAATGATTAGCACTCTGGACTCTGAAAAGGTATTATGAACTGCCAAATCATGATACTAATGTTGGGTTTTGTGATTATTAATACCAACTTTGTTACATTCTGTCATTTACTCAGCACATAATTACTGAGTGCCTCCTACTGAATGCCAAGCATGGTGCCCGGTGAAGGGGATACCATGCATGGAGCTGACAACCAAAGTAAACTCATCATATAAGATTAAACGTGGTGCTGTGACGGAGAATGATCTGGGGATCTACTTTAGGGAGTTATGACAGTTCTCTCTGATGAGGTAATATTTAATTTGAGACCTGAGTGATGGAGGCATGTCATCAGTGTAAAGAGCCAAGGTAAAATGTTTCCAGGCAAAGAAAAAAGCAAGCCCTAAGCACCTGTTTTGGGAAGGAGGATGGCCCAATTAGGGGCTGATGGAAGGCAAATGAAACTGGACCAAAGTAAAGTGGGTTCAGGTTATCTGATTTGATGTTTGAGAGGCAGGTAGGGGCCAGATCTTCCAGGATCCTGCAGGCCATGGTCAAGAGTGTGGATTTTTAGTCTACATGCAGTTGGGGAACTATTGGAGGATTTTATGGAAAAGGGTAACATGGAACTTAAATTTAAAAAAAAAAACAAAATCCCTCTGGCTTTTGCTATGGACTAGATGGTGGTGGGTTTGGGAGGCAAAGCAGGAAGACAGTAGTTAGGAAGGAGTCTCTGGTAGTTATCTGGGTGAAAGGAGGATGATGGTGGCATGGACTAGGGTAACATCAGTGATAATTTCAGTACCTTGGATTAGGATAGCTATTTCAAAATAGAACCGACAGGTCTTCCTGATTGCTTAAATAAAGGGTGGAGGGAGAGTTAATGAAGACTCACGGGTTGCATGCTTTCTTAATTGTGTGCTTTTGTGGTACCTTTTATTGAGATGCAGAAGATGAGTTTCAGGGGGAGATTTAAGAGTTCATAAGAAATTTTTCCTCCATATTTCCCTTCCAAATGTCAACTTTGAGCTTTAAAATAAGAGACAGAAATTCTGATGCAAAATACATGGAATTCAAGTGTCAGGTGGGCCTTCTGGTTAAGATCAGAGATTGGCAAACTTTTCCCTAAAGGGACAGATATGTTAGGCTTTGCATGACAAGAAGCAAAATATTGGATATTATGGCCATACTTGTATGATCATTTAAATTGTGATCATTTAAAAATATAAAATCCGTTCTTGGCTTACAGGACTATAAATAAAGCAGACAGTTGGCTGCATTTGGTTTGTGAAAGGTAGCTTGTTGACATCTGGTCTAGATCAGCAGTTGAACTACTGTCTCTGGACCAAATCTGGCCAGCCACTTGTTTTTGTAAATAAAGTTTTATTGATACAATCACAACTATTTGTTTACATATTGTCTATGGCCATTTTTCTGCTACAATGACAGAGTTGAATAGTTGCAACAGAGACCATATTTCCTAGTCTGGTCAGGCTGCCTTAAAATACCACAGGCTGGGTGGCATAAAAACATAAATTTATTTTCTCATAGTTCTGGAAGTGGAAATCAGAGATCAAGATACCAGCATGTTCGGGTTCTGGTGAGGAACGTCTTCCTGGCTTGCAGATGGCTTCCATGTTGCTGTTTGCTTACATGGCCTCCCTCAGTGTGTACACATGGAGAAAGAGAAAGAGAGCAAGCTCTCTGGTGTTTCTTCTTGTCATGAGGTCCCTACCCTCATGACCTCCTCTAAACCCAATTATCTCCCAAAGACCCCCTCCCCCCCACCTCTACATACCATCATATTGGACAACCTAAACAGGGCCTCAGCATAGGAATTATGAGGGGACACAATTCAATACATAGCAGATGTTCCACAAGCTTAAAAGTTCTCCTGTCTGATCTTTCAGAGAAAACATTTGCCTACTCTGGCTTAGATAACTATGCTCGAATCCCTTGTTCCTGTCCTGGGAAGTCTCTTATCTTCCAGAAGTTTTCTGCAAACTCCCAGGGGGCTTATATTTTCATGATGTTCTCCGGATGTGAGTCCTTATACTCACAAATGGATTATTTTACCATCTCACACATGCTCTAACTGTTCAACAATGCTTCCACAAAGGGAGAATTCTCACTCCACTTCTTGATGTCTATAACCAAGCAAAACTCAAATTAATGAAACATTCTTTCAGAACTTTGTGTGGGAGTTAGACTCTGAAGACATGGAGGAGGCTTACACTACAAAATAAAAAGAACTTAACATTGGTTATTGGATATTCTTTTGTTTCTATTGTTTAAAAAAAATCCCTTGACCTCATTGGCTAACTTAGATGCCAGTCTCTCACCATTCTTCTCTCCTTTTCTTCTCTGTTTTCTCCTATCTCCCAAATTTCAGTCTCTTCATCTTGTTGAGTGGTAGGGCTATATTTTAAAAATTTCTTTCTGCCATTCTATGATAGGTTTCATCTTTTACTCCCAAGAGACTTGTCAAGTTTTTTCTTTTCTTAAACAAAAACTGCTTCCTTCTTAAGAAGAATTCTGTTTCTAACCTTAAGATATATACATATTTTTTAATCTCAAAATTAAAATATCGTGGGTGGTGAACGGCCATACTCTGTACAGGTACCCACTCTACTATCTTGTCATAGTGTTGACAGTTCTGTAATTGGACACATTGTTGGTTCCCTATTATGTGTCTGTCACACATAATATGCTACATATGAGAACTATAGTGCAATATCTCATTTAATTCTTACCCAATACTGTTAAGTAAATCCTAGTTTCTGCACTTTGCAGATGAAAAAATTGAGGATCAGATGTCCTTGTGTCCAAAGTCACATCTCTAATAAATGGGATTTAAACCCATTTTTCTGCTGTTAATTTTTAAGCTGTTTTCACTGTTCCACAGTTTTGAATCTGGCCAAGCTTTTAATGGAACACCAGATACAGAGAAAATATATCATTTTCTGGGGTGCAAGAAAATAAAGAAATATTCGTTGATATTTTTAGATACTTTCAACTGTTGGGCCAGATTGTGGAGAATGAGGAAATGACAGATACCGTATTTCTGTTCCAAACAGGACAATAAACCACATAAGTAGTTCTCTTTAGGTTAGTGTATGAAGCAGGTGTGGGGAAAAATATGAGAAACAACCTTGTGGGCTCCAGTGAGGAAACACTTCAAAAAATACCATTTGATTAAGAGACAGCCCGCATGATTCAATGAGGAGGCGGAGGTATTGCCTTGGAAAAGCATCAGAGAAAGAAATACTAAATGCCTAGAGAAGTGTCGTGGGTAGGGGGGCTAAAAACAGCTTGTGGAATGGCAAACTTTCTGAAAAACATGGCAACAGCAAGTGTCCGTAAATGGCAATTTCACTCTCTGTGGATGAGTGGGAAACAGCAGTGGGTAATTTTTAGATTGCTTGTTTTTTACGTTCGTAGAGTGAAGTGATGCCACTGGAAATATTAAGAAGAATGAAAATGTGTTGGTGACGAAAGAACACTTATGAAAATAGAATAGCACCAGGACGTGGTAACCTGACGGAGATCATTCAGTGACTAAATGGAGAATACTCTTGATCCTTGAAAAATAGAGCTGTCAGCCAGTTAACCAGAACAAACCTCCTCCCCCCACCCCCACTTCCTCTGCAGCACATTGGTGTAAACACTGTTCACATCAAGAGGCCTTTTTGAGTTTCCCTCACGATCTTCAGGTAACAGCAATCTCAGTTAACCAGAATGTTACCCAAACGGGGATGAAACACAGAGCCCAGGATGCAGTCAAGTGGAGACTAAACATTTCACACGTGGCTAGAATACAACGTCGAATAAGGTGGATGCTGCAAGAAAACATGTAAAAATTCAATTGGGATTCCAGAGCGGAAGAACTTACATCTAACTGACTGGCTGTCAGGCGTGACTCTGGATGAGGTCATGCGCACGATGAGCTTTGGGGATGGATCATATTTCAACAGGTGAAAAGTAGGTGAAGTTACCAGATGTCAGGAATATCATGAGTACAAATATGGCATCAGAAAACTTCAGGGTGTGTCTGGGGAATCGTTCCTGGTTCTGTTTGGCCAAAGCGGTCGCTTTTCACACTTTGGTTTGTAGTAAAACTCCTTTTTCCCTTTCTCTAAAGGAAAGGTTATACTGAACTCCAGAATATAACAAATACCAAGCTGCTCTAGTTAAAGTGTGTGTGTGTGTGTGTGTGTGTGTGTGTTAGAGGGCAACCAGAAGGAGTGTATTAGTGTCCCAGGTCTGCCATAAGAAATTGCCACAAACTCAGTGGCTTAACACAACAGAAACTTATCTCCTACAGTTCTGGAGGCTTGAAGTATAAGTGTTAGCAGGGCCATACGCCCAGAAGGCTCTAGAAAGGAATCCTTCCTGATCTCTTCCTAGCTTCTGGTTGTTGCTAGCAATCCCTGGTGCTCCTTGGTATGTGACACCATAACTCTAATATGTGCTTTTATCTTCATGTGGGCTTCTTCTTGTGTCTCTGTGCGTCTCTACATTCATGTCTCCATTTTCTCTTCTTATTAGGACAATAGTCATATTGGATATATGACGTCATCTTAACAAATTACATCGATAAGGACCTTATTTTCAAAGAAAGTTACACTGATGAGTACCTGGGGTTAGGATTTCACCTTATCTTTTGGGGGTACGGGACACAGTTTAACACACAACAAGGGAGTTTCTGGAGATTCTGAGTTTCCCTTGCTGTATCTACTCCCCTCTCCTAAAGTGACCGTTGAAACACCATAACTAAGCCTTGGGACTGCCCACTAAGGACACTGAGAACCCCTGGGCCAGTACCATGTTCTCACATCACCTGATCAGTAGAATCACCTAAGGTGCTGCTTACACACAGAGTTCTTGAATCCAACCCTGATTTACTGAATCAGAGTCTTGGACTTTGTGTTTCTATCATGTGTGCCAGGGCAGCCTTGTGATTGATTGGTCAAGTTCATAATCACTGAGTTGGAACAGAGGGAAATCTTGGAAAACAGACTGAAAAGACAGATTGTGAAGAGCCTTGATATCAGGCTGAGGAACAGTAATTTCAAGAAGAGTTTGTGGTGAACTTCTTCCTCGTGCTCATTTGTCACACTCCATTTGGAAATGCACAGGACAAGTCCTAAGAGCAAGTCTCTAGGAGTTCCTCCTCACCAGGGAGGCAGCTCTGGTGCTTTGGGTTCAAAGAGGCCAGACTGGAGTTCATATAGTTCCCCAGCCTCTTGGAAGAGCTCCAGGACTGGAGAGAGAGCAGCCTGTGACTGAAGAGTGACCAGCAGGGCTGTGTGACCAGGCAGGACCTGCTGGTGAGGCTGCTGCAGGCCTTGCTTTGCTGGCTGAGGAAGAAATGCCCGCTGTAGCAGCTGCCCTGTGTTTCCTCATTAGGGTTGCCTCCACCTTGAGCACACGTGTGGGAGCAAGCAAGGGAAGTCAGCATAGGAGGAGAGCTGCCGGGCCTAATGGGCGGATGGGCCGCAGGGGACGGACGGCATGCTGTTGGTGACTCAGAGTCAGCAAGAGGTGGATGTCACCAGCAGGAAGTTGGACTCAGGAGGCACTGCCAGGTACTTTTCCATCCTCCTCCCCATGATCCCATGGTCCAGGATGCCAAAATTCCCAGACCAAACTGAGCCTGTTTCCTAGAGCTGCACAAACTGGACTGACTTGAGCTGGTCAGAATGAAACTGAAGAACCGGTCAGAATCCAGGGACTAAGGTACAGCCCTACCTGTGCAGGTGGTTATTTTGATGGATGGATTAGACCAGGTGTTTGTGAAATAATAACCTCCCACTATTTTCCACCTTCAGTAATACTCGTAAAATTTTATGCTAGGTGATCTTTAAAAAATATAAGTTGCGCCATCGAAACCCCACAATATATCCTAGAGGCAGTGAACCCATTTTATAGATGAGGACGCAGAGACTGGGGAACTTATCCCCTCTCAGATGCTGCCAGGTAAGCTGCAGAGCTATAATTTAATGCCCACTCTGTCTGGCTCCAAAGCTCATAAGGTCTCAACTAGTTCAGGCTCCCTCCCAATCGGATCCTTTTCTGCACAGTTCTCCTGAGCTCATTTCAGCTCAGGCTATTTTTTTCTCGCTTACAATGGCTTCTTCTCCACCTTTCCGCGTTTTACCCATTCTTCAGAACACTGTGCAATAAGTGAGCAAACATGAAAAGACCTGAATCAGTTCAAATCCCGTCGCTGCCCTGTCTGTGTGAATTGATCATGCTGTTTAATGCCTCTAAGTCTTCCTTATTCATATGGAGGAGATGTCAGTAATTATTTATAAGGTAGTTATGAGTATTATGTAAAAGAATACATAAAAAGTGCTTCATGTATAGGTAGCATATTCTATATGTGTGTGTGTGTGTGTGTGTGTGTGTGTGTGTATAGTTACTAACGCTTTCTTGAAGGTTCTTTCTCTATTAATATCTGGCCTGTTTGATATCCAATTCCTTGTTTCCTTTTTGCCTGTATGACATTGTATAGTAGCTACACAATTGTTTTGTATTTGTTTCATATTTGTCAACTTTGTATTCCAGAAGAGGATTTAAAGTACTTTCAGGCATTAGTCATTGCTTATGTTTGTTTTTTTCCAAGTCTTGAACTGGACATTCACTTAGATGTGCAGTAACTACTGATTGAGGGTCTTTTATCAAAGTCAAAACAATCGGACTGTTTTCTATGTGTAGACACAAACTTCAGCTAATGGATTGCTGCTAATTTCACAGCATCTCAGATATAAAAAGTTGGTTGCTTTCCATCCCATTCCTCCTTTCCCTTCTTTCCTACTTTCCATAAGCGTTTCTTTGGTACATTCTAAGTTATGAACACTGGGAAACTGCTGTGTTGGATACCGCCAGTCACACCTACAGGGGGTGGGTAGAAGAAATAATGGTACCCAGGGACATAAACATTTGACCAGTCCCTTCCCATAATCACAACTCATTCCACAGAGTTCCCAGGACAATATGGGGCAAAGAAAAAAAGAGTTAAAGTTACACTTAGCTATTTTTGTTTATTTGTTTGCCTTAAATTGCCCTATTGTAACCCTAGCTGGGCTGCGATGCTTGCAGGGAATTCTCTGGAATAGAGCAGTTGCCCAAAGCGTGATCTTTAGATCACTTCTGTAAGAATCACATTAGGCAGATATCCTAAATTATGTTAACCATATCAATTTCAAAGGAATACCATGATGAAAATATTCCCAAACAATGCCACAAAAAAGGCCAATAGACTTAGGAGAGAGAAACCAGGTCTTGGGAAAAAATATCGTTTTAATAATGGTTTATCTACTGTATCTTTATCTTTATTTTTTAATCAAAATAATGCATGTGCATATTTTAAGATGAGAGAGAGAGAGAGAGAGAGAGAGAGAGAGAGAGAGAGAGAGAGAGAGAGAGAGAGAAAACAAACCAGTAATCCCTTGCCCTTATCTTGTCTGCCCTTTTCTAACCTCCAGATCTATTTATTTGGTATTTACCTCCAAATTTCTAAATACTACTGCTGCTTGGCTTGTTAATTTTGGACATCAGCTATTAACTGCTTGCCTTAAGATAAATAGATTTAGTCTCGTGTGGTTCTCCCTTCTCTTTCTTTCTGAAGATTCATGTTTTCCATTTCTGAGCGATTTCTTACATCTTTTCCCTGATGAATTCATGACTTCTCTGTTTTTCAGATACACCTGGTGTCCACATTAGTGAGACACTGAACCTCCTATATTGACCCAATGCTTTTCTTTTCTTGTTTTTTTTTTTACCCTCCTTTCCTATTTTCTCTGTTCTTTTTGTACTTTGTACTTTATCTTAGAGATTTCCTTGTCTCTGTCTTCTAACCTCTTATTGAATGCTTTATTGTAGATACTTTTAATTGCCAAGAGTGCATTCTTCTCATCCACTTGTTCCTTTTTTATGGCATTTCCCCCTTGTTTACTGGAGTCAAAACCTTCAATATCTTTTATTAATTGTGAGGATATTATGTATAGGTTGGTTTATTTGTTCCTGTCTGTTTGCCTGTTTTAATTTTTCTTTCATGTTGGAAGCTTTCCTAAAATGCCCGTTAATCCTTAATTGTCAATTCATGTTCAAGTGTGAGGCACTAAAAGATCTAAAGAAAGTTTGTTCGGTGTCCTAGGAATGCATTGGTAGACTGCTATTGGGTGATTGAGTGGTGAGTGAGTCATTTTGATAAGAAGATCCACTAAACGTCATGAATTTTCTGGGGGTTAGTCAGCTTTCCAAGGGAAAACGAATCATCCAGTATTTTGTTTGGAAAGCATGTCTCACAAAGTCTTATAGGTTATGGCCAGGAATTTGGGTTTAATTTTAAGCATAATGAGCAGTGCCATGAGAGGTTTATGTGGTAATAGGACCTGATTTATATTCTTAAGTGATCATTATGCTGTGGCGAATGGGGACAAATGGAAAAATCAGAGAAATCAGGTATATCAGGAGTAGTCCAAATGAGATTATGTGCTCCATTCTTTACCATTGTGGCCCAAATATTCCTGAGGAATCTATTTTGTCCTTTGCAAGGAGACTTGAGACTCTCCAATAGAACAAAAGATTAAAAACACAAAACAAAACAGCAACCCCCCCCCACTACCCCAAAACAAACTCTAAAACAAAGCAAAAAATAAATAAACCCACACAAACACAAAAACAGCAGCTGAGGAGTTGCCATTTGGAATTCTTGGACCACTTAGAGCCCACAAGGTGCTGACAATGTTTCCTTGAATTTGTTTTTGATATTTTATTTTGGAATAGTCTAACACAAAACTACCTAACTTCAAGCTACAGAGGCTAACTTAAACCTCAAGCGTATTTCATTTTGGCTGGTATTGTATACGGTTAGCCTTTTCATCCATTCACTCATTCATTTATTCATTCAACAAATAGCTTCTATAGGGATTATAGTCTAGTTATCCCACTAGTTAGCTCAACTTTCTGGTTGGAAATTCTATATGTCTGTGGTTAATTAAAACATTAAGGAAACCGTTGCATTATTACCTAAAGAAATAGGGTAATCCATACCTAATTAGTTTATACACACAAATGTTTTTTTAATAAAAGGTTTTTGTTAGGGAATAACATGATTAAAAAGAGTCTTAAGAGGCAGTAGAGGATAATGGTTAAGAAGACAGAGTGCCTGAGTTTAAAACCTAACCTTCCACTTACTAGTTGAGTGCCCTTCGGGAAATGACTTAATATCCCTGTGTCTTAGTTCACACTTTGACAGAATAGGAACAGTAATAATAGAACCTATTTCACAGGATTGTTCTGAGTACTTGGGTGAAATTATTATTATTACTTTGAGGATATACTTGGAAACTCACTACTTTAGATGATATGATTTGAGAAGATGTCTCGTTGGCGAGACTAGACAGACATTTCCAAAACAACAGAAAAACAGAATAAGTCTGTATGAAAGTAACCCTTACTGCCGGTGTTAAGAAAGCAGGAGAACTGAGATGTGCCCAATTTAATACGGAGTTCATGAGGGGTACATCCCGACGGGGCTGAGTCTTGGATTTGGACTTCAAATTTTAGAGTAGAAGTGAATGTGGACATCATCCAGTTAGCATCCTTCATCCAGCCTTTCACATTCTTCCCCTAGTGGGACATAAGGTAAGGAGGGACAGGGAGAGAATAGGAGATTGATTGATGAGAAGTTGACTGCTGTGGACAGTTGGTGCTCAGTCCTGCAGGAGACCTCAGGGAGGCCCGCTGGAGCTGCTTCAATTTGTTACATCTGAGAGGCCAGGAAGCGGAGGTAGTTTTCTGTTCATTTTTGGAAAGGGATACTTCTGTGGTTGGGGGTTTGCTCCTCAACAATTTCATCCTAACACTTGTGTGAGTCAGGCATGATACTACATTGAGAGGAGGCCCTCAGGCAAAATGCTAGGAGTTTCAGGAAGAAGCTATTAGCACACCTAGGAATAATGAGTGCGGTGGGTGTAGGGGTAGAGAACCATAGCTACCATCATCATTGGTGGCCGTGCCTTGTGGCATTAACACTTTAGTACTTTAGTCCACCCTGTGCTTGGGCAGAACACGCTCCAGAGACCAGAGAAAGCACCCAGGCAGAGTAACAGGTGACAGGTGATGGCGGAAAGAGTCATCAGCATGTATAGGCATCATGAGTGCAGAGGAGATACGGTCAGAGTTCTGGGAATAAAATACAATGGGCTACTCTCGGCCTTTTGTTCATCGACACCCTGCACAACTAACTCATCTTATGTACCCTCGGTTCTCCTGAAGATTTGCATATTCTCTCCACAAAACACTTGTTTTCTTATCTTAACACCATTTCTTCTGCTGTGCCTTGTGCCTGGAATATCCCCCATTGCCTACGGCCCACCCAACTGCCCTGGTGAACTTCACCTCTTCTTTCAAATAAATCTCAGTGCAGCTGCCACTTCCTCTTGGATGTGTTCCCAGCCTCCTGTGGGCAGAGTTACATCGGCCTCTAAGCCTACTTAATACCCTGTGCATATTTCTGCTCTGGAGCTTATGGTGCTGCTGTTGTGACACTTACTCTCCTTGTCTATCTCCCCAAAGGAACTGGGAGCAAGTGGAGGGGAAGGATTTCTCTTATTCATCTGTATTTCCTAAGAACATAGCATGGGGCCTGAGACTGTGTAAAGAATCAAAGTCTGTGAATGAATAAACAAATTAATATCATGTACTAGAGCTCAGTTCTTTCCCAAGGTCTCATAGCCAGCCAGTAGCAAAGCTAGAAGTAGAATGAATGTCTTTTAATGTCCAGTCTTGGAGGAAGTGACTTTTTCCTTTAGTCGCTAGAAGGTAAAACAAACAAAACAACAACAACAACAAAACACAGACATGAATATCATGGATGCCATGTGGAGAGGATTTGCTGAATGCTGTTTGTTTACCTTGGTACAGCAGGTCACATGGTTGCCCTACTGACCTGGAGAACTTTCGTGTCAGGTCTATATTTGGTGTTGGAGCATCTAGGAAGCTGTGCAGTGGGCTATTTTGCTTTAGATATTCAGGCAGGAAACACCTGGTTGAATGGAGCTGCATTAAGAGAACAAGTTGTTTACTTTTTGAAACTTTCATTCATTCTTTGTTATTCAGAAGGCACTTTCATAGGTGTGGTTTGCTCACTGTCGGTGTGTCACATTTTCAGCATACAAATGTCTTTCCAAATAAGCTCTGCAGAGCCCCAGAGTGACTGGTTTAATCTGCTTTTGCACGAATGCCTAGTTTGTTAGCTTTGATTATCAATGATGATCTTTATAGGTACTCATTTGGGGGGTCCCTCAAGGAAACCTAGAGCTGTCACATCCCCACATTTCCTTCAATGTGACTCCTGGTTCTCTGAGGTCAGCCCCTAGGAAGCTGTTTTATGTTGGCCCAGAGTTCATAGGAGCCCTCATAGACCTGGTTCAGAACTAGACAGTGGTTTTTCTCCTTCACAGCCCAAAGATTTGCGTAGGGGTGATGGTGTTGGAGGTTAGGGATTTATCAGGACTTGCCTGCTGGAGGGCCACCAGGGGGCTGCAAGGTGAAAATTCAACTTGACTAAGTGGCTGAGGTCCAAGGTCTGACCCTCAGCTTTATTGCCTTAGATACTCGGTTGTCAGCTTAAAGAGGCAGGATCCATCTCTCAGGAGGGTCTCGAAGAACCTGAGCTCAAAGAGACTGACAGACAACACAGATTACGTGTTTATGACTTCGTTTTGACTCACATATCTCTCATGCACATTAGAAAATGCATGTCATGGTCTCTTCGTTATATTCTAGAAAGCCGAATTATAAGCCAAAAAGAGTTTGGTGAACATGGAGTCAGAGAAAGGACAGTTTGCTGTACAATTCAAATGCTTTATGGCATCTTGCTGGTAGCTCTGGTCTGCTATCCAATGGGTAGTCAGGATGACATTTTAAAAATGCAAATCTGAATAGATCATCTCTTGGCCTAAAACCTCCAGTGGTTTCAAACTGCTCTTGGAATAAAAAAAAGAAAAAGTAACTTGTTCCATAAAGTCCAACACGATTTTACCTCCTCTTCACTCTAGCTTCTGGCTTGCTTTTACTCTCCAAGGCCTTCTTTCCTGCTCTTCTCTTCCTGCAGTGGCTTTTTCTTCCTCTGGTCTAGTGAACTCCTTGGTATTCTGGGGCTGTTGAGTTGGCTCTGGCTCTGACTCCTGTGACACTATGAGTGAGTCATGTTCTCCATGTCAACAGCCCTACCCAGCTCCTGGAGACTCAGGCCTATGGCTTCTTTTATGGGGTGAGCCTTTCTCATGGTTGGTCTGCCTCTTTTCCTGCTGTCTTCTTTCCCCCCAGCACTATTGCCTTTTCCAAAGAACCCTGCTTTCTCATGATGTGTTGGAAGTAAGGCAGCTTCAGTTTTGTCACTTTTTCCTCCAGTGATGTTTCAGGCTTAATTTGCCCTACGACCCATTTGTTCAGTTACCATATAGAGATAAAGAGAACTATTACCGATATAAGGAGATACAAGAGAACAACAAAAAAGGATAAAGAAGAGATCTCTACTAGAAGAATTAAGAAATAGAAGGGAAATTCAAGCCTAGATTAGGAATGCTGACTGACCAACACTGAAGCATATTATCTGACCTGGAGAAAAGAAAGGGAAGGTGGAAACAGTTAATTCCTACTACTCTTTTTTAAAAAAGAAAAATGTGTGTAATGCACGCTTTCAGATCATCCGTAGTTCTATTCATTTTTTTTAATAAACATGTGCTAGTACCTACTATGGGTACTGGGGCTATAGCAGAGCAGTGAACAAAGTCTATGTCCTCATGGGGTTCACATTCTAGCGTCTATGAAGAAAGACAATGATCAAAGGAAAATACACACACACACACACACACACAAAATATCTAAATCTGATAAGTACGATGGGGAAAATATAAAAGGCTTAAGGCATAGGGAAGTAGAAAAGGGGAAGTTGCTCTTTTATATACAGGTTGCCAGGGAAAGTCTCACTGATAGAATGATATTTGACAGAGACCGGAAGGAAGTGAGGGGAGAGCTTTAAGGATATCTGGGGGGAAATGGTTCCAGATAAGGGGAGCAGCAAGTGCAAAGATCCTGAGGTAGGATTGTGTGTTGTCTGTTACTTTGTAACATTTATCACAAGTATTACTTATAGCCATTATATATTTATATTTACTGTTATTTTGTGAACGTCTTCCTTTGTCATGAGATGTCTGAGCTTCCTGAAAGCAGCCTGTCAATTTTTTCAACATTGTATTCCCAGCCTCTATAGCATAGGGCCTCATGCAGAATAGATAGTTCATAAATATTTGTGGAAAGGAGAAAGGGAGGGAGGGAGGGATAGAAGGAGAGAAAGAAGTAGGTGGGTGGACGGGAGAAAAAGAAAGGGGAAGTGAAGGGAGAGAGAAGGAGGGAAGGAGAAAGGAAGTAGAAATCCCCCAAAGAGATGAACTAAGCCCATTGTCTTGTGCACCCTCTTCTCTGGTTCGGGTAAATATGGGTACCACCAGTATTAACCCCCAGACCTTTTCCCTTTCTTCTTTTATTTCTGAACAGCCCATCTGTTTTCAGACACAATGTGCTAATAATTTCATGGGGGTTAGAGTCAAGTCCTACAGGCCTCTGAAGAGCTCTCTGAATCTTTAACGTGACTGCTCATATTTTTTGACTCTGATTCATTTTCTGTTGATTTTATAATTTAACTCTCAGGAGACCTCTACTTTTCCTTGAACCAAAATCTTAGAGGAACCTTGTTTTTGCCCCCATCCCTTCTTACATGTATCCTTCCTAATTTTTATTTGATATCTACTATCCACCAATCTAGGCTAATGCCACAGGCTAGTTCAAACAAATGCCTCTTTTCTGGGACAGTTCACAGATTCCCCAGGCAGTTGGGCAGGGGTTTGCTTCCAGTGTTTATGAAGTTCTCACAATTCTGTGCCAAGTTTAGAATAGACACTATCTAATCTGAAACAAGGGTTCTCAGGAGGATTGGTGTGTGTTTTTTTTGTTTTGTTTTGTTTTGTTTTTTAATCAAGTTAGGTGGGCCAGACCACAAAGCCTGTTCTGAGTTCCAGGATGGGTGAGAGCAACCACACACCTGCAGTGTAAGGTTGCCTTTGCTTGGATTTCCTCCTGAACCAGCATACCAGTCATAAACAGGTTGTACCTGATATCAAGGCTGTAAATGCATGGTAAGGGTTTTGTACTTATGCTGAGAGTTTCACGTGAGCCCTCCTGATTTAGGTCTTCCAAAATCTCCCACACCTGCTACATGAGCTGGGGGCTTCCTGGGCAGGTCCAGTCCCTCTCCTGTCCAGAGAATTTGGGAAAACTTTATGTTCCTTCAAAGCAGTGTCCTGGGAAAGACACTGGGATTTCAGAGCAGAAATCGTAATGGGCAGCTTAGGTGCCTGCGTTCAGAGCCAGTAAGATATTAAAAAGTCATGTCCTCAATCCCACAGGCCAGGCATCAGCAAACTTTTTCTGTGATGGGCCAGACAAGAAACATTTTAGGCTTTGAGTATCATATGGTCTCTGGAGCAACTAATTAACTCTGGCACTGAAGCATAAAAGCAGCCATAGATGATGTATAAATGAATGAATGTAGCTGTGTCCCCGTAAAACTTTATTTATAAGTCAGGTGGTGACCTGGATTTGGCCCATGGAAATAGCCTTCATCATTGTTCTGATGGAACAATGGATGGTAAACAGCCATCAAAAATATTGATTATAGAGCTATTGTATATGTATTTTTTTAAAAGTTGATTATACAGTTATCATTGTACACATTTTGCCAGATGTTGTCTATTCTCCCACAGATTCTCTCATCTAGTATGTTTAATAAGAAAGCTGAATAGGAGTTACTTCAACAAAGCGAACGATGTCCTAGTACTTTGCTATTCAAAATGTGACCCATGAACCAGCAGCATCCATGTCATCTAAGAGTTAGTTAGAAATGCAGGGTTTCAGGATTTTCCCCTGATCTCCTGAAGTACAGTTTGCATGTTAACATGATGCCCAGATGACTCAGACATGTATCAAAGTTCAAGAAGCATTGTCCCAGCACTCAGCACTGAATGCAGTGTCTCACGAGCATCTTCATCCTGCAATACCTAAAAGGTGGAATGCAGATTTCACATTTTGTGAAAGAGACTCCTATGAATAACCATCCAATTACATATCTCTTTTGCAAATGATTGACTTTCACACTATTCCTTGAAAAGTGTAGCACAGTCCCGTTTCCATACCTTGGCTTTCCCAGGTTTCTTGGCCTGGAATGACGTCACACTAACTGACCTCTTTCAATAACGAAATCCCACAGATCCATCGGGACTCGACTCCAGTCCCTTTTCCTTGTCACGTGTGCTTCCTTGTCTGAACTTTTATTGTCTGGTCAACGTACGCATTGCTAAGTGCAGGTTCTTGACAGCAATCTCTTTGAGAGTGGAGACCTATAGCTTGGTTCATCCTGGAAGCCCTCAGGGGCTTGTAGCATCTTTCTTTGAATATGATAGGAGACATAAACATTATACCCTGATTTCTATATCACAGGAGGGTGGGCTCCACTCCCACTTGCCAAATAAACAGAGTCTACATTCTTTCTCTGGAATAACAGACATCTCACTATGCCTTATGTAACTTACATCTTGATCCCATTCAAAGCCGAGAGGGACTAGTAGCAGTGGTACTTAACCCTGACCTGAATCGCTTCAGGGAGCTTCAGGGATAGTATTGCAGATTATGAACTACTGTTGACATAAGAGGACACAGATAGAGAGCATATGATATAGGATCCATGGAGCTCATATTTTCCAGCACCTGATCCAGTCTATCGGATGTCATTTGGTTGACGGTAAAGTGAAGATCGGCCAGTGATACTCTGGCTTTCTCAGGTCAGGAGAAGCTGATTCCTTTAGGAAGCCTTGCCTCTGTTCATTTAGTAGGTTCTTCTATACTGAGCCTTTCCATGAATGAATAAATTGGACTTTATTTATTCATCCATCTGTTGAGTGATTCTTGATCTCTCAGTCACAAACCTAGCACTGTGCTTAATGCTATGAATATATAAAAAACATATAGAGAAATACAGTGTGATCCTTGAGCTTGCAGTTCAGGTGGGGCGGTAAGTCAGGACCGGCTTGCGTAGTTAAATAAAATGCACGCCACTGAGCCAGAGCTGTTTGTGGCAAAGTGGCCAGTACTTAACTGTGTTTCCCCGAAAATAAGACCGGGTCTTACATTAATTTTTGCTCCAAAAGACGCATTAGGGCTTATGTTCAGGGGATGTCATCCTGAAAAAATCATGCTAGCGCTTATTTTCTGGTTAGGTCTTATTTTCGGGGAAACACAGTAGTACCAATGCAATGCATGTATGTTATGTAAGTGATATGGTCATTGGTAGAACAGCTAGAGCGATTACTGTGAGCTAGAGAGTTAGGGAAGGTTTATCAGAGGTTAAGGCTTAGGGTAGTTCCCCAGCAAAATGAACTCTTCGAACAGACTTGCAGGGACAGTCTCGTATTGCCCAGATCTGGGATCAGATTAGCTCCCTAAAGGACCCAATCTTTCCACCCTTCCTTATAGTGTGTGGCCAGGGAAAATCTGATACTCTGTCTTTCCGGGAAGCTGCAATGCACCACTGGCTAGGGCTGATCTGTTAGTCCTCCTCCCTAACATCCAACAAATTCAGGTGCTTGGCAGTGTGGCTAGACTGACGATGCAGTGGAAAATCCCCCTTTCTTCATCGGAACACAGTTCATTCACCCCATGCCAAGTTGTCTTCCCTCTGAGCTCCCCAACGAGTTCATGGAATAGACTGCACAGCAGCCTGGGCCTACCTGAAAGTGAAAGTGAATTCTTGCTGCAGGAAAAGAGCAAGGGCTGCATATGCCGCATCATCTGTTCCTGCTTGTTTTTTCCCTCTGCTGCAATGAAACCTGCTCTTAGCTCCGGGGGAGGCAGCAGCTAAGGTTGACTCTCATCTTTAGGAGAAAATATTTATGAACTTTCATAAAGAATCTATTTTTCAAATTACTATAGTGCTTATCATGTAGTCAACAGATATTGATTAAGTACTGATTTTATGCCAAGCCCTATGTCAGATGGTGAGATGTGACACTGAATAAGACACAGTGGCTTTCCTGCCTTTCTGGGATTTCCTGTATATCCAGGAAACAGAGTCATTAAGCCAAGCAATTATAGTTCAGTGATAAGCGCTATCAGAGAGATATGCCTGAGGTTATTATGCTCTACCCAGGAGTTACCTCACCCAGACTGGGGGGTAGTGCAACTGGAAGGTCTTCCTGATACTAAAAAGCAGAGTTTTTAAGAACAAGTGGGAGATGCTAGGTGGAGTTGGATGGGAAAAGGAGAGGCAGTAAGGAAGTAATTCCAGATAAGGGAACTGCGTGGATAAAAACCAGGGGATGAGGGAGGTCGTAATACTTTAGGAGATCGCTTGAAGTTCAGTATAGCTGGGGAGAGGAGAAAAGGTGAGGAGAGTAGTTAGCACTAAAGTCAGAGATGTAAGAAGAGAACTTGAGTTTTGTGTTCTTTTATGAGGTGGCCAATCACAAGAGGAAACAGAGGAGAGGCTCAGGAAAACAAAGTTGACGACACTTACAAGTCCTAGAGAGAGAAGGCATGGCACACCATTCAGGGCCACGTGGGAAAACACCAGGGCGTCAGGAGGCAGAAGCCAGGAGCCAGCCAAAGCTTTAGGCCAGAGCCCGTATTGGAATTTTAATGGGAAAGACAGGACAGGACAACGTAAATAGCTTAGGACTGGCTAGTTAAAAAACAAACAAACAAACAAACAACTGGTAGGCTTTGGACTGTAGGGGACGTCCTAGTTGCCTGAGGTGATTAAGGCAGAGGGATATTACATCCTGTGATATATATATCGGCCTGACAGAAGAGGTATGGCTCTGGATTGTTTAGTTTGCACATCAAAGGCATGTTTGCCACTGAGTCCTTGCTCTTTCAGAATTAGCTAGCCCTAGGAGGGACAGTCTCTCCACAGCCAGAGAGGTTTTCTTAAGATGTCAAAATATCATAATATACAGAAAATAAATAGGTATGTATATTCCTATTTGCATGTGGTATTCGTTTTGGATGTTATACTATAGGCAATAATGAGGAGATGCTGTAGGATTTTAAGGAAGGTAATGACCATATTATGCATTTTAGAAATATCATTTTGGGTTCAGTGTAGAAACTGGGTTGGATGGGGCAATACTGGGGCATAAGTTTGAGGCAAAAGTCATGCAACTAGTGGAGTTGTTTATAGCAAAGTGGTCTGCACTCAATACCAATGGACAGTAGTTGGCAGGAGAGGGAAAGATGCCTGTAGACCGGAAGAGTTAGGAAAAGTTTAATGGAAGTGGTGGCTTCAGGGTAGTAAACCGATCATATTATGCATTTTCGAAAAATCATCTTGAATACAGGGTAGAAATTGGCTTGGAGAAGGGCAAGGCCAGGGCAGACAGAAAGTTGAGGCAAAAATTCAGTAAGAGATGATGGTAGCATCTTCTGTCAGTCAAAATGGAGAAAGTGGACAGATTTAAGAAATATTAAGGGGATACAACTGACTAGAGTTAGTGACTAGATAAGAAAGGGCGAATCCATGATAGTATTGCATATTTCTGTTGCAAATGACAGAAAACCCAACTCAGCTGGCTTACACAAAAAGGGACTGTACTGGCTCAAGTAGTGAATGATCTTCAGGTATAACCTCATTCTGGGCTCAAATGTTGTCCTAACAGGATCATCTTTACACTGTTTCCTCTATGTTGATTCCATTTTTAAGCTCAGTGTGTCACCCCTAATATCCTTAGGCTAACATTACCCCAGCACCTGTCCCGTGAAATAGAGTTCCATTTCTCCAGTAGGAAAAACTATAGTCATGAAACACTGCTGTTTTGATTTAGGTCATACTCCTTTCTGAAACAACTCACTGTGGCTGGTGGAACAATATGCCCAGTTTGGCCTAGGGCAGGTTTACATGCACCTTCCCTAGAGACTGCTCTCCTATGACATTTGGGCTGAGAGTTGGCCAGGTGCAGCTCCTCTGAAGGGAACTCATGCATGGTTATCAGAATGAGAGTAAAAGGCTACTGGGGAAATAAACAATAGATATCCACCTCATATGATGTCTGATATTCTGGTTTGGCCAGCAGTTTGGGTCATGATACCATTTACTGAGATTGGAACCATTAACATAGTTGTGAGTTTTGAGTATAGAAGGGGTTGATAATTAAGTTTGAAACAATGGTTTCGTACATTTGAACTTTGACTATTAGAATGTGATCAGTGTGGGTGGCAAAAGGATTACCCTGCCCCGGATTTATTATGTATACAAACATTGTCTCTTAATGGATCATACTGGCTCGAGAACTTCTGACTATTGTCCAGTTCCTCTCTGTTATTCTTTGCACCACCAATGTCCCAGACAAGTTGGTCGGTACTGAAAATACAAAGTTGAGTGATCCACAATCATCCCTGACCTCAAGGAGCTGATAGTGTGGTAGGGAAGGTGGGGCATATAAAGAAGAAACTGTACTATAGTTAATTAGGTATTATTAGAGAAGATTTACACAATGGATAGAATTAATACAAAGAAAGGGAAGAGTGATAGACTCTACTGAAGAGTTGGACAAGTCTTCAGAAATGAGATATTTTTGAACTGAGTTTTGCTGCAACTGGGAAAGGGAGTGGAAACCCCAGCTAGAATGCGTGTGTTTGCAGAATTGCATATAGCTCTGTATAGTAAGAACATAAATGGTGGCGGTGTTGGTAAGATGCTTTGCTCCTTGGTAACTCTTATTCTAAGTAACAACGTGTCCATCTGTCCATGTGGTACAATTTGAGAAAGAACAAACTCCTTATTCTTCAATAGTCTGATCTATCCATCATGTCACAGTATTTATCTTATAGGTAAAGGTCTAGGGTTTTGAGTAAAAATTAAAATATTAATCTTGAAGCAAGTAAACAGTAAGGTAATTATTAACCTTTATTATGTATTTTTTCACATTAGCTAATCACATATGATCTAGAAAAGCAGGGCCTGAGGAAGTAGGATATTGCAGTTTGATATCTTCTTCATATTTCACCTTCCACATTCAATGTCTGTATATCAAAACGTCAAGAGCATTAGTAGTAGCTGCTACAAGGACTGTGATTATTTGCCAAGAATTACCAGACATAAACTCTTCCCCAAACTCTTTCCTAACTTCTTTAATAAACAAATTCCTATTCATTCTTCAAAAGGCTTCATTGCTATGTAATATGCCATGTTGTGAACTAATGTGGCTTCTGCTCCAAGAGCAATTTGTTCAGATATTGGTATCACAATTCTATTCAAGTGCCTGTCTTACCTGTCAGACTTTAAGTTCTTTTTTAAAGGTGGGAAATGAATCGTGTATCTTTGTATCTCATGTGTTTCATGTAATGTGTGGCACACTCAGACAGAAGTAAGTCTTTTAAAAGACAGCATTCCATATAGTTTAACCATCTTCCAGCTCTAGAAATTTCTCTTTGGAAGTCCAAAAGGGGCCACATACCTAGAAGGTTTAACACAGGAATTTCCAAAGATAACAACATTATTAGTTGATGATTATTGAATCTAGTCTGTATTCTTTCTCTCCCATTTTTTGTCAGTTATTATTTGTGTACTCAATACTCTTCTTCTCCCATATCGTTTTGTTAGGAGTAGTTACCTTCATGTTGTAGGACTTTTAACTCAACTGCTGAAAGGTGAATTATAACCGTTGTATAAGCTGATCATATTTTACTATAAAAATCTTTATAAAACTCCATTTTTTTATTATTATAGTTTTATAAATACAAGCTTGTTGTAGAACATTCACAAAAGATAACAACAAACATTAAGCAAAGAGATTCCCTCATTTCTTCTTTTCTTTCCATGTAACAAACTCCCTGCCCAGAGGTTACCATGTTTTTCTTCTAAAATTGTTTCTATGTATTTACAAATTTACTCATTTTTTTAAATTCCAGTACATAATTATTGCACACCTACTATACGCTAGACTGTGTTCAGACACTGGTGGTACTGCTCTAAATGAAAGAGGCAGGATTCTTGCTTTCTTGGAGCTAGCATTCTAGTGAGAGGAATAGGTAGACAGATAATACATAGATACTAGAGAAATACTAGGGTTGCCAAAAAAATGTATACAAGTGGACACTTTGGTCCATGTTGCTCAAGCAGTAGTTCGCCATCATCAGGAGTGTCTGGACGCTGATGGTAACCACTTTGAGCACCTCTTGTCATTGCAGAAGTAAAATGTGACTTGTGTTCATCTCTTGTTATCAGTATATATTGCATATTACAATTTTAATACAGATTTCCTTTCTTGAAATGTGTATATATTTTTTTGGCGCTCTGTAGATAGGGCAAGCTAAGAAATAATTTTAAAAAATAAAAATGTGTGATAAATGCCTCAAAGAGATATAAAACTGATATTATAGAGACTGAATATTTATTTATTTATTTATTTATGTATTTATGTATTTATTTATTTATTTATTTATTTATTTATTTATTTATTTACAACAGGCCCCAAATGGAGTCACTTATGCTACGTCCCATGTCACCAAACCAAGATTTAAGTACAGTTTCGGCTCTCCCAAACATAGAATCTTTAATCAGTTGGTAAGGAATTGCCTGATCAGCACTAGTTAGTTAGGTAGTCTGTTTGATAGACCTCTGCCAGCCTCTAACAGAAAGTAACCTTGCAATAACCAACCCCTTTTTTTTGCCTAATATAATTTCCTTGTTCCTGCTCCCTTCTGCCTATAAATGTCTTTATTGTGTACAGCTCCTCGCATCTCCTTTCTATCTGCTAGATTGGATGTTTCCCAATTCAAATTGATTTTTGCTCAAATAAACTCTTAAAAATTTTAATATGCCTCACTTTATGTTTTAACAATGCATAGGTACACACATACAGTATACACACATGCAAAATGGAATTATATAATACGTTCTTTTTCAGATTGCTCTCTGCTCTTGATAATATACTGTAGACTTCTTCTCCTACCATTCCATATGGATCTATGTTAAAGACTTACATGGAACTAATGTTGCATGTGGGATGAGGGTGCCCTAGGAGTTGGCAATGTATTAGCCGCCTTATAGAGACATTTATTTTAAGTGTAGTTTTCATTGTATTGTATTATGAGCTTTGATTTTTTCCCTTATACTGAGAAGTACTCAATTGCCTGCTTTTCTTATTAGCTTGAGGATGGATGGCTCAGACGGCCTCTCAGATGCTGTTTGTCCTTAACCCAAGCTTTCTGGTTGCATCAGTCTCTGTTCTCTTCTGCAATCAGTTTCGGGGGATGACAGGTTGTGGGATATGTTCTTTTGGCAGAATGCATTCTCTGATGTCTTTCTTTCATGGGGGATGTCTGTTCCTTTTAGTAGGAAGGATCTCTTGCTGAAATATATTACGTTAAAAAAAAATGGGTATATTCCATTGTAGACTGCACATCATTTCCTGGGTGACATAGCCAAATAATCCGATAGCAGCATTGGCCATAATAAATCCTCAATCGTGAAGTGTCTGGTAACATAATGTCTAACATACAGAAAGTACTCGTTAAATACATGAATGAATAATTGGTAACTGAAACTACAAGGGTGACCCTGCAGTTATGAAAGAGAGAGAGGGTACTGAGTATTTCCAAGAATGGAAGAACTTCAGAAGGGAAAGAGTATTCACTCATTCACTCATTCACTCATTCATTCATTCAGCAAATATTCAAAGAGCCCTTCCTATGGATTGGTCCCTTTCTAGGCTTTGGGCATGAACGATCTCTGAAGATAGAGTTGACCTGTTTCAAAGGTTTATCAGAGACCTCCCCTGAATAGTCTATAATTTTCCTTTATCGCTTGTTTTAAAACTGAGTATTATGAAGCTCCTGTAGGAGGTAGATGTGAGGATGGCAACAGCAACAAGAAAATTAGGATTACAATATTGTTCGAGTGCCAACTATGTTATATTTTAAATCATTTCAACCGGGTCACTCTAGAAAAAGCCTTTCTGTTTCCAAAGAGCTTAATCCTCCAGATAATTTCCTCTAATGTGCCACTCTAAACGCAGTCCTATTTCTTCTTTTCTTCTCACCCCCAAGTCCTTACGCCTCATCAGAGGCTGCAGAGCAATCTTTTTGAATGCAAGAAAGAATATCATTATCGTCATTATGTTGTTACCCTTGAAGAAAGCATGTAAAGAGACTGACAGAGGATGCATAATTTTAGAAAACATGAAAACTCGAGGTTGCATAATAGCCTCTTGCTTCTCCCGACTGCCACTAAATCTAATTGAGACTAAATATATGTATATATACACACACTCATATACCTATTATGGGGCAGTGTTTTGACGTGTTTAATCAGACTGTAATTTTCATAATAGTAGGGACTGCATCTATTTGTTTACCAATATATAATCCAGTGTTTGGAGAATACCTGGTACAAAGTAGGCTCTTCCTAGGTATCAGCTGAATAGACAAATATCATCCACTGTATTCCTAACCTCTCTTCTCCATTATTTCTTATGTCCGTCTTTTTCTCCTTGCTGTAACTTTTTATATTCTCATGATTTCATTTCAGGTATCTCTCCTTCCCTTCCACAAATGTTCCCATTGGTTTATGGAACTTGTGGATTATTACAAAACTATCTTGAGTTAGCTATGTCTCAATCTGGTTCAGAGGTGTAGGCGAGGGTCAGTCCTCCAATCTCCCCACTCTCCCTTTCCGTTGTCCCGGACTTTTTTTCCTCCCCACCACGGGGTTATCCACACCATCACGTTCCTATCCCTCAGAGCTCTCTTAAAGACCCAGCAGTATAACAATGACCAGGAGCCTCAGTTTTGTCTCTTGATTGGGATTTGATATCCTTACGCCCAGGGTTCAACTTCAATTGCAGTTTCAAGGCAGGGAAGTTTTACCCAACGAAACAGCTGTGAGGTGGGGGGAAGGAACACTGGGAATCAGATCTGGGTTTATGATGGTATTACCATTTACTAAATGTTCAACCTTGGGAAAGTTATTTAAATGTTGAGCCTTGGTTTCCTCATCTGTAAAATGGGATTCAACATATTAACATGTGCGACTATCTCAGCCCAGTGTTTAGCTGCTAGGAGATGCTACAGACCCGTATGCTTTCCTACATCTTCCCTGGGTCCCCTAGACACCTCTAATTCAAGGTTTTTCAGCCTCAGCATTCCTGACATTTTGTACCAGATAATTCTTTGCTGTGGGAAATGGGAACATATTTGGGGTGTCTGAGGAACATAAAGGCCAATGGACTGGCAGGCAATGAGGTTAATGTTCGTTATATTATAGTTGTGGGGAGAGGGATGTAGTGTGACGAAAAGAATGTGTATTCTGGAGCCAGGCAGTCCTGGGTTTGAATCCAAGCTCTACCATTACTGTGTAGCCCTATGACAAATTGCTTCAGATCTCTGAGGCTCAGTCAGATTCTTTGTTCCCAAAATGAGGATAATAGTGAATACCTCAAAATACTGTCACAAAATTTATAAATTCATAGCCTGACTTTGTCTCACTGCTGTTCCCCCTCATAATTTGGCCTTACTTTTCTCTGCTGACTTAGATCTGAATCCCATGGCCTTGGGGGCTTTATCAGATACCCTGTTGAATGTTTCCTTAGGACCCATTTTATTCGTTTTGCTACTGTAGGCAGAAAGAATAGGGCCTCGGGGAGAGAGGCGCGAGGAAAAGAAGGAGGAAGTGAGGGAGGACACAGGAGAAAGGAGATGAGATCATTCTTAAGAAAGGTGCAGCTACCAAACCAGGCCGAATTAGATTTTGGCCGAGAATAGATACACGACGCCATCTTATCCCTCCAGGTGAACTTGACCTAATTATAATGGATTCTAATATTATTAGCATTGTGGGTAGGGAAAAATCTCCACCCTCTGTGTTGCCATGACAGTTCTAATAAGGGCCAAATAAGGACCAGGGAATCCCACCTCCCTCGGGAAGGAGTGGTCAACGAGGACCTGCCTTGGGAACGCCTATAACGGCACCCCAAAAGTTGGACTATTTCATGCCCCGCTTTAGAAGTAATAAATTCCGAAGTCTCTTTGTTCTTCGGTGCAGTTGTTCTTCTGGCCTGCCCGCTCCCACCATTTGGGGAATGTACTCCCTTCTTTTCTTTTAATGAATCCACTACTCACTTGGCTCATTTGGTATGTCCTGGAATTCTTTTCTGTGATGACACCAAGAACTCGTTTTCTAGCAAAAATTTATTCATTCAACCGCCATGGACCATCATATATGTTATCATAGTTTGCAGTTATGACTTCATTTTAGGGATGATTTTTAATGTGTGTCTTTCCCGCTGTAATCTCCACAAGACCGATTCCCCTGAGAGTTTTCTTTACTCTTAGATACCCAGACTCTAGCACAGCGCCTGGCACATGATAAACATTTAATATTTATTGGATGAAAGGAAGGAGGAAAGAAAGAACGTTTACTATACTTCTGTAAAATTTTATTTTCCTAGAGACTTTATTCTACTGAGGAATCCAATTTACTCAATAAATAGTAGTTTAATTGAAATACGCTGTATATAAAGCTTTATACTTATTTCTGTGGGGTATATAAAGAAGAAAACGCCATGAAAGTAGAAATCACTTTTTTTCATCTGTATATCACTAGTGCTTAACATAATGTCCAGCATTTCATGATAAATGAACTTAATAAATACTTGTGAATAAAAGTAAGTTAACAAATGATTGAAAATCTGATATGTATCTGAGTGTGGATCAGGGCAGGGGGAGATTACAAAATAGAATCATCTTACACATTTTTGTAAAATACCAGTGAGACTTTTGGAAAACACTTTTCCTTTCCCCATCCAGCGCACACAAGAGGGCTCTGAAAAGAGCCTCTTTTGGAAACTGTCTAGACGAGGTGTCACGGAGGGAGGGGTGACACTATGAAAACATCATTTTCCTCTTCTGTTTGAAAAAATTGATTAGGAGGATGTATAAAAGACAGAGATGAAGTAATTTGATTGCCCTGGGGAGAACCTTGAAGCTGCGATGCCCTGGGGGAGGGGCTCGGCCAGGGTCCTTTCCCCACCTGGAGCTGGTTGCCTGGAGAAAACACAGTCCAAGCTGGACAGCATCTGACACCCTGCTGAGAACAAAGCTCCACAGGCTTGGGACACATGGTTCTGGTTACCTGGGAAACTGGTTTTTAAGGACAGCAATATTTCTCCTTCATATGAGCCCTATTTCAGAGGAGCTCCAGACTTCCCAGACATGACTTCTGTCCAGGTGGTAAGTCCACCTGAAAAGCATAGGCACAGACAGCTTGGTCCTGGAGTCTAGTGGAAGCACCTCTCGATTAGGACCAGGGCTAGGTTCTTAGAGGTCATCCTTGTGCAGGAACTGCTGAGGTGCCGTGAACATGTGGTGTACATCGAAACCTTGTCTTATCAAAGCCCCAGGGTAGCAGCCCCTGCCCAAAGCATTCACTCTGTCCATAAAATTCTTCCAAAAGCCTATATCTGAGAAAACTTCCCAGCCTTACATGTTAGCAGATACAGCTGTGGTCAGTTGAATTATATCTTTGCCCCGATTGCAAGCCACTATCTCTGGATAAAGCCCAGATTTGGACATTAAGAAATGCATGAAATAACAAATACTCTATACATCTGTCAAAGCCAAGTTTTCATGAGAAGCAAGAACATTGCTTTCTTAACCATTTCATCCAGTCCTTGAGGTATTTGCATTCAAAACGTATCTCTGAGTTGCTGGATAACTGGGTTTCCTTTTATGTTGATTTTGACAAGGAGTACCGTATTAATTTGACTCTGAAGAGTAAATATTCCTGTCAGTGGCAGCACCACATAATAATCTCTTTTCCATATTTAGAGAATTCACCATTGTGTGAATCTTGGGAAAGGCCTCATGTACCAGACACGCACTAAAAGGCAGACACTCAGTATCCATTCCTGATGGCCCCTGGGGATAGGGTAAAAGATAAAGGATTCACAGTTAAATTTGAATTTCAGATAAATAATAAATTATTTCCCCAGCCTAAGTGTGTACCGAATATTGCATGGTATGTGCTTATTCTAAAAATATTTCATTGTTTATCTGCAATTCCAACTTAACTGTGCATCTTATATTTTTATTTGCTAGATCTGACAATCCTACCTGGGAGCCAGAATATAGGACTAAAGCTTGACCAATTGAAACCTCCTTCCTACATTTTGAATATAAGTCAAGTGATACAGAGAAGCAGCAGCCATTTAGAATTCCTCTAGCCAGTGACAGTGGTGTTGGTAGCATCCAGTGTCCAGTCATAGCAGTATTGGTGCCAGGAATGGTGTCCTCTATGCAGTGACAGTGGCAGCCTGGTGGCCAGCGGGAGCTGCAGCAGCAGCATCCTGATCAGACTTTTTTTCTGAGGCATAACCTTGTTTCCCATCCATTTCCTAAGCCTTTCCTCTGCTCTTCCCATTAAATCCTGTCAGCTACCCGATACATTCTTATACATTTTTTTTTCCACTTTTTAGCCAGAGTTGATTTGTTGTTTTTGTTTTTGTTTTTTTAACACTGATCCGTGGCTGGTTTATGAGTTGTAGTGACTGTGAAAATGTGTTATTTAGATTTCTCACTGTAAGGAACATAACTGACTGATGGCTATAGCTGCTGTGTCTCTTTATCTACCACTGTGATGGGCCCCCAGGCACGCTGCTTGCTGGAGCCTCCTAGATATTCTGGAGAGCTGCTCCTCCAATGGGCAACTGTGGCTAGAATATTCCCCACTGGCCCGGCTGAAACATTCTTGGAGCTGTGCTTCGATGAGAGACTCTTTCTACCTAATCCTCCTTCCTTCTCTCGCTCCTTGTACAGGTGTCAGACCTACATCCTGATCTGAGGGCTCCTCCTTCTTCTGTTCGCCCTCCTTCTTCTGTTCTCTCCCCTGATGAATCTCTTCCACATCTAATACCATCTAGGAATCTGCTTCTTGGCACAGGGGTATGGGCAAAGGGCATTTAAGCTTCCTACATAGCTTTCATTTACAAAGTCTTCCCTGATATTACCCAAAAGATGGTATAAGAGAGAAGAACGGGAGTATTAAGATTACTCACACCTCCTCTTCTTAGGCCCTGTTGACTACCTTCCTGCAGTCTAGGAAGATGATCTGCAGATATTTTAAGGATGTGTGGCTGATGGTATATTTAAGGACCTGAAGGAATCCAGTTACCCCTTTTACTTTGGTTCTCTGACTGGGAACCCTGCCATGATTTGGGGTGTCATACAGTATTGTAAAAGTTTCCCTTGTGTTTCAGTATAGAAATGAAATTTTCATAACCAGTCTGGGGCTGAAATTCAACTTCTGGTCACGTTGCAACTTTCAGATGAACTCCCATCTTCACCTGCAGGCATTTTCACAGCAATGGCTATGCTGACAGCCTGCTCTTTACTGCCATTTAGCCCATGGTGACCAGTATGGAGAGGAAAGTAAGTCATGTTGCTGCATTTTGTAATGCAGCCTGATGGGAGATGTAGCTATGACTGGATACTCTACAGACCAGAATTAGCTTTTAGGAAGCTATTTCTAGGCAGCAACTGTAGCTGTGGCTTGGCCAATTATGGTACCTGCTCTAGGACTCTGCTGCAATCACATGAAATACCAAGTCCTTCCTGTGGCTCTGAGCTGGAGACAAGGTGACCTGAAGAGTATGGATGAAGCAAGTGACTAATAGACAAGGAATCGGAAGATATGCTTAGCACTGACTCTGTCTCTGAGTGGCCACATCACCTGGATAGAGACGTGGAACTGTTTAGGAATCAGTTCGATCAGATATCAAGGATAGGAATACTGGTGGTTTCTACTTAGAGTCTTTATAGCTTCTGCTCCTTCGGTGGCCACTTGTGAAGCGCCCCTTGGTTTTTCCGCTGACTTTCAGCTGGTGGCCTCATGCCACAATCCTTTGCTAGGTGCTCCCGCTTGCTCTACAAAATAGCTGGCTCCAGCAAGCTAGCAGCTCTCGTCTAGTAGCCACCTTATGAAAGACCCTACGGGAAAGGGAAGATCCATCTTTTGTATCTCTTGGAAACTTGAGACGCTCCGCCAGGCTGGATCAGCATACCATCTCCCACCCCTCTTTTCTCCACCCCAACAATTCAGAAACAACCTAGCGAAAACAGGCTAACAGTGACTGAGCATCCCAACCAGAAGTGAGGAGCCAGGCTTCCCTTCTGACCTATACTCCACCTTCTTCTACACATGCTTCTTTTAGGGCCCTTTCCCTGAGGTGGCTTCAGGAAGGGAGCCAGGGAAGCACTCTCTTCCCCTTCCAAAGGATAGCTGATATCATCTCTTCTCAGACATTGCAGCTTCCAAAGACAGCCTTCTGGGCGTCCTGTCCCATCTTATATCTCTCTTTGGAAAAGATTATCAAATGAGTTTTAACTTCTTTATACTCAGGCAGAGAGGAAGTAGGGTGTTTGGAGCCCCAAAACTAACCTACTCTGAACTGGGAGAAGGTAGTGACTTTGTTTTCAACAGAGTCCTCTAGCTATTATATTTCCTGCACTATTGGAGACCTTCTGGGGAGGGAAAGATCATTGTTGCTGAAGTTTGCTAAAGTAGAAATCCAGCCATTCTCACATCTTTGTGTCCTGTCTTGAGAATTTAATGAAGTAACTAACTGATTCATCCATTCTCCTAATTTTTATCTTAGGCTTTCTGTTTCTTCTCTCCCATTTCTTCTTTCTTCTATTCCTTCTCCCTTTCCATACTCTGCTCTTCTCTTTTGGTCTCAGGCATAGAGTTCAACCAGTTATGTATAGGGTATTTTAATTATGGTTAAGAACACAGATTCTGAAGTTAAACTGCCTCAGTTTCTTCAGCTGTAAAACTGGGGTAATAGCCAGTATTATAGGATTGTTGTGAATTTTCAATGATGTAATTTGTTTCTTTGACAAACCATTATATAGCACTTTATGCCAGGTTCTGTTCTAGACCCCATATTTTCAGTCTCATCTCTCATTCCTGTTGGATGCTACACTCACACTGAATTAGTCAGCATTCTCAGAATGTTCATCTTCTTTCCTGCCTACTGCCTTTGTATATCCTCAACCTAGAATGGCCGTCCCCCATCTTTAGGGGGTCTTGGTATGTTGGGGCCTCAGAGTAGGTTTGTGCTTGAATTGTGCTACTCACCCTTTTCACTTCCAGGTTTCTGGTTGAAGAGAGAGATGGGGCAAGGAACTACCATTAATAGGACTCTCTAGAACTAATTAGATCGGAAAAGAGTTCAGCCTAAACGCTGTGGCCACGCAACCTAGATTTTACCCCTTCTGTTTGCAGGGGATGAAGTTAGGACAGAAAGTAGATGTCCGCCCTTTGGTCCAGTTGGCCAATACCCAATAGGTCCATGTGGTGGCTTCACTCTCTAGTTATGGTTTTCATTAATTCTGCAGTCATGCACCAAATGACAATGTTTTGTTTAACAATAGACTGCATATATGACAATGGTCCCATAAAGTTATAATGGAGATAATTTCCTGTAAGAAATGGCAGGATATGTGGTTCAGGAGGATATTTTTTTCTCTGATAGGAACCATATCCATGGGGTTTGGATATGATGTCCCACTTACAGCACCTCAATTTTGAGTGCATAGGTTACATCCCCATTAGTCAGCCACTAACCTGTTTAAGCACAGAGGAGCCTGTCCCTCCAGTGCTACATATTCAGAAGGTGCTACTGCCCTCCTAGATCTAGCCTGATGGTCTTCAGAGCACATTGCTGCAAATTCTTAGGTTGAGGACCTAAGACCCCGTACAAGACACAGGTCCACAGGAGCTATGTTAACAAGTATTAAGTGCCACTGCCACTTTAGTAAAAGCTTTCTGGCATAGTGTGGAGCCAGCCTGTCACTGTACTGTAGAAATAATTTCAGATTGCAGTGATGTGAAGCATAGATATAATTTATTTCTTCTATCAATTCAATGCCAGAGAGAGCCTTTTGTGTCAGGTAGTACAATGGAACCAAAACCAAATTTCCAAAGTCAAAATATTGAGTCCTCAGTTCTACACCCTCTCCACCCTCTTTTCTAATGAATACCACAAAGTTTCTTAATCTGACCTGTGCTCCACCATGCAATAGCTAAAACCACATCACCAGGACAATCCTTTATGTTCCTTTACCTCTTCCTCTTGATTTCTTATTCTTATTGACCCACAGGCCACCTTTCGCTCCTGTCATTAATATGGTAAGTTATGCCTTACCCAGCCAGTTTCTCCTTGATATTTCCAATCAGTTCAGTCCACATCCCTGTTCACGGACAGTATTGATAGCTTCGATGTTATATTTCTGACTTTGTTGCAAGAAAGCAGAAGGAGGGTTTGTGAGCCAGCGTTTATAAATTCTACAGTCATGTGCGAGGCCTTCACATTCTCTCACCACTCATTCACTGACTCAACCATAGCAACTTCCAGGTCTGCAAGTTCCACTCATGGTCAGGGCCCTATACAGCTGTATCATTTGTTATCTTTTATACCATATTTTTCCTGTACCTTTTCTATGGTTAGATACACAAATACCACTGTGTTATAATTCTCTACAGTAGTCAGTACAGTAACATGTTTTATTCGTTTGTAGCCGAGGAACAATAGGCTGTACCATATAGTGTAGGTGTGCAGTAAGCTGTACCATCTAAGTTTGTGTAAGTGCACTCTATGGTGTTTGTACAACTACAAAACCACCTAATGATGCATTTCTCAGAATGTATCCCCATCTGATCGTTAAGTGATGCATGACTACAAGGTGTGATCAAAAATACACTGAAGGTTTAAATAAAAAAAATTGTCGCATTAACAGACACATTTCCATAACCCCCTTCAAAATACTCCCCCTTGCTTCAAACACACTTATCCCATCCTTCCTGCCACTTCTGAAGCAGTTCTGGAAGTCCTCTTTCTTGAGTGTCTTTAGTTGCACTGTCATGGCTGCCTTGATTTCCTAAATCATTTTGACTTTAGGGAAAAGCCAGAAGTACCATGATGCCAGATCCAGTGAATAAGGTGGATGAGGACACACCGTAATGTCTTTATTTGACAGAAATTGCTATACACCACAAGCGATGTGTGACACGGAGCATTGTGTGATGGAGGATGATTTAAGCACACTTTAAAACACACCTTCTCTCAACCATAGCTCACATCCAACTGACTGCATCGAACAAGTCGAAACTTGTCACACACTGTTAGTAAAGCTCAACGCACCGCTTCTCTGTTGAAGATCCCTGCCTTTCTGTTGGATGGCACTCAGCAGCAGCATTCACTGTATTTTTTGATCACACCTTGTGTATTAATGCACTTACTGGAGAAGGGCAAAGAGTGTGCCTCCAAAGTCACTGCCTTTTGGAAAGTCGACCTGATGTATCCTCATGTTTTTTATAGAGACATATGGGAAGGGGAATAAATAGTTTTCTTAACGATAAGGAGGTAGGACTTAATTCTGTAGAAAGTGTGAGCTTTTGAAGTTGTTTTGAAGTTGTTTTGAGCATAGCACCATCACTGCTTTCATTAAGACTTGCAGCACTCATACCATATGTCAATACGGTCTTTCAGTGTTTTCAAAGGTTTTTGCAAATACATGATCTCATTTGGTATTTATTTTAGCAAGGGAGTAGACTGCATCTTGAACTATAGACAGGGCAGTGTCTTGCGGGCTCCACTTCATACTAGAAATCTGAAGATGGATGGCACATTTGCAGGTGAAGCAGGGACTTTCTGTGTTGAACTCCTAAGCAGGAGTTTTTTTTTTTCTTTTTCTTGATGAGGTGAACATGTTTCTTGAGAATCTAAATTTGAAAAGGTCAACCTGTCTTTAAAGCACTGGGTGTCTTGGAAACCACACGGCTGTGAGCCTTTGCCATGGAGGGTTATCTGTGTCTGGAATCAGATCTGTATACACTATGTCGGCCTCCTTCAGTTGTCCAGTGATGAATGGGGTGCCTACCTCAGACAGCTTGGCGTTGTAGGGGGCCCTCTGTCTTCCAGCTGATGATGGAAGAATAATTAATACGCGTGACAGAGGATGGTGAATTTTTCATGGAAAATTCTGGTTGGTTTTGTCCACATGTGTGAGTGATTGTTGTTGTAACCTTGGAGGCAAAATCCTCTTGTCCAGTGTGAGTCATAACAACTGCAGCCTTAGTTGGAACCTCAGGTCACACGTGAAGGGAAGCCAGCTTGAAGCTGGAACGGCTCACTCATGCCTTTTCAAATGAAGAACATGAAATATAAAGGTAAGGTGGCCCATGTCTTTTCCTCCTGAGAATTCAATGGTGACCTCTCCGGTTATCCACTAACCCACTGGTATAACTACTCAATTTGAAGCTCATCCTTCAGAATCTAAGAGAGGCAATCTTATCCATGCCGTTTCCAATTGGGGCACAGACATCCACTTAACCTTTTACCTATCCTTTGAATTTGGTGCCCATGGCACTAGTGCATGCACACACACACACACACACACACACGCACGCACACAGACACGCAGAAGCCTACTATTTAGACTAATTTGTGGAACTCATATATATAAATTAAAACAAATCAGTGAATTAAGCATGATTTCTAAGAAATGGTCAATAAAAGACCAATTCTACACAATGGTCAGTTACAAGATTGAAATAGATTTTTGACACTGTATTTTAACATTTCTCGCTACTCTAAACTCTATGACAGTAGGAACTATATCTACCTAGTTTGTATTGAAAAACTTGTTTTTTTCCAGCGAGGAATGTTTTCCACTTCAGATAACAGAATACCTATTAATAGTTGCTTAACCAAATAGCAATATTTTTCTCCCATAACATAAAAAGAAGTTTAGAGATAGGCAGCTGCTGGCCTGGTTCAATTATTCAGCAGTGATAACAAGGACCTTCTGCTCTGCCTTTCTCCCATAGTGTTATCACTCATGCACTCAAGATGGCTACAACAGATACAGAAGTCATGATCCGTCATTCCCGCTCCTTAAATATTCTTATTGTCTTTCTTCCTCATTAGTATGTAAGCATTCCAAGGGCCATAAGCCTTGGTTTGATCACACTTTATCCCAGCTTCTAAAACAGACTCTGGCTCATAGTAGGCATTAAGTAAATATTTTTTGCATGATTCGATTGCTATGATAGAGATACGCGCAATATGTTTTATGTCTGACACTGGACCAGGTTTTTATATTTATATATAGTTTCATCCAACACCCACAACTACCCATGAAATAGCTGTTATTATCCCCTTGTTAGCAGTAAGGAATGCGAGACATGAAAAGATTAATGTGGACTTTATCTGAGGTTACAGTGCGGCTACAGCATAGTAAATGATAGAGCCCGGGTTTTCTGAGTCTACTTTTGGTAACCTTTCCACTATATATGGACTGTTCTATAAGTAGGAGAGCAGGTGAGAGGTTAAATACATAAGTTCTATCACTTGAAATCTGGGGGAAATATTTTGTTATTGTTTTTGCTGAGGTTTTTTTCATGATGTAGAAAACTCTTAATATGGATTTTTTTTTTTTTTTTTTTTTTTTTTTTTAGCGTAGAGCATCTATGAAACTTTAGTTGGTTCCTTTACATGGAGTTTTTATGAGTCTACAGCTCATCCTTTCCATTTATCTCTGGATAGAATGACAGAATATAATATGTGGAAAGGGACTATACAAAGTCACATGATTCAGTATCTTGGCCAGGTCTCTTTTGGTTGCCAGTGAGAGAACCCCCAATTCAAATTGTAAGCTATTTTATTGGCTCATGTAGTGGAAAAACAAAAGGTACGTATTCGTGTGGAGACACATTCAAGTGTTTATAGGCAAGCACCAAGACACACACTCTCTCATGCCTCTCTCTCTTATTAGCAAAAGGCCCCATGACAGTTCCAAATTACTTGGTCTTTAGGGTATATGAAGTCACAAACAAACAAACAAACAAACAAACAAACAAACAAAACAACTTTCCTGATTGCACTGGCAAGGTATTTGAGGAGAACCCTAATTGGCCTGGCTGTGATCTTATACATTTACCTGACTTGGGAGGCCCAGGAAGAAGGAAGCTCTTGCAGGGGTCACATCCCTGGGCATGAATTTTTTGAAGTGAGAATTATTATAGTGTTAGGGAGAGCTACTCCCTAAAGGAAGTAATTCTATACAGACAGAAACTATTCCACCACTTTACTTAACGGTTCCTACTCCAGTGAATCTTATTTTTGCAGTAAACCAATATTTGTAAAAATGGTCTCTACGACAAGCTGTGGCATAGGCCCTAGGTATTATCTTTTTAATAAATAATCCTTGAGTATACAACTTTGAAAAGGAATGGCCAACATGAAGAAAGATAAATCACAAACCAAGAAAGAAAATTGCTTTGGGAGCTTGGAAGAGGGCTGAAAAAATATAGACTTGTTACCTGACCACTCCCCTCTATATCTCTCCTGACCACTGCCAATAATTTTTAGATGACAGTCTCTTTATAAATTCTAATGTATTCTTGAACATAATTCTTTCTGCATTCTTTTGCCATCAAAAGCACTCACTCTCGAAGTCATCTCAAATAGCATTAAAATTTACTTTCCAAAGTCATTGTTTTCCAATATGTTAGGATCTTATTGTCCTCTCTTGATTTCATTCAACTGCTTCAGTGACATTTTGTTCTTAGATACCAGGGACTGTTGATGGGAGTGGAAAAGGATGGGAAGAAATAGGGAGGGTTAAATCGTGCCAGAAAGTGAAGAAGGGGTATCTTCAAATTAGATTTATTTATTAGCATGATGACTCACAGGATAATAATGTCACTTTGCCAGTGGCCAGGATAGAAAGCAAGACTCTAAAGGAAAAACTGGTTGATATGTAGAGGCATCCAAATTGTTATATCTTTAGGAAGTTAAAAAAGTACTTTGGTGTCTGCTTACTCATCCCTGGGCCGGATGTTAGAAGCTGGGGAGAAAAATATGGAAAAAAAAGGTCCTGTTTTCTGATTCTGATTGTCAAGGACAAAAGGTCCAAGCTCTGCCACTAATTAGATCTGTGACCTTGAGAAGTCACTCAATCTAGCTTAATCTCTGCTTCCTTATTTGAAAAATAGAGAGCAGATTATATCTATTTTATGAGTTGGTATCATGAAATCTATCTACATGTCTCAGTATCATATCTGCTTAGATATAATATATGAATATGTGATATGTATCTATATGTGATATATGTATGTGCATATATGTGAGACAATATATATTGAGGTTGAGTTCAGCAATGGAACATAGCAGGTTTCGAGTAGATCAATTTTCTTATCGCTCCTCCTCCTCCCTCCTTGGTCTCAGTTTCTACCTTACAGAAGACTCGGCTGAAATAACTGATCACTAAATACCTTTCCCCCTGACATTCTACTTTTCTGGACATTTTTATACCTTTCACAAGTGAGAAAAATGGCACATGTTTTTTCCAGAAGTAATTTCCATGAGTAACATATCCTCTGGTCAGAAAAACTCTTCTGCTCAGTGTTCTCACACACATTTTTTTTGCTACCATAAATACATTTAAAGAGTCATTGCCACTCAGTGTCGTCACCAGACTTTCCAAGATAAGCAATGCTGGAGAGTTAGCCAGCGCCTTTTGGGAAGGCCGCTGCAGCCTTCGAGGAGGACAGAGCTTCCCCTCCGGGCACAACATTCTCCAAGAGCTCCTTCAGAACCAACTCTGGGTCTGTTGCCATGTATACAGTCACTGCAGAGTTTCTTTCCTCTTCATCTTTGCCCTCACTTGAGGAGGAAATGATTCAGAGGACACTTGCACAGAGCGTTTCTTCTAAAGCCATCCTACCCATCATCGCATCAGCTCTGAAGTCAGCTTCGTGTTTCCTGCCAAACTCGATGAGCTCAATTTCCATATCATTTTCCAGGGCTCTGGAAGAAGCTGTCACGACCCACGAACAGGCCAGTAGGATCACAGAATAATAGCATGACAGAGTCGGAAAGAACCTCCAAGGCCACCAGCCCCATTTGACCCCTTGTTTTCAAGATGAAGAACTTGATGGCCTGTAAGGTTAAGTGACTCACTCAAGGTCTCACAATGAGTTAATGACAGAGAAAAATAAACCCGGAATGTCATCGCGCACCCCTGATTAACATTTATGTAACACTTTAAATTTACAGAATGTCTCTCCCATACATGTCTCACTTAACACTCATTAAATTTATTTGAATTACTTATTATTTTTATCCCATATACAGGGAAACCAATTTGAGGTTAGAAAAGATTAAATAACTCTTAGATCATATCTCAAGGAAATAGCTGAACAGAGATCTTCATTCCAGTTGTTTTTATTTATTTATTCATGTTTGTTTATTTGCCATCCATCCAATCAGGAATGATCTGCCTTCCTTTATCAAATTTTAATTAAGGGAAAATGCAAGGAAATGTATCCATAAATTAGACCCTGACAATTTAAATGAAAAAAATCTATCGTGAAATTGGTGGCTTTAAATTTACAATAAATAGACTTGTATTTGATTTTCATAGAACCAAGACTTTTACAAATAAGCATAGCTTAGTAAATAAACAATAACATAGTCACTTTTGATTTGGCTTCTGTAGAAAAAAAAATAAAATGCTTTTATGAAGGAAACTGGTGACGTTTTATTGAAAAGTAATAATTGTTAATTGAGGTAACATTAGAAATACTGATCAGAAAAGGGAAGAGTGTAAAAATGCCCATCCACCACTCTACAATTTGGAGATAACATTTTGTATATATGCCTTCAGATTTTTAAAATTTTCTTACTCATATGTATAATTTTTTTAAAAAATCAAAAATGCTATTATACTATATGGACTTTTTACATTAAAATAAATAAATTATGAGCATTTTTATATGAATATATACATAGCTTCATTTTTAATCACTGCTTAATATACATTTTATGGATACAAAAATATTTAATTTTCTCTTGCTATATATTTTAGTTATTTCAAGTTTGACATTATTACAAATCATGCTGTAGATAAGCACCCTTGTTTATAGATATTTACACATTTCTCTGATTATTTCCTCAGAATGTCTTTCTAGAATCGAATTGCCGAGTCACACAGTATGCATTTTTACAACTTTTTATACATTGTGGCAAATTGCCTTCCAGGGTTGGGAGAGGTGATATTCTTTTATCACAACACTCTGTCTTGATAATGTCTGATTTCCCTGTCCAAATACTATTCTTTGAGTTTAAGGGAATAGCTTTGATCCACATTAGCAGAATTTACCACCAACAACTTTAGGAAACAAAGCAATACAAAACTCTTACATGTAAGCTTACTTCAGCTAGTCTGGCCTCTAGAAAATTGTACAAAGAGTACTAGCGTCTGTATTCAGGTGCATTGTGCTATGCCTCGCACAAGGGTTAGAACTATAGTTTCTAGGAAGAGATAGCTGGAGACTCTCCTGGTCTGCCCTTACCAGGGGTGTGACTATCTATACAGTATAGCATTATAGTTAAGAGCCTAGATTCTAGAGCCCGACTACCTGCATTCAAATGCTGTCTCTGTTTCCTACAGGCTGTGTGGCTTTTGGCAATTACTAAATTTTTGCGTGCCTGCTTCTTTACCTTTAAATGGGGACAGTAGCCCCTAAAATACAGTGTTGGGAGAAGATTAAATGAGTTACATAGGTAAAGTTCTTGAACAGTAACTGACACACAAAAATACTAAATAAATGTTAGCCATTATTACTGTTGATGTTGTTATCATTACCAAGCTGTAGTAATTATTGGCGAAAACCTAATATGTAGTAGATTCTCCAAAGCATTTGTTGAAAGAATAATCAGGAATGGTGAATGCATCTATAAAGAGAGTTAGTTCCTGGCTAGAGGCAGAGATGTAGGCTCCACCTACAGGGCAATGGAAGGTGAAGTAGGTAAGTGACCGAAGGGTACAGCAAAGGAAGTTGATAAATGAAGACCCAGATTTGGGAAATTCTGCTCATGTCTCTTAGCCGGAAGAAAGGTAGTTTGTAAAAGAGATTGAGGTGGAGATGGTGGTGCTGATGAAGTAGCTGGAAAAGGAGGACAGCAAATAGAGCCGCCTAGTCTGGTTTGAGCATTGGGTTTGAAGTAGGTTTTAATCTAGGGAGGTAAAGATGAAAACAAACAAACAAAAGAAAAAATGAGGGGGGATGAGGGTCCCTTTGCTCCCACCCATGACTTTAGGATTTAGAGGTGACCTGAAATGCTACCAATAAATACTTAAAAATCAGCAGTGTTAAGGTATGTCTCTTCGCAGATATTTGCATTTTCTCTAGAGTTGCACCATTCAACACGGTAGCCAATAGTCACAATTGGCTATTAAAATTTACATTTTACTTGATTAAAATTAAATACAGTTTTAAATTCAATTTCTTCACTTCGCTAGCCATATTTCAAATTTTCAATAGCCACGTGTGGCTGGTGGCGATCATATTGGATAACGCTGAATTAAATATTTCCATCATTTCAGAGAGTTCTGTTAAACAGTGCTGCCTTCCGATCCAAAGAAGTAAGTGATGTGAGAGTTATCAGACGCCCTGGCAACAAGGAAAACTGGGATTTGGGATATGGTTTCTATATCCTGAGCCTTATTTTATTCCTGAGATCAGTGTCTTATCAGGAAACAGATACGACACACAGATTGGACAACATGAGAAAAATTTAATATTAGGTTCCCATTGGCTGGAACAAAAAGGAAGCCAGAGGGTGAGAGAGCCTGTTAGTGTAATCCACTAAGGTCAGGTATAGAAGGATGGACCACAGGTATGCAGGGCCAGGTGGGAGATTTCCAGCACAAATTCCCTGGCAACTAGAAACGACTTGTGTTTTCTGGCACTGAGGTCTTTTACCTATTGAAGGAAGCGTGCAAATAGAACCCCTGCTCTTCTCTCTGGGTAGTCTGATCTTTTCCTTCTATTTTCTTGCAAAGAGGCTTTGGGAAGCCTTTTATTGATGTTGTTTTCCCTCATTGGAAATGCACCATGCACCATTTAATTGTGCCTGGATGGATTTCATTTTATACTTGGAGATCCTGACTTTTATATATATATATATTAAAAAACACCCCATATATATATATATGTAAAAGAATTACCCATGAGTTAGCCATTGATATATACAATACAAGTCACAACCACGCTTGGGCATCGCCTCACGTGACAGATGCTGGGGGTGAGGGAGAAGATGGGGAGAAAGCCCTCTTGATGATGCAAGTGAATTTGAGGTATGGAGCATTGTTTTTCCCCAGGATGAAGAAAATATAGAGTTAAGTAGGGAAACATGTTTCCCTTTTGATGTCTGGATACAGTCACCAGACAGCTTTGCTTTTTGAAAGTTAGATTGAGAGAGAAACATTATGCAGTTTGTTATTGAACTTGGTCTCCTCACAGGCAGGCAGTTTCTCACTAGGGGTACCACATGTTCCCCCAAAAATAAGACCTAGCCGGATAAGCAATCTAATCCGTCATTTGGAGCAAAAAGTAATATAAGACCCAGTCTTATTTAACTATAATATAAAACCCGGTCTTATCTAACATAGTATAAGACCGGGTCTTATATTAATTTTTGCTCCAAAAGACGCATTAGAGCTGATTGTCTGGCTAGGTCTTATTTTCAGGGAAACACGGTATTTTGATAAGTGATTCAAGACAATTTAAGAAGAAATTCTTGTTCTATATAAGGCCACCTCCCAACGCCCATCCAATTAAAGATTGTGTAGATTTTTCAATGTGCGTGGCAGATATCAATAATATTATTCCCTTCTGGAGATGTGAAAATCGATACTCAAGTTAAGCAACTTGGTCTATCACACAGTTAATTGGTACTAGGGTAATCAAAGCCCTCCAATCAAAAGCTGGTGCTCTTCTACTAAACATTTTCTGGAATATATAAAAAAGGGATATCATTTGTTTCTTGTTTTGATTACATTTTAATTATAGAGAAAATTTACTCACATGAAACAACGAGATAGTATTCCATAAATTTAAATATACTGAGGACTCCTAGTACTTTCTGAGCAAATTCATTTTCTTTCCCTTCAAACCTTTATCTTTCCATATTTCCTGTTTTGGTTGCCCCAGTAATCTTTTGAATCTACAAGCTAGAAATCTGAGAGTCATCTTAGACTTTCACTTCTTCCTTAACTCCTACTTCTGGTCCATCCTCCAAGTTCTAAAGACTGCAAAAGATCTATTTTCTCCTCTGCAAACCCACTCCTGTGCTCTAATTCAGTGATTCTTCATTTCTCACCAGAACTGTTTTCAATAGCATTTTCACTGGTCTCTCTAACTCAATCCCAATCTGATCCATTTTCCATCCTGGTCCCTTGGAGACCTTTCTTAAAGCTACATCTGAGCATACCACCCCCTTTACCATAATAGTAATTCCCAAACTCCATCTATTCTAATCTTGATTATAGTATTTTAGTCATACCTGCAGATTATCTATACCCAGAGATGATTCAGTTGGTACGCAGTGCTATGGCCATAGTGTTAAATAATTCTGAAATGAGTCACTCTTTATTATTTGCCTTGTTCTAAGCAATCATAACTGAAATCACAGGTTGGAATATGCTAGTTATATAATGTTTTTATATGAGACTAATTAAGATAAATGTATCGGTACTAACTTTTAAAAAGAGTTAGCCACATACCACTTAAAATTATCTTAGAGTAAGTGTTTTGCTATTCAGGAAGTAGAGGACTCTAGAATAAAAGCTTAGCTCAGAATGTGATACTGAGATCCACTAGAATCTGATCCTATCATTCGCATTCTCTCTCATTGGGTCCTATTATTTTTCTGTCTGTAATTCTACATAATTTATGTTCTAACCACTAGTTTAGGTCCTAATGCAGAGTAGATACTCAATAAATAGTCATTGAATAAGTGAATGAAAATAACCTGTCTTGTCTACTAAATGTTAAGCTCTCTTAAATGAAGGGTCAATGTGTTGGTCGTTTCTCCCTCCCCGCCCTGCCCCAAACAGTGTATACATAATACATGTTGGTTGAAGTGAAGTGCTAGAGAGTATGTAGATAAAAGTACATCACTAGAAATAAGAAATGTGAAGGAGCAGTATGTGACAGTGGTTGTCATGGAGGTGGTGTGACTAGAGATGGGTCATGAACTAAGGGTAAACAGAGAGGAGGAGACAGGGAATTCCACGTGGGGGACTGAATAAATGGTCAAGGTTGGGCAGACCGTGACTGACTCAGCTAGAGTTGGTCATGTGTATTTGAAAGGAGCTTTCTCTGACACACAGACTTTAACCTTGCTCGACTCTTCGTCTGGCCTTTGCCCTTGGCTTCTGATAGGTAGTCTCTGGGGACTTGGAATCTCCTGACTTCTGGGAGTGTCTTAATTTGCCTGGGGGCCTTGGGTCCCACTGGAGAGCCTAACAATGAGATTTAGGGTGTGGGCTTGGGATCACATGGTACCAGTCCACCTGCCAAGGGCTACAGACTAAGATCAGCCATGTGGGCAATCAAACATGCCTACAGGTGAGGTAGCCCCAATAAAATCTGTGGAAACTGAGGCTTGTGTGAACGTCCCTGGCTGGCAGTTCTCCACAAGTACTGTAACATGTTGGCACCAGGAGAACAATGCTGCCTGACTCCACAGGAAGAAGACAATTTCCAGCCGTGTGTTTTAAACCCTCCTGGACTCCTCCCTTTACCTTGGCTGATTTTTAATCCCCATCCTTTAACAAACTGTAACTGTGAAAATCTCTGCTTTCAGTGTGTTTTACGAGCCCTTCTAGCGAATGATTGTAACTGCGGTGGTTTTGGGAACCCTCTGAGCGTGTAGTTGGTGTCAGAAGTGAGGGAAGTCTTGGGGCACTCTTCGCTCTAACTTGGCAGCTGGCTAACTTTCCCTCTTTCTGATGCAGTTTAGATAAATTATTTTTAAAAATAAAATAGTCTATGGAGCCCTGTTTTTTTAAAGCAGATGTAAAAGGACTTGCTATGGGGACCCTACACCTTGGCTGTCCTGAGGCCTAGAGCTATGCACCTCATCCTCAGAAAACACCCATCACTGCTCAGGTGCTCTGTTAGAGGAAGGAAAGGGAATGGCATTTCTGAGCACCTACTGAATGTGGCCTCAAGAGCTATTTCCTGGCATTTTATTTAATCCTGTAGTCATCCTCTGAAGTAGGTATTTGCCCCTTTCACGTGCAAAAAAAAAAAAGAAAAGTAGGCTTAGAACAATTAGGAGCTCGCTAGCCCAAGGCCACACAGTGAGTGCAAAGCAGAGCTGGGATTAGAAAGTCAGCAGAAGTTCAACTTGATCTTTCAATCATAGGGAGAGAATTGGGGGGTGGGGGTGGAGATGAGCAAAGCAGGGATCTTACAATAGAGCATTGAAGGAAAATGTGGTGTCAGTGTAGAGCAGAGAGATGTAGAACAGAGATGCTGGGAGATGGTGGAAAGATGAATAGAGCCACGGATGGCTTTGCTTCACCCAGGCTGCAAAAGATACAGTGTAGATACAATTTAACTTCACAGAGTCCTGGCCTCTCAGGTCAGCACTGAAAAAAAAAAAAAGAACCTCCTGGACCATTGCTCTTTGCCCCAGCACTTTAAATAGTGAAGAAAAGGAAACATCCATCTATGTTTAATTTTTTTTTAAAGCTATTTCATTTTAAGTTACTCATGATTTCACCTGTCAAAGGACAAGCTTTTTCAGAACTAGGGGGGAAAATGAATAAAACCTAGAGATCACTAAAGAACTCTAAAACATGAAAGTGTTTCAGTGGTATCTGTGAAAACAATGAAAATCCTGGTGACTTCTGTCAAACTGGAGTCAAAACCAACTCACTTTGTGAGAAGAAGTTTCTTGACTTCAAGTATTTCACACATAAAATAATAACTGGCAAACAAGGTAGGGAATGGGGAAGCTGATATGATGATGCAAAGCTAATGAGTGCTAACCACTGAGTCTGTTACGTGCCCACCATGTCATGTATTAGCACATGCAGTATGCACACTAACCCTGTGTGTGAGACAGGTGTGTTTAAACCCAACCAGCTGTTACCGCGCAACTGTGATTAAATCATCAATTTGTAATTTGTTCTTTAGTGTATATCTCCTTTTCTAGAACATAAGTTCTATAAGGGGCACAAACCTAATCTGTCTTACTGCTCAATTCCCTGGTGCTCATGTGACTTATACCTAATTGGTACTTGATAAATATACTGAGAAACGACCATTGAGGATGTATATGGCAGCTGCACATTCAAACTCAGCTCTTCTGACACTCAGGTAAAGTTTTAGATAATGTCACAGGGACTCAGGATGATCATTTAGCCATGATAAAGTGGCCTTGAGCTTATTTCTCAACTGACCTTGGTCTTAGTTGTCTAACCAATCTGAACCTCAATTTCTCATCTTTGAAGTGAAGTGCTTGGCATTAATGACTCCTAAGGGCCCATGTATCTTTGTGAAGTGATGAATCCATGAATTTCACTAGACGGTATTTTAGTTGAACTCATCTCTAAGAGAAACAAAGCCTATCTGTGTGATATTGACTATGCTGCAAATATGCTTCTTCAAATACCGTGGTTCCCCGAAAAGAAGACCTAGCCGGACAATCAGCACTAATGCATCTTTTGGAGTCAAAATTAATTTAAGACCCGGTCTTATTTTACTATAATATAAGACTGAGACTAATATAATATAATACCAGGTCTTATATTAATTTTGACTCCAAAAGATGCATTAGAGCTGATTGTCCAGCTAGGTCTGAGTTTTGGGGAATCACGATATTGTGATCATTTTTCCTTCTTGTCCAGGGGATCCCAATAAACACAGTAAAAGTAGATATATATTCCCATTGGTGGATTTTACTGGAAATAAGACTTGCCTTCTTGTTCTGATTCTGTGATTATCTGATGATGCTTGACATGTTTGGCTTTCAAATTTTCCATCTGTCGATAATAATGCACAATAGTATTAAGAAAAACAAGAATAAAATCTAACATTCAAGGAGTGCCCGTGCTATAGGCTGAGTGATTGTGTCCCCCTCACATTCATACGTTAAATCTTATTGCCCTATGTGGTGGTGTTTAGAAGTGGAGCTTTTGGGAGGTAAATAGGTCATAAGAGCAGAGTCTTCATGAGTAGAATCAGTGCCCTTATTCAAGAGACCTCTGAGAATTCCCTTCTTCCTTCTGCCTTGTGAGGATACAGTGAAAAGATGGCCATCATAAACGAGGAATGGGCTCTAAGCAGACACTGAATGTACTGGGGCCTTTCTCTTGGACTTTCCAGCCTCTAGAATTGTGAGAAATAAATTTCTGTTGTTCATAAGCCATCCAATCTATAGTACTTTATTATAGCAGCCCCAGCAGACAGACAGCGAGCTATAGTGCAATCACTTTATATTTTTAATTCATCTAATTTGTAAGACAGTGTTATGAACCAGATATTTTTATTTCTGAACACACACACACACACACACACACACACACCCCAGAGCTTTAGAAATAATTTGCCCTGGATCTCACGTCTTGGATGTAGTGAGGAAAGGAATGAAAGCAGACCTCTCCAATCCATAAAGACTTTAGCCATTACATTTATAGCCTTTGAAATGAGTGATTTGGACTCTGTTTTGTGTTTTTTGAAGAGCATAAATCTCTGTGAAAATCTGATGAAAGTTATACTGGTGTGCTTTCCCTAGAAAAATAAATATGATTATATCACTCATTTTTTTTTTTTTTTTGGAGGCAGTGTCAAAGATTTTATCAACTTCCTAAAATGTAGCAATTGGAACTTCAGGAAAAAAAATGAAAAAAGAAACCCTCCAAACCTGAGCTAGATTCTCTCTAAGAGCACCTTCTAGAATGGACTTTCAGAAGAAGCCCATAAAGAAAATCTTTAAGAAAAGTCACAAGGAATGCTATTAACTCCTTTCACCATAAGTCTCTGTATATTATGAGTTTAGTTCTAATTGAGGGTCACAACAATCTCCTCGCCTGCCTGGAGGCTGAAGAATTCAGCCTGGGCTGATTACCACCATTGTCACGAGTTTCCCTGTTTGCTCCAAGTTCTCAGATTTCTGTTTTTCAAGTTTAATTTGCCCAGGACATTGCAGGAAGAAAAACCGTGGGGGCATGATTAAAAGCATATGGTGTCTGAGGTGGGGAGGGGGAGCAGTGAGCACAGCAGGAGGGAGGAGGATTGCTAAACTGAGTGTTTCTAATAAAGGAGAGTGGGTGAGTATTTGCTGCTTTTGCTTGGGCTAAACTGTACTGTGTAATACACCTCTCTCTTGCCCTCCAGGCGTAGAGTGTAAGGTAGAGAAGAAGGTCAGGGAACTGTGATGTTAGGGTATCTGGTTGCCTGGTTGTCACACCTGGAAAGATAGATAGATAAATAGATAGATAGATAGATAGATAGATAGATAGATAGATAGATAGATAGATAGATATATCCATCTCTGTAGTGCTTTCACATGTTATCTAATGATGTAATGACAGAGTGTATATACACAAATATCTATATCTATATATCTATATCTTATCGATCTATCAATCAATCTATCTATCTATCTATCTATCTATCTATCTATCTATCTATCTATCTATCTATCTATTCTGGAGGTGCCCAAAAAATGTATACATGTTTTAAGAGATGTTATCTATGCTCAAGCAGTAGTTCGCCGTAATCAGAAGTGTCTAGATGCTGATGGTAACCACTTTGAGCACCTCTTGTAATTGCAGAAGTCAAACGTGACTTGTATTCATCTTTTGTTATCGGCATATATTGAGTATTACAATTAATATAGTTTTTTCCTTTCTTAAAATATGTATACATCATTTTTAGCCACCCTCTGTATATTCTCCTGTTAAACAAATGGAAGGAGAATAGTGGTTCTCAAACCTAACTTGATATCAGAACCCCTTAGGGAATGTTCTGAAAATACACATTCATGGACCCACCCAAGACTCACTAAATCAAACTCTCAGGGGAGCCACTATTTGCCTGTAAGTATACAACCCTTTGTGTTGTTGGTTACCTCTATCAGAATTCTTTTACAGTATAATAAAGTGTAAATGGACTTCTAGGATTTTACTGCTGTAAAAGGAAATTACTGCCCGTTGCAATGGGCACTTGTGATTTTTGATTACCCAGAGTCCATTCTACCTTCTTGTGATTACAGTGGCATGTTTTATTTTAGCAAATGATCTTTCCCCACCATGTGCAGATTTAATTGGATTTATAATGCACTGCTTTTGCTCTCATCTAGCCAATGGGAAGGTGGGAGGGCACAGTGATAAAAATGAAGTCAATGTGTTCTCTTTCAAGAATGTATGAAGTGACAGAAAGGCAGTAAAACAAAATATGGAAGAAAAAAAGACTGATGCTCATTTGCTCTGGCGTGCATATCCTCCTTAGGCTACGTAGGAGTTCCCACTCCCGAGGTCCCCGGAGCCGCTCAGGTCTCTCTCCTTTCTTGGGCTGGTTCTCCAGGCCTTCCCTCAATTCTGTGAGCCAGCCGAATCCTTCCAATACATTTCTTTTAGACTTAAGTTAGCCGGAGTCTACTTCTGTCCCTTATCCCAATCTCCATCTTTCTAATCTAACTCCTTTATTTTATACAAGAAGTAGCAGAGACCCAGATCCTAATTTACTTGCGTGGGGACACCAGGTTAATAAGTGGTGGCACTGGGCCTGGGATCTGGATCTCTTGATTCCAGGGATGCACACTGAGTATGGGTTTGCCTTTATCAAATAGTTACTCAGTTTTCTGTTTAAACTTGGTGTGATTTTCTAGATTCTTTTGGAAGTTAGGCTGACAGGAATAAGAAGGACCTCTTTCTCTGAGAAGGTCAGAGAAACACAATCTCCACCAGTTCTCAAAATACTTCACAGGCCAGTGGGACTTGCAGGCTGCTGTCCTGCCTTTGGCAAGGGCCTATTTTAGATGTTCCTGAAGAAGATGAACCCTCTCCTCCTCTGGTGCACCTGGCCCGATATGCCAGACCTATGGGGAGAAGACGCTTTCTGTCCACAGCCAGGGGTGGTCCCTAAGCCCCAAGGTGTAGGTATTAATTAAGGATAGTTGGGTTGAAGAGATGCATCAGCCATGCTTGTTTAATCTCAACTCTTCCCCCACAAGACAACAGTACACATTATGCAGAAATATTCATGCTAGTTACACCTCATCCCTGAAATGGAGTCTGAGATGTTGGTTGAGGAAGACTTAAAAGATACAGGTAGTAGAGGTTTTGTGAAAGTGCCTGAAAACATTTTCTCCCTGATCGCGATCATGTCCTCCTATGTCCATATCATTCAAAATGCTGCTTGAATAATGGCTCTATTTTAACACACTATTTTCCATTTCACACATTTATTTTCGTTTACAAAGTACTTACTGTTTCACTTACATTGCATACTATTAAATTTCCCATTACCCTGAAAAGCAGACTCCTGTGAGTGAAGGGATACTTCTAGAGAGGTTAATGGCATGTCCAAGGTAACATAGGCCCCATAAATAGCAATATAGGACCAGAAATCTTGTGTGCTGGCATTGTGCCCCTACTGTGCCTTCTTTTATGCTTAATTGCTGTCATGATGGTGGCAGTGTCTTTAGGGGAAGAATACAGGAATGCATGCAGAAGACATAAGAGAAGGCTCTAAGTCGGATGTGAGAGTTTTCTGACTAAATGTGATCAATCTCCATTGTGCCTGTACCCCTCACGAGAGATTGAGGAATTTGTTAATCAATTTATTCTTCAAAACTTCTGTTACTCTGTGCCTCTAGTTCCAAAAGGAATAAGACACAGCATTCACCATCAAGGAGCTTGCTGTCTAGTGAATTGGTTCTAAGGCTAATAGCAAGAAAAGAAAACTAACATTTGGGGATAGCTAGCATATGCTAGTTATGTATATAATTTCAGATGACACCTCTTACAGTTCTATAAGAGAGTTATTTTTTCTGCCATACATTCATAGTATTATATCCATGAAGCATGTACCCCAAGTGCTTGGTACTTAGTAAATTCTCAGTAGTGGTACCTATTAAATAATTACTTAAACACACATGCGATGGTCTCATATCTTAAAATTGTTTTAAAGCCATCATTTCATTGCACCATTGCTTATAAGATGATGTTTGAATTCCTAAGTGTGACTTACAATAAAGACTTTCACAGTTGACCCAAATTGCCTACCCCCACTTGCTATTTTATATTCTACTTTGTACAACTTAATGATTTTTTTTTTTTCAAATTTGCTGTAATGGGTAAAGTCCTACTTATCATTCAGTATCCAGTTCAAAACTGGATGGGCTTCTTTATCCTTCCCTCCATTGAGTTTTGCTTTCCATTATGTTTCATAGGAATCTCTAATATAGAACATTGTCAAACATTATAATTAAGTATTTTTCTAAATCTCTTTTCCTCTAGACAGCCAATACATCAAGATCAGAGACTCTTTCTTAATTTCTTTCCTTTCAATTTTGGTCACTGATATAGTATCTAGTAGTAGCTAAGGGCTTATTTACACTAGACAGGAATATTTTGAAAAAAAATGTAAAAACTAATACTGTTGTTTTTGGTTTTTTTGGCAGAAAGGAATTTTTAAATAATCTGAAATTATCTGACCTCTACCTCATTCAAAAGTGAATGGAGTGTATTAACTTCCAAACTGAAGTGGCAATTATTAAATATTTGCCAAATTTACACCAGAATGTTCACAATAGGGTTCTTTGATGAGATATTCTTGGCTACAGGTTGAACAAGTCGATGATTCAACAACACTTTAACCAATATTAATTGAACACATTCTATTGCCAGCTAGTGTCTTAGACATTTTAGTGTAAAATTGAGTTGGATAAAATTGATTCCTTGCCCTCACGGAACTCATGGTCCAACTAGGTATACATAGACACTTACAATTACATATATTGAGATGCCTTTAATTGTACCCAGTGGAAACCAATTTGATCTGGTCCAAGTTAATGACAGGGACTTTATTAAAAGAAGAACAGATTGTCTTACTAAGGTCAAGGGCCAGAATAAAGGCAGAATTAGAGAAGAGACTGAACACAGGACCTAGAAAGCCACTAAGACTCTCTTGACCTTGGATTCTGACCCCCCCACAACCTGTCTGCTTTTGCCCTTCCTGGACATGGGCACCTATGCTCCACTGATACTGTGACAGTAAAGTGGTGGCCATGCCATGACACTTTTGTTTCTATATCACAGTCAAAGCTCTTATGGGGCTTCTGAATCTCTCTGTCCTTCCATTCTCTAGTCCTCTACCTCCCCATCTTTTAAATGCCTTTTTACTCTTCTCTCATTCTGTCTTTCTCCTAATTTTAAATTCTTAGGACAGACTCTGCTTGGCTCAACTTGTCAGGTGGCTGTCTTTGAGCCAAACAGTTGTAGACAGGGTTGGTTACATTGTGAAAAGTGGAATTGGGAATCGCACTCTGTGACCTGTTACTCTCCAAGACGTTGTTTGTCATAGCAAGGAGGTGAGCAGACAACTCAATTGGTGCCTTCCACACAGCAAGGTGTAATGTATTATGCAGTATTATGATGTAAATGGGAAAGAAAGCTTAAGTCACATTAATTCTTCTTTTAAGGTACATAGTGTGGAGGTGTTGGCCATAAAATAAAGACTTTACAGAGGGGATTGTTATTTGGTTAGGGCTTTAAGAAGGATATGTTACAGCAATCCCTGAGTCTAAAATACTTTAAAGCTATAACAGAGTAAGTAAAAATTAATAGCATGCAAGCAAATCACCTAAGTACTTACAATTCTAAACATAATTCTCTGGAGGAAATACATCCTATAAGTTTCTTAAAAATAAGTGAAAAATAACGTTGGTTATCATAAACTAAGTGGGAGAGCATATTGTGTACCCAAGAGAGAGTATCCTTTTCTCTCCCTCCTAGCTCTGTTATGGGAAGTGTTAAGACATATTGTCAGCCAGGCTCTTGATTTGGAAATGATCCATGAGGCATGAAATATTAGTGGGAGTGAGTGTATTGGTGCTATGACCATTCTGGGATATTAAAATGCCATTGACATCCATAACTACCAATGTATAAAAATAACAAATGCTAATGAAATGACCCAAGTGCTGAGAGCATGCAGTTTGGCCCTTGTCAACGTTTCACTTCATGAAATATAGGCCACTCTGCTTCCCTGCTTACGTCACACTGTCCAGGAGAATATGCACTTCATTATTCCTGTGCTATCCATCAAAACTTTTGTGCCCTTAAAGTGTTAGGAGGGGGTGACTAGTTCCTTCTCTATTTTCCATTTATGAAGGCTGGAGAACTTACTGAATAATGGAGTTACTTAAGATTTTAGACCGAGGAAGTGGTTCCTGAGGCCCAGGTCGTCTGATTATACTGTTTAGATTTATCAATGAATTCTTCAGGTTTGTGTCCCCCCTTTAAACTGATATGTGGAGACACTGATCTCCAATGAGATGACACTGGGGTGTGGGGCCATTGGATGCAGATGAGGCCGTGCCAGTGGAGCTCCCATGATGGGATTAACATCAGTACAAGAGAAAGAGACGAGAGCTTGCTCTCTTGGCTACGTAGAGGTGTAGCAAGAAGGCAGCTGTCTATAGACAGGAAGCAGGCCTCACTGGACACCAGATCTGCCAGTGCCTTGATCTTGGACTTCCCAGCCTCCGGAACTGTGAGGAATAAATGCTTGTTGTTTAAGCAACCCATTCTATGGTATTGTTGTTATAGCAGCATGAACTGACTAAGACACCATTCTTCTCTGACCAAGCCTCAATGAAGCACTCTGCAATAAGGCTTGAGTTTGGCATTTATACTGATACAAGCATCTGACTATAGTTGAGAGTTATGCACTGAGGGTTACAAAGATTTCATATATGTATATATTTGAATTTTTGGAAAACTAACAGAGTAGTGAAGAAAAATGACATTCTTTGGGTGGTTTATCAACTATCGATCGAATACCTACTGTATACAAAGCATTGCTTCACATACTAAGAATTGTCAGAAATAGATGCTAAGGAATGATGAGATAATGTTCTTGTTCATACAGAAGAGAAAACACGTGGGTCCACTGGTATGAGGATGGTTACAGAGGAACTCATCAGTGCCTGCTAAGTATCGTCCAAGTACAAACTGAATGTGTAATGCCAAGAGAACACAGTGGTGAGGTGGTCAAGACCTCAGCAAATTCAGAAGCAACAGACAATTTGCAAAAGTGGAGATATTGCTCATTTACAAAGATGGGAGGATATCCATTTTCACTAGTAATCAAATGAGTGCAAATCAAACCAACAATGTGACATACTAGTTCCCTCTCTCAACTTGACAGCTTTTGTTTTTCTTCATAAAGAAGACAATACCTCATGCAGGCAAGGCAGCACAGCTGGGTGGGGAGTAACTGAACAAGATGCAACAAGCACCTTCAAATATTTACACCCTTGGACTCTAGTAATGTCAATTCTGGGAAACTCTTTCCTAAAGACTTAGCTAATTCCAAATAACAAAAGAGCTTTTTGAAGTGAACAGCAGTGCCTTTTTTAATGGTGAAAATTCAAAGCAACAAAGCATTCCTGAATTTAGGGACTGATTGAGTAAATTATGGTAAGTTTTACGTAAGTGCTAACATTTGTTGAGTTCTTACACTGTTCCAAATTCTGTTCTAGACATGTTTGGTGTCCTGATGCATTTCTTTTTCACAGAAACTTTATTACTACTCCATTTTTACAGATGAGGAAACTTAGGCACAGAGAGGAAAAATAATTTGCCAAAGGTCATCCAAGTAGCATGTGGCAAGGCCGGGATTCGAATTTAGGTGGTCCTAGACTGATGTGATATTTTACAGATATTTAATAATAAGTTTATCCAGCATACATAATACATGGAAAAAAATGCACACACACACACGCACAGACACCAGGGGTGCTGGTATATGTGAAGATCTGACAATTCAGTTCACGAACTCATCCTAGAAAAAGTGCTACATACCTCATTGCTGAATATCACTATGGTCACCTTCAAAGTCCTCCCCTTGGGAAGCTATGCACAGACACCAGCGCCTAGTCTACCCTTCAAAGCAATTTTGGAACTTTTTTTCTGGAATGGCCATCAGAGCTCTTGTCATATTACTCTGAATGTCATCAAAATGTCTTCCTTTCAATATTTCCTTTATCTTTGGGTAAAGAAAGAAGTCAGTGGGGGCCAGATCAGGTGAGTAGGGAGGGTGTTCCAATACAGTTATTTGTTTACTGGCTAAAAACTCCCTCACAGACAGTTCCCTGTGAGCTGGTGCATTGTCGTGATGCAAGAGCCATGAATTGTGGACGAAAAGTTCAGGTTGTCTAACTTTTTCATGCAGTCTTTTCAGAACTTCCAAATAGTAAACTTATTTAACTCTTTGTCCAGTTGGCACAAATTCATAATGAATAATCCCTTTGATATCAAAAAAAGTTAGCAATAGTGTTGCAACTTAAGTTCGGTGAACTTAATTGTCTGACCTCGCGCATGGGTGCACTCACGCGGGGCGTGCGTGCGTGTGTGTATTAGATAGATGCAGGTATATATTTCAAATGTTGCTGCATCTTAAAGCCGTCCTTTTGATTCCACATTATTCTCATATTTTCCACTGCTTCATTACATGACTCTACAATCTAGGTTGTTCTTCTGCCCCTTTCCCTGCCTACATACATTATGTAAATTATAAACAACTTCGCTGCTTTTTCTTCGGTTATTCCCTGCTCTCACTCCTCTGTAGATATTTTTCAAAGCCCATTGTTTGTTCTACCTCCCCCAAGATCTATCTGACATTACTCCAACTCATGGTGACCACTCAGTTCTCTGACATCCATTGCACTGATAGAGGACCCCTCACTATTTTTCACACTAACCTATACTGTCTCACTTACTCATTACTTCATGTGTATTTGTATGTTCTTTCAACTGGTCTGCATGCTCCTTGAGGATAGAAGTTACTTTTTATGTCTCTTACCTCTCCAGCAGATTTTATCAGAGGACTGGGCAGAAAGGAGGCCCTATAAATACATGGTTAGTTACAAGAAGTTTTAAGTTCAATAGCAAACCTATTTTTAAAGGCTCGTGTATATATTTGTTGCTTTTGTTTTAAAATAGAGGAAATTTTTATAAACAAACAGGGCTTTATTTCAAACACAGAATTACAGAGACATCAGACTTCAACACTTAAAATAATAATCAAATACTCAAATTGAGAAAGATCTTCAGGGTCATGCAATTTAACTCCTTACTTGACCAATAAGGGAAATGAGACCTAGTGAAATGCTGTACTTGGCCCAAGTTACACAGGAGTAGAATTAGCACTAGAATCCAGGGTTCACATTTCCCAGGTGATTGCTAAAAGGGACCGGATGACGCTCTACTGTTTCCAACTATGTAGAGGTGACTTTTCCCCTCCCGTTGGGCTCCATCCCACACTTCCCCAGTTCTTCTCTTCTTCTTTCTTTTTTTATAGTTCAGAATGTGGACCTCACAGCTAAATCATTCTCAGAAGGTCCTGAAATAACCTCTTTCCTCCTGAAGAAGAGAAAAGAAAGAGTTGATCAAATGTCTTTCTCTTTCCCGATCCCTTTGGTCCCTCCTGATTTTCTGCACACTCTGGCTCGAACTGCCCTGCGTGTCTGTGGAGAGACAAACCCTGCCAGATTTTGCATTCAGAAGTTTTAGGTTTTATTAGAAAGAGCTGTAACACTTTGACCACAGCACATCAAGCCGTCTGACATGAAACCACATGGCCAACTGAGTGCCTTTGAACCCATAATTTGACGCTTGTTTTTATTTTTAAAAATTCATTAATCTTCATTAGGTATCCCGCTCTCCACCCAGGTCAACAAAGCCATTTCCCGAGCTCGGCATCTTTATTGGGCAGAAAAAAATATATATATCTTTTTTCTGATCACTTGGGTGAATGAGCATACACACTCACAAAAGCATGGTTCCTAAATATTTATTATGTAACATATGGTGGAAAATTAAAAAGACCTGCTGTAGTCACTTTGATAACTGGCCAACAGGCCCTCACTGGTGGTGCCGCCTGGTGGTCCACTACTGCTAGAGCTGCAGCTCAGGACAAATATGCTCTCAGAACTGATTAAATGTGACTTTTCATGCTTCTCTGAAGCTGGCTAATGGAACCCCGCGTGATGATGCAGAAAGCAGCTTGCATTGCAACACACTGTAATCTGGCTGGAATTAAATGAGCTTAAATAACAAATGCTCAGATCGTGGTTACTAATTAAGAGTGATGCCAGAATGCCTATAAGTTTTACATATGTTCCTTGTTTGGCTGAAATTTTGACAATGAGTAATGCAACACAGACTTGGCCACCTGACCTTCAGGCAGCCGTGCTAGTGAGTGGGGAGCTCAGATCCCAGGGAAAACCTTAAGACTGTGAGTCAGATTGTGCCCTAAAGACTGCTGCGCTGTCCAGGGTGACCAGCCAGGCATGAGCGAGTGAGTGTGTGTGTGTGTGTGTGTGTGTGTGTGTGTGTGTGTGTGTAGTGGGGCAGACAGGGGGTGCTTTGCCTCAAATGGGATCAGAAGAGATGTCAAGGCCAGGAACTAGGAGAGGCATAAATAGTAAAGTCCTTTACCCATTATCAGCTAAATGCATTTATGTGTCTTACAAATATTTTATACCCAGCAAACAAGGGAAGACTGAATTCAAAGAGAAATCTCATGGACTATGTGGCTTCTCCAGTGACCTGCTTGGAAGATGTTCCCTATAGCGAGACCATAAAAGTAGACAGCTTCAAGTATAGGACCAGCTCCTACAGCACCAAGTTCACTACTGGACAGATGTCGCCCCTTCTCCACCTCCACATTTCTTCCCCTTCGGCTTTGCTCGTTGCTGCTTATTATCTTTAATTCTTTGTTCTAAACCTTAGCCCTGCTTCCTGGCATGTGATGATTCCGGGCACACAACAGACTTCTTTTCCTTGGTCTTGGGACTTTGTTCTGGTTTCTACCTCAGCACATAGTCAGCACTGGGGTGCAATCTCGTCTTAGGAGACTCACTCTTTCTTTGCCAGTCTGGCTTCCCCACAGCCCCCTGCCCTCAGTTGTATCCTTGATATTAAGACGACGTTTCAATTGCTATTAATCTTTTCTTTCCTTTCAAGTTTTAATAAAGAAAAATAGTTCTTATACCTCTGTCTCTATCTTACTCTCAGCCTGCTTCTTATGTCTATATTACCTGCCCGGGCCCCAGGGGACCCTTCCCCTCCGAGAACTTTGCAGAGACTCTCTCATCACAGTTTGGTGGCAAAGAGCCTAGTCTTTACATCAGACAAACCTATGTTGTAATTTTGGGCTTTTCTCTGCTGGGACAGATGACTTTTTCTGAGTCTCAGTTTTTCCTCTATGAAATGTAGGTAATACCTACTGCACAAAGTTATTGTGAAAATTAAAATACATAATGTACATACCACATTTAGCACAGGGCTGGTGCAAACAGGAAGTCAAAAATAGTAATTAATAATATTATTACATTAACATGTCTCTCCGTTTCTGGTTACTTTCCTTATGACCTGAATTTTTGGTGTGAGTCACAGTATTGGATGGTAGGGAGCAGAGATGAATGCTCCCATTTAGCTGATTATTGGATATTCTAAAACTTCTTCAGGACAATACAACAATTGGGCCATAGTTATTATCTTCTAAAATCAGACTTTGATACATTTTTTTTTAAATACATCAGACCATCTTTTTCCTCATGTTGGACCAGCTAGAACAGAGTCTCTCCCACATTACCAGAGCACGGAGAGTGTGACCAATTTGACCCAAAGTAAACATTACTATTGAGTTAGGGACTTGGGAATTCCAAGACCAAACAGCAACTTGAGTTACTGTAGAGTATGTAAGACAGATGTGAAGGTCCAACAATATACGTTCCCTCTGTGCTCAAGCTGCTGAACCGTAGAAGACAGCTTTAACTAAAAGGACAATCGACCGCGGTCCCCTGCAGGGAGCTGTGTTATATGAATGGAGTGAGTTTTAATTTTAGTCTGCAGATATGAGCTCTGTAACATAGCACCACTGTCACCAGCAGGCCCCGGCTTGGTCACAACGGTTCTACTTTGTAACCCTAGCAGGTGGGCGTCAGAGTCTTGTGTTTCAGTGTATTAAATATTTACCAACAACCTGTTGGCCATATGTCATTGGAACGTGTGTGGTGACAGACTAACTACTCGGCACCTTTTCTAGTGGATTCTATAGGATCCGCAGGGCTCTGCAGGCTCACCGATGCTTTCTAATAACCAAGTCTTTTGTTCTGTTTTTGTCCTCCTGTTCCCTAAGCTGGTGTCAATATCATTTGCAGGGTTCTGAGGGAGTGAATATGTCCAGTCATTCCCCTTCTATATTTTTTATTCCTAGGGTGCCATGAATGATATCACTATTCCTTACTCATTGTTTATTTATCTGACAGTATTTGCTGTAACTATTGTACAGGCGCAGAAGCATTTTTCTGGAGAAAATGAAAGTATTCTGAGAGTTTAATTCTGCTTGCGTTGCTTATTTGCCAATGAGTTCTGATGCATTTTATGCTGTTTTAAGGAAAACTCACCTAAAATCATGAACTTTGGATTTAGACATGCCAGGTTTTCCAATGGAAAGCCATTCCCTGGAGAAAATGCAGCAGTTTATGACAATAAGCACCACTTCAGAAATGGTTAAAATAAACTGCATATCCAACTGGAATTGACAGATCCTATATGGGATCATATATTCTCCATTATAATAGCTCTGCTTCAGCACAGATTAAACTCAACAGCTGGTTTTTGAGGACTAATGTGCCTCTGCCAGGTATGACACTGCAAAGATCAACATTTCTGCTCTTGGATTATGAAGCTGGTCCATCAACTTTTTAAAATTAGTAACTTCTCTCCCACATCTTAACTTATATGAAATGACAACAGTTTTCATTTCTAAAGACACTTCCTTAAAGCAAACACACTTTTACGAGTTTGTAAATTCATAGCTTTATCAGCTACACATGGCCAACGTGAGTTTTCGCTCTCCCACTCTCTTTATAATCTACAGTCTTTGTTTAGTTACAATAATGGATCTACATTTGCATTTTAATTTACTGTTAGTATATGAGATATTACTGACTTATGATTCTTCAAGGAACCTGGATATTGTGTCATTTTCCATGATGCAGAGGAAAAATGACTCTTGATCTGAATTTAAGCTTATTAAAGACACTAGTGGTCAATACTTCTCAGATGACACTTACTGTTTTACATGTATTGTGTGAAATGAAAACATATCATTAGTTCAGAGTTTTAATCTAGTCTGAGTTTGAGAATCAAAGCAAGAAGGGCCCTAGAGAGTAAAGTTTGGGCCAGATTTCAGTCATGACTTCAATATCTGTTTTCCTCACAGTTCAGTACCATATATACAGAGGGTGCGAAAAAAAGTATACACATTTTAAGAAAGGAAAAAAAAAACTATTAAAATTGTAATACTCAATATATACTGTTAATAAAAGATGAATACAAATCATGTGTATATATTTCTTTAGCACTCCTAGTGTGTGTATGTGTGTGTGTGTGTGTATGTATTCAATATTCTTAAGTAATTGTGTTTTAAGAATATCAAAACCCTGATAATGTAAGTGATAATAAATGATGTGAGGGAATAATTTATTGGCCCTAGAAAATCATAACTGTTTAATATCTCAATATATTAGAATGTAGTATACATAATAGGAAGCACAGTTTTTTGAACCAGCTTAGAGCAGGCAGAGGTTGAAAAAAATGAGACTTCAATATTAATAAAACAATATGCACTGGTTGTATTATATGTGACACTTTATGTTGCCATCAGTTTAGTGTTTGATCGCTGCATAATGTTTAAGTGCTTAAGAAATGAGGTATTCTGATTAGTGGAGATGTAACATCAGTGGAGAGTTCTCAGACATAAGAATTAAGTGACAAAGTTGCTATTCCTGCTGGTTTTACTACTTAACTTTAAAGATTTTCCATATTTGATCTCATTATTTTGTTATGATTAAAATTAAGAAATTGTACAGACATTGCTGATTTCAAAACAATTGGTTGATCATAAGTGATTGCACTAGCAGCTGACATTTATGTTATATTTATTAAGTATTAAACACTTTCTAAGTATTCTCCATATATTTACTCAAACACCCCTAGTTTGTTTTGGTATTATTATTATATTTCTTCATTTTACAGTTGAGGAAACTGAGGCACAAACACAATAACTTAATTGCACATAGAATCAGGCATAAGTAGGGAGAATTCAAATATTCCAATTCCTTCCCTTGTGTATTTGATTATTCTGGGCATATGTCACTGATTCATTAATTTGGTTAATTCAACTGTCTTTACCCAGGGTTTGCTCTGAGTGGGGTATGGTGCTCTGTATTGCATGACAGCAGGCACACAATTAGTGACCACAAGAGATTGTAACCCAGTGAAAGAGAAAGATAACCAAGTAGATAATCGTACTTCAGGACTATGATGGCATGCTAAGGAACACATCATAGGAAGACATAGCCTTGGTACTATCCATGTAAAACGTGTTGTGTGTGTGTGTGCACATCCATGTGTACATGAAGATTAAGAATATGGTAAAGGTTGGGAGGAGAACAGGTAGAGAGCAAGAACATTCCAGGCTGAAGAAACAATACTGCAATGCTTTCTGTGAGTCACTGAAAATTACTCATTTTGGCTGGTGCATATTTGGTGGTTGAGGATGAAGTGAGTGATTGAGAAATGAAAAGAAACTGGAGACGCCTACAACAGCCAGATGACAAAGGTCTTTATTTTAAGCTATGTTAAGGAGTTTGGATTTTATCTTAAAAGCAATCTCCCCCTACCATGTCTATGTCATTCATTATTAATCATCTATGACAACGAACTTCAGAATCCTTTTTAACACAGCTCTTTAGGTAGCCAGTAAAAACTAGTAGGAATTGTCAATGAAGTTGAGTTTATAAATGTTATTGTTCTCAATGAAGTTCTAGAAACATTATTTCATTTTATCCCTATTTTAAAGATGAGGAAATTGAGGTTCACTGAATTAGAAAGGTTACATTTCTTCCATTTAGACCCGAGCTAAGAAAAATGTACCCCTTCTTATTCTCCCAAGATGAGAACTTCAAGTCCTTGAGTATATCAGTCCAAGACGGGGTTGAGCTCCACACTCCAGCCATCTCGGAAAAACCAAGTCCACTGCAGACGCAAACACATTTTTTTTATGTCAGCTAACGGTTGGGCTATTTTGCTTTTCAGATCCTAAACACAAAAATGTTCGTTTCACTTCCTGCTGTCTTGGATAAGAGATCTTGTTGTCTCCAGTTGAGCTCGGATCATTAAGGAACTGACTTTGTTTGTTCATAACTCTAGCTGTTGGGGGGTTGGATAACATCTATTTTCCAGCTTCTCCTCCATTCCTTTACACAGCTGATTCTACACCCCATCTTGGACAACAGAACTTGAATGCCTCTAAAGAGCTTCAAACACAAAAGGTTTATCTACAAGAGTGGGGCTAAGAGAATTTCCATACCCAAATGTCATTGCTCTCTTCCACGGGTGAAAAGAGAATGGTCTGAAACTTTTGTTGCTGCAATTTGTGAAAATAAAATCAAGTTAAAGCTACACAGATGAAGAAATTAAGGCTCAGATATTGAATGAATTTCCCCACAGTCACAGAGCTGTATAATGCATGGTCAGGGTTTGAATGCTAGTCCCAGTGATTTCACACCCTGTGTGCTAGCCCTCATACCAGGTGGCTGCTGGAATACACCTACGTCTCTGAGGAACAAGATGCTGTTTTCCGTCATGATCACTACGGTATTATGGGAGGCAGCCTGGACTTGAGTCATACTCTGTGACCAGACTGACGTGACTTTGAATCCCAGCCTTGCTATTTGTAAGTAGCGTGATCTCAGGCAAGTTGCTTATCCTTTCAAATTCATTTTTCTTACCCATGTAGTGCTAATCTTGCTTATCTGGCTGGCTTGTTGGGAGATGCATTAGATTAGCATTTTTCAAATGTGAGGGTCCACAGAATCACCTGGAGGACTTGTTAAAACACTGAGTGCTGACTTCATCCCAGAGTTTTTGATTCTGTGGGTCAGGAATGGGGTCTGAAAAAGGGGTCTGCCTTTCTTACAAGTTCCCAGGAGGTGCTGACACTGCTGATCTGGTCAAGTTTCCATTAGGGGAGAAAAGGCAGAAGGGAAAGCTATTCACTCAATTAGTAAAGATGCTGTCACCTAAGGCAAGTCTCAAAGGGAAACCGTAGGGGCAGTAGATTCTGAAAGAGGGGCAGTGCAGGAATGCTGAGGCAAGTGGGTGGATCACAGGAAGGGAAAAGGAGGAAGATCAAAATCAATCAAAGCTCAGCAACTACTTGTATTGTCAATGGCAGACCTAGCTGTGACTTCAGATCTGTTTCCAGGCTGTTTCCTAGGCAGTTGCTTTATTAGCCTTCCCTGAACACTGACTGTGGACAGTCTTCATTCACTTTCCAATTTGCAAAGTGCAGCCACATAAGTATCTCACTTGTTCATCTCCATAAACCTGCATTGTGCCGGCTAGCTAGCATTTTCATTTAGTGGATTTATAAACTGAGGCCCGAAGTGGTTCAGGGCTTCCCAAAAGTCTAACAGATAATGAAGATTTAGAATTTAGATCTTGAGTTCTCCAATTCCACATTCCTTTTTTCCCCTCTCAATGCTGACTTCTTCTGTCTCCCTTCTCAAAGTGGCCAGTCTCTGAACAAAGAAACTAGCCCCAAGAACAAAGGTTGATGTATTCAGAATTGGGTCCTAATCCCACGCATTTTTTACACCTTCAGGTGATAAGCATAATTGAGTTGATCCTTTTCCTTCCACTTCTGAGCACTGGGTGTCTCTTATTTGCATAACCTTCCGCCCAGGCAGAGCCCACACTGACAGCCTGGGCGAGTCCTGGAGTAGCACTGGGATTTTCCGGGATCTGATCAGCCTGCTTTCTTGCCTTTTCATAACACTTACTCTTTGAGGATGTACATGCAGCTTTCTCTTTGCATTATTTAAGAGATGGTTTCCAGTAAGGGAAACCGTTGAAGTCTAAGTTTCCCTGTGATGCTGGTTTTAGGAATTTCTAACTTAAAAATAAAATTGCTTCTTGCTCCTTCACTCATTTATTTGCTGAAATGCCAGTAAATGGTAGCAATGCTTTCCCCAAACTGAAGCCACTGCTGTGAAAACATGGGGGACTCATCTTCCATGGTCAAATTCCATGGTGTATAACATCTCCTGTGAGAAAATACCAGCTCTAGTATTTTCTAGTCCAAGGTCTAGTCCAAGACCCTCTGTCACAAGCATGGTTGGCCTTGTAAATGATGGATGATTGATGCTTGATGGGCTTTTGTATTCCTTCAGCACCTACCATAAGGATGAGTAAGAAACCATTGCCAACTTTGGGAGAATATAGTCCTAAGGGAGAATTTTTTACATCCTCTATATATTTTATGTAAAATCTGAAGGAGGAACACCTTTTACTGTCAGTCTCATGGCATCAGAAACTGCACTTATAGATGTTAGTTTAATTGGGAAAATAATTAGGTCTTCTTAGTTTGAAAAAGCCCATCCTATTTTCTGCAATCTCCCTGTATGTCATTTTCTTTCCTTTTCAAATTTATAGGACTTTATTTCCTATTTCTTTTTCTTTTATTTTCTTTCTTTCTTTTTTTTTTTTTTTAACTTGTCACCCTTTCTTACAGTGTATCAGAGTTGTTGTACAGTGTGTGGCAGTCTCAAGATGCCCTCTATCTTTTGCTGTCTTTGAATACAGTTGGGAGAAACCACAAATACCCATTTTCTAGTGTTTTCTTCCCTGTGGATCGAGCTTTAGTAGCAATATTCCCCTGCCTCTCACTGACTCCTTCCCAGGGTAGAGGAGAGACTTAAGCTAATGGGTGTGTTTAGTCCCTTTTCCTTCTTTTTATTCCGGGGAGCCCACATGCTTGCAGAGGGCATGAGCTTAATGAGAAAGACCCTGTTCCTGCATGCAGAAACCTACAGATTTCCGAAACTATCTATGACTGCATAGACACCTGCTAATTGTGGAGTTTAGTATAAAGAAGCCCACTCACCAACAGGTGTAACCTACATTCTCCCAGTTCAACTTTCTCATTTATAGGGATGATATTTTGGGGCCTATCTGCTTTATTATTCTGCCTTATTTCTCAATATGTTCAGACCTTGGGTGTGGAAGAGTTAATGGTATTATTTATTGGACTCTGTCAAGACCCGACAAATAGAAATGCCCTATGTACTTAAAGTGCTTATGCTATTTAATATGAGAAGGTCACATGTTGCTTATTCAACAGATGTGTTCACTGAGTGTCACATCTGTGCCCAGCATTATGCCTGGGCCTAGTGATATGGAGATAAGATTCCTTCCCCGAAAAAGTTTACGGTCCAGTTGGAGGGACGCCATGCCAATAGGAATTGCCTTGCACTGTGATCTTTGTTATAACAATCAAAGTGTGTACAAAGTGTAAGGGAAACTTCAAAAACAAAAACAAAACAAACATGTCATTGTAGAAACCGCAAGGCTGGGAATTTATACACACTCCCACACTTAAGAAACCCTAGAGTCAAGATTTCCACTGCATAATTTTCTTTTTCCCAACTCACAATCCAGTATTCTTTTGCATTCTCCTTTTCATGTCACGTCAAGGAAGATGTTGGGCTCAGTATTCTCGGCTCCGCAGTTTGGCATATTTAGGTTCCAAACCAGGCTCTGCATCTTTGTTTGTAGGCTTTGGGTGTTTTAACTTTGTCTTCAGCTTAGTTTTGTCCTCTGGAAAATAGGAATTAAATAGTACCCATTCCTTGGAGTGGCTGGGTAGAATGAATATAGTAATACACGTCAATGCTTAGCTTGATACCTGGTACGGGGTAAATACTTATTAAATAGCAATATTAATTTTAATTATTATTATTATTATTACCTTACTGTTCATTCAGTATTAATTCAACAAATCTTTACTGAGCACATGTTGTATGGCAGGCATAGTTGTAGAGTCTGGGTATCCTCAGGGAATATAACGGAGTGAATGAAGACGATAGATTCTTCCTAGTCCTTAGGTATCTTCTCTAGGTTTAGGCCTTTTTCTCTTTTGATGGATCTTCATTCTGAAGGTTTGTAGGTAAGTTTAGACAGAGTAGTGGGTATTTGGAAGCTATTCAAGTGGGTTCTAATCACAAGTGGCTAATTTTCTTTCGGGGGTGTGTGGCTTCAGCCTGGGACATGTTCACCTTCATGTACTCTTTGTACATGTGAGGATAAATTTTGTAACCATGTGTTCCAGTGAATTAATCACGACCAATCGTCCGACGTTGATGAGAACCAAACTACCTACTTCCACACACCTTACTATTCTACATTAGCATGACTTTTTGCTTCCACTGTTTTCTACAACACCCAGTCAAACCAAAGGACCTACCTTTAACCAGACCGTCAAACCTTATACATATATATATATATATATACACACATATATACACACACACACATATATATATAACCTTATATATATATATATATATATATGTGTATATATATACATATATATACATATATATACATATATACATATATATGTGTGTGTGTGTGTGTGTGTGTGTGTATATATATATATATATATATATATATATATATATATATATAACCCAGCCTTGCCCTTCTAACTTGAGGCATGATTTTTATCTCTGTTGAGGTAGTGATCTCTCAGGGCAGTAAGCAATAAACTCAGTTTTGCTTGATCAATAGGTTATGTTGGTGATGTTTTACAATGCAACAGAAATATAATCTAGCTTTGTCATCATGATTTTATCTAGCTGTCTTAATTTGGGGAAAAAATCCCTTAATTTTTGTCAGCCTGGGTTTCCTAAAGGGACATAATAAGGATAGAATGAATTTATAGCATTGTTCTGAAGATTAAATGAAATGAACCACACCACGTTCATTCAGCTCTGAGCTGCGGTGAGCGCTAAGTAGCAGTGAGAAAAGGAAACATCATGGTGTGTGAGCCGTCTGGCCCTCACGCTCGTCCTTGGGATCTGGTAGCTGCGTTCTAAAAGCCGACTTTACACTACGGCTACAGGAAGCTCATGAACACATGGCAGTTTGGGGTGTACCACTTGGTCCTCTAAGTGGAGACAAAATTCAATACTGGCAGAGTTCAGACATTCCGTCTGATCTTTTCCAAGCATTTCTCAGATCAGCAAATTTGGACAAACTGGGAAAATCTTAAAGAAATAAATTTTCAGAAGAAACAAGCAGAGGAACCATTTTGACACGACAAAGCTGTTCATACTGGTGTCAGAATGGGTTGCCAACTGGCTTCATTTAACTTAACTCTTGGTCCCAGACAGACAGGCTCCAAGAGCTGGGGTTGGGATCTCTCAGCAGCCTGGGAGAAGATTCTGTAACTTGATGAGAACATGCATTTTGCAGCTCTAGGCAGAAGGAAATGGGGCTTTAATTGAGAAATGCCACTTTTTGGGGGAACTTTGCCTCCTACTCTGAGAAGAAGAAATACGTAGATAATAAGAATTTTGACTCCTTCTGCCATTCAGAACTTGGTTGGGATTTTACACATCTTCAATGAAATTGCCTCTCCCTCTAAGTCTGCTTTGGATTATTGAATGTTTAACGGATTAATATATCATTCAACATATATCTATTGAGCACCAACTCCGTATGAAGCATGTTATTCCTCAATATGCCTCTAGTTATATAGGATAAGTAAATAAAATTATCAAAATTTATTGTGTGAAATGTTACAAAACGTCATTCCCAGGTGGACTTGGAGGGAAGGCACTAACCTGGGAAAAACACAAACCTTAGTGACATATTTGTAATCTGCTCGATTTTTAATTTATTCTGACTCACTAAAATAAGACAAATAAGATAATTACAATCTTTCTCTACCATGCCAAACCAGAATAGATGAGGATAATTAGCAATGGATAGCTTTTAACCAGTCTGTTATTACATGTTGTCAGACTGCAGCTAAATCAGAGTCCTAAAGTATAACACCAGCATGACAAACGCTTGATTATAGAAAAGTGTGGCCTACTGCATTTTCTTGTTAGAATTATAAATAGTCCAGGACATGTCTATACTATGGAAATTAGTTAGATTTCAGGATACTTGATATTGTTATTGCCTGACCACCAAATTGGAGGGCATTTTGCCTGGTAGAATGGTCTATATTGGGTAAGAGTAGAAAGGAGTCAGAAATGCTTAGTGTATGCAATCTTCGTGCTACTAAATTTTGCATAATCCTTTGTTACACTAGGCCAGTTGTTACAAGTGTAATGTCACCTATATTCTCCTTTCAAGTGCCTTCAACATGATCACTGAAAAATTAATCAAACTTTTTTTTTCTAAGCCTATAATGCCAAATAATGAGTATGATTTGATTTTTTTCTCCTCTCCTAAATTTATCTGGTTGACTGATCGGAATCTACTGACAAGTTGTTTTGGTTATAGGTAGTATCTAAGTTTCGATTCTGCTGAAAAAATAACTCAAGACAGGGTCTTCTGAGCCTAGAAGGTGGCCCCAGGAAGCAGGGGTGAAGAATCTCAGAGAGTGAGACAGAAGGAGGGAAGACAAAAAAGTCATGTTACTTTGGTTGTTGAGGCAGCTGCTGGGGCATCTGAGAAATCTGAGAACATCACTCAGAAACAGCCATCTGAAGGAAGGAGGCTGGAGTATACATTTACCCACCAGCTCCTGCCTCCATTGGTTGAGTATTACCCCCAGGGACATTCATTCCCTGCATTTCTAGGCTTCATTTCCAGTTGAATGACTCTTGTTTCCTCAGAGAAGTCCTCCTGGCAGAGCGAAATTCAGAGAATGCTAGTAGAAGGAGGTGAGTCTCAGCAATCTGGAAATCATCCACTATAGCTGCACAGGAAATCAAGGCGGGACCAAGGGGTTTTAAGGAGGGAACCAAAGGCATCTTCTATAGGTACACATGGCCTTTCTTCTTTAGACATCTTAAAGAGGGGATATCCTCTCCCTCATAGTGAGTGCCAAATCAAACCAGATTTCTTGGAAGAAATCATCTTCATTGGCCTGGCATAAATATCACTGTATTCTCAAAAGCGGCTATGAAGTGTCAAAGAAAATACTTACTGTTAAAATGAGTTGCTAGAAGCATGTATAATTCAGTATGTCTGCATCAAGGAACATTTTTATCACCTCAGCTTCTCTAAAAAAGGACAAGGAAAAAGAGGAAGTAAGAGTTTGTCCATGTTGTGGCGGTAGAAAGCGTATTTGTATCACTTATGGCCACAAAAGAAGCTTGGGAGACCATCTTCATAATGATTTAGCACACCAGGCCAGGTTCCTTTCTTTTTTCTGTAGGAAATTTGGTGGGTGCCATAGGCAACCACTGGAGTAAAGTCAACCACAAGGCTGACTTTCTCCTCCTCCCATTTTCCCACTGAGCACATCTGTACAAACCTGGACATTTACGTCCAATCTGAAGAAGTAAATAAACTCACTGTTTACTTCAATGTCAGCAAGACCCCTACAGTGAAGAGTTTTTTACAGATAGAGTTCAATGCAAGCTACTCTCTGGAAGGGCAGTCTAGGATGTCAGAGGGGATGGAGGGCTTGTCTTACCCGAAGGCAAGGAGCAAAGGCTTCTCTTTACTCTTTCATTGGTATAAAAGCTTAACGAGTCTGAAGTCCTTTTTGCAAATGGTTTCAAAGACTGCAGGGTTCGGGGGCGGGTGGGGGTAAAAAGATAGCATAGCAAATAATGACAATTCTGATATGCCTAAAGTCTTGTGAGCTCCTCTGATAGACTTATCTCAAGGCTGGTGGGAGAGGTGGTGTGACTCTGAGCCCAGGAGAGTAAACACGGGGGATTTCTAGACATACATCTTCTGTAGAGCTGCTTTGCTGTTATGACATCGGAACTAGTCTGTAGAGAGCAGAGGAGAAACCAGGGGCAGAAAAATCCACAAAATGATAAATGACCCCAGAGCTGATGGATTGCATCCCAGCATTCCCTGGACACAAAACTAGCAACACTTTCACACAGCCCCAAGCTGAAAGATAAAAACATTTTATCTCTTCCTTTCCAGTTTTTTTGTTTCCTCCCAGTGAACAAGATTGTAATTTATTTTTTTAATTGTACCAATGTTTATTTTTTATTTTATTTTATTTTTTAAAAATTTATTGGGGTGACAATTGGTAGTAAAATTACATAGATTTCAGGTGTACAGTTCTGTATTACATCATCTATAAATCCCATTGTGTGTTCACCACCCAGAGTCAGTTCTCCTTCCATCACCATATATTTGATTCCCCTTACCCTCTGGTAACCACTAAACTATTGTCTGTGTCTATGAGTTTTTGTTTCTCATTTGTTTGTCTTGTAATTCTTAAGTGACCCTCAGCCTAGGTCAAGCAAAGCATCTGCCTGGCCCATGATAGGTGCTCAATAAATATTTGTTGAAAGATTGAATAGTGCATTATGGTGTAGTATACAGTCAAATAGACCAGGAGTGGGGGAAAAAAATAATGTAGTTCTTGCCCAGGCTCTGTGACTAATAACTTCTCTCCCTCTCAATTTGTTTATTTATAAAATGAAACATTAATTGAGCCCCTGCAGTGAACAAAGCTCAGTGGTATGAAAAATATAGTGAAGAAATTCAAGTTTAAGAAGTCGTGTTTGTCTTCAAAAAGAATGATACTTTCCTAGGAGAGACATTTATGAATAGTATAGTGATGAAGAGGTTAGACATGAGTCACTGTGACTTGGATACAAAACTCAGGTCCCCCCACTCATCAGTAAAATGGAGATAATAATAAGCTACTCCAAGGGTTGCTGTGAACACAAAATAAAATAATGCATTTGAGACACATGTCACTGGCACATAGCATTCAATAAATATTAGTTATTAATATTGAGTAATTATGGACAAGTGATTATAATAAAAGCCAGATGCAGTGAGCATATAAGATAGTCTTTTGAGTGATTGGAGAGGATGGAAAATTTTATATTAACTGACCCTGTGAATGGAGTAGGATAGGGTGTTTGCGGGACACTTCACAGTTGCTTTTCATTAGGCTCATAAAGCATGAGAAAGATTTCAGCAGAGAACGTGATGTGGGGAAGAAGCCTTCCTAGGAAGAGAGAGGCAGTATTATCAATGTCACAATAAGGGAAATGCATCATTTAGACATCCTGTGATGAAGAGAGTGTTGGCGTTATTGGAGAGCCTATGGAAACTTTACAAGTAGCACTTATACTGTAATAATTTTTGCTTCCTGAGGGAACAAATGGACTATTATTATTCTTAAGTGTGTCAGATACTATTAGCTACGCACCTAATTTAATCATTACCCTTCTTCCTCCTCCCTTGCCACTAGAGCTCTCTTTTGGTAAAAGGTATCAAGGTGCCCATTTAAAAATGTTCATCACCCCGATCCTTTCCACCTAGACAAGTCTATATGATCCTGTTCCAGCCAATGAAATTCAAGCAGAATTCTAGTGGGTGTGGGGAGGCGTCTGGAGAAGACATTATAATCCTGACAAAAAGGAATCTGGCAAGCAACTTTTGCCCTCACTTGCTGACAATTGTTCTCTGCTTTTGCACTGAACACAGAAACAGTGTCAGGAGGAAAAGCCATCGTGCAAAATGAGGACAAAACGCATACACTATGGACGGGAGAGCAAGACACCGTGTCGCCCTGAAAATAAGACCTAGCAGGACCATCAGCTCTAATGTGCCTTTTGGAGCAAAAATTAATGTAAGACCCAGTCTTATTTTACTATAATATAAGACTGAGTATAATATAATATAATATAATATAATACCATGTCTTATTTTTGCTCCAAAAGACACATTAGAGCTGATGGTCCGGCTAGGTCTTATTTTCAGGGAAACACGGTACTAGAATGAGTCTGTATTTTTGACAAAATCCTTGAAGAGCCACACAGGCACTAAGCTGTGTGTCTCAGACTTCTTATTGCAGGAAAGAAACAAAGTCCTATTTGGTTAAACTGCTATAATCCTGTCTCTGTCGCAGGCAATTGAATACCATTGTTTTTTTCCTAAATTTTATTATTCTATTTTATTTTATTTATTACTTTCACGTGTACAAAACAATGTTATAATTAGACATTTCACCCCCTCACAAAGTGATAACCCCCCCAGTCTATTGCCCCTTTGACATTGTATATATCTTTAAAATTCCCTAGATTCTATTCCCTATGTTGTACTCCATATCCCGTGACTATATATATATATATATATATATATATATAAAATTATAGTTGACATACAGTATTATTCAGCTTCAGCTTCGGGTGTACAGTGCAGTGATCAGGCATCTACACCATCCATGAAGTGGCCTCCCTAATAAGACATGTGCCCATCTGACACCCTACACAATCTTTACAACATTATTGATTGTATTCCCCAAACTGTCTTTCATATCCTGTGGCAATATTGTAGTTGCCAAATGTGCTTTCTAATCCCCTCCCCTTCTTCCTCATCCCCAACCTCTCCCATCTAGAATACCATCTTAATTGATATAGTAGCTAGATAGGTCTTGGTTGTGGCATCTTTTCCTTCACCATCATAGGCTTCTAAGTACACAAAAGGAGACTATGTAACACTACATTTTCTACTTGAGGTTCCTTTGTTTAGGCTCTTTTTAGTACGTATATTTCCTTAAATAGATTAAGGAAGAATTTGTTTCCTTGAATCCAGAATGCATGCAGCAAATAAGTTAGAGAAGTTGTAATAAAATTTCGTCATTGGAGGTGATAGTTACTGAAAACCAAATCTAATTTATGGATCCAAAATCCTTGTCCCAAAGAAAGTTTTGAAAAGGGTTGAAAACACTCTGTCTTTTGCTGGGGAGGTCTTTCTAGAGTGACTCAGCCGTAAGCTGCAGACCAACCACCATCCAGTGAGCAATGCTTGCTAATGGACATTTTCACCTTCAGAGGGATGGATTATAGACGGTGGCACTTGAAACTGCATTTGATAAAAAATAAAAGACCCATGAAACTCCTTGATCGGTCTCAATCTCCTGGTTCACATCAAGTCGCTCAGATTCATGTCAATGGAAAACATAAGAACAAAGAGAGGAGAAGCACCTCTAATGCAGCAGATCCCAGGACAACAGGCAATGCAGGAAACTGGAATTAGATCACCGAGCGTTACCAAACGAAAACAATTGCACCTCATTCTGTAGGACAGACTGATTATCAGAGGCATTCCCAGGCTGAGGTTTATTATTAGTTATCAATAATTCTAGCTAATACTTGAGTACTCACTGTACTTCTGACCCTGTGTTATTTACTTTACCTGGATTATCTTTGAAAATTTTATGATAAACCTCATGGAAAGTCATTATCGTTAGCACTCTCAATGTGTGAGAACATCGAGGCTTAGAAACATGAATGGCTTTTCCAAGTTCATCCTTTATCATGAAACACTCTATGAACCTACTTGGTTCTTGCATATTGTATTTTGGATAATCCTATACTTGTGTTTTCACCTATTGTGCATTGAACATGTTCCAGTTAGTAGATCAAGTCCTATTGGTGAATGTTCAAGTTTTGCTGACAAATGGTTGCCCTAAAGTCCCACTCACTGCCCTTTTTGTTCAAAAATCCTAATAACAATCTTTGCCTAGATTCCTAATTGGGGTAAAGACACGGCTCCCCTTCCCAGATTCTTCTCTAGTCATTAATTTATTTTTTCATTATCTATTTATTTATTGATCCCCTAATATCTGCTAGATTAAATCTAGGTGGGGATGCAGAGAGGCAAACTCTGCAAGTGGAGTAAGTGGAGGTACACAGATAGAGAAAAGTAAATACGGCATGTCAAAGAAATGGTCAATTCAACTGGAGAGAGGCGAGCCTGGGTGACACAAGAACTCATCATTTTAGATGGATATAGATTCAAGGTCATCTCTGCAAATGAGTTTCTAGCTTCTTTAGTGATGCTCCTCTTATTGGGTAAGTTTTCTATCTTGGCTGGATGTGGCCACCTCCACATCTATTTAGTCTTCTAAATAGAAGAATACAAAATCGTCAAGAACACAACAGAATCTTTTTTGAGAAGCCACCCAGCACCTCAAGAGATGCAATAATATCTGCTCAAAACATTTGGGTATTAATTTTCATTATTTTAAAAACATACGGTCTTACTAATATGTTTGAGATATATTGGTTGATAGACTATGCATTGTTATACCTTGGTATGAAGTAATCACTTATACTTTACTTTTAAAAGTTGTTAAGTGCCTACTATGTGCCACAGTGAGCGATACAATGCTGATGATACAGAGATTCATGAGACAGTTTCCCTGGTCTCAGAGGTGGCGGTTAATTGGAGAGATAACATATCCAGATGATTTTAATAAAGTATTTTAGGTATGTTTATTTAGGTATGTTTATTTAGGTAAAGTATGTTTATTTTAATAAACATATGTTTAGAGTTCTATGATTATATCTGTCTTATAAATATCAAAGATTTCTTCCAGAGAAGGTGACATTTTGACTGGTTAGTTGGGGAGACAACATAGCCACATGATTTTAATAAAGTATTTTAGGTATTAAAATAAACATATGTTTAGAGTTCTATGATTATTTCTGTCTTGTAAATATCAAGGCATTCTTCCAGAAAAGGTGACATTTTGAGTAGCCTTTGAAATATGAATAGGAGTTTCCAGGGTTTGCCAGATAGAGCATTGTGAGTATGTTGAAGGTGGACAGTTATACACCGATGGGAGAGCCAAGTCCGGGAGGCAGGAAGGCTTGTCATAGTCTGGGAAGAAAAAGGAGTGTGGTCAGAATGTAGAGTGCTGGGGCCAGGGCTGGGAGACAAGATAGAAGGGCAAGTTGAGGATTTATTTTCAACAACATCAGATTCCCTCTCACCTCTGCTCCTTTCCCACAACTCTCTAAATCTTTAATGACCAAGACATTTCTGCTTTCATAATTTCAGGAAACCAACTGAAGGCAATTTATCATAGCAAATCCACAACTGACAACCCTCCTTAAAATTATTTGTTTTTAATATCTCTGTCCTGTTCTTGTAGTAGCACTTTGGGCTTACCGGAATAGCTGACACCCTAAGCATGGAACATCTCAGCAGAACTGACTTTACAAAAGGTCCTCACAATACCAAGAAGGAAGTATTCTACCTGTGCGGAGACCTATAATTTCAAACTTTAATAGTTTTTAAAAATACTTAACCATTGTTTTCATGAATATTTGACATGGCTTTCCTTCTTTCAGGAGAGATAAGACGCTGCGAGCCTTGAACTTCCTCCCCTTGTCTATTTGTTAAGTTAGAAGAGTAGAGAGAAAAATCATTGCAGGCTTTTTTTAGAATGGAAAATTTTATTTTATTCATTCTGATGTAGCTGAAAGAGGAGCTAAATGAATTCATATAAAACTTTTGAGAGGAATTCCACTTAGAGTTCAGATGAAGTGTGGACACCTTTAAGTTGAAAAGGACTTATTTTTAAGGGAAAATTTGGAAAATAGGTTTGGGGTAGATTTTCTCTCTCTCTCTCTCTCTCTCTCTCTCTCTCTCTCTCTCTCTCTCTCTCTCTCTCTTTTTTCTTTCATCACACTCTCTGTGTCTCTCAGTTCCTCCCCTTCTCTGTTTCTATTCCTCTCCCCTCCTAACCTCTCCCTACCAGGCAGGTGCACACATACTTGTATACTTGTATACACACATGAAGAATCTTAGTTCAGTGAAACCTCACTAAATAGTACATTTGGCAATTGGTGTATTCCAGAAAAGCGAGTTTCTTTTAGTGACAATGTTTCTGAAGTGTGGCACACTTCTCTGCCCTCTTCAAGTATAATAAATATAATTAAACCTTTCTGGTTAGACAACCACCTAGGTTATGACTTTTGGGTAATCCTTAAAGTCTGAGTTTGTTTACTTAGTTTTTTCCATTTCATTCTCTGCAACAAGATAACTACAGTGCTCTGGGTACCCCAAATCTCTACCCACTCTTCATTCAAGAGTACATCCTAAATTCCCATCCTCAACTGCTATTTGCTGCCCCCTGCTGGCCCCTGATGACAGTACCTTTCTACTTTGTTGTGGGGGTGCCCACCATAATTAACCCTTTGTTGGCTGCACAAATCCTTCATATTTAAATTTTGTATTAGTTCTCTCTACAGAAGAGAAAATACATTTTAAAAAGTATAAGTTGAATAATGTCATAGTAATTCCCAGCAAAATTCCAAAGTAGATTATTAAGTGTGTGGTTGTGAACACTTAAAAAGAAGTAATGGTCATGTGGAGTGAGCAACTGATCACTAAATGCACACGAAGCATATTAACCCTGCTAACCTCGTCTTCTTTTAGGTTAGAATTACTACCCTAGGTTAGTGAAATGCTGCAGGTGTTGATCATGTTGGTTTTGAATGGCATTTGGACTGTGTTGGTATCTTCATGATCCCTTTTCTTTTCTTCATAGTGTTTTCTTTGCTGGGGCATCAGTCTCTTCTTTATCCATGCTGAAACAGAGAAGTGTGAGCCAGAGGATTGTGGAATAGTATCAATGATCAGCTGAACAAATCTGAGCCCCATGAGGGCAAAGATGGAATTTTATTTTTTCAACTTTTTTTTGTGTGTGTCTTTCTCTCTAGCATATATACCACTGTGTAGCATACTTGTGTTAACAGCTTATTCAGTTTTAGTAACTAGCAGGATGGTGTTAGACAAGACACTTATTTCTTTGCCCTTTCTTTTTATCACCTAAATAATGAACGGATTAAACCAGATCTCTAAGGTCCATAGACAGTCTAAAATTTACTGTACGAAGGTATAATTTTCTGAATGAGGCTGAACTAGTTATACCGATGTTAAATGATCTCAGGTTTGAGAGATATTTTTGGAGGCTCTTTTTTGGTTTGTTTTTTTTTAGTAATTTTATTACTTCTGTCTCCTATGTGCTGGATGCGCTGTTAGCGTTTTATTCTGTCTATTCCAGTACTGATCATGCCTCTCCTACCTCTTAGTTGCTGATGCTAAACTTCTGTGTCTAGGAAACCAATACCAAAGCTTATTTTTCATAGTACTACACAAAAACGTTTAAGATCCTGAAGCCCTTTGACCTTTTATGGTGATCTGAGGTTGGGTCCAGTTTGTCTTGTGGCCTAAAGCACATGGCCTTTATAAGAATCATTTTCCTTTCTCCTCTCTCTCTCAAGTTCTGCTTTGCGGCTGTGTTTCAGGTAGATAACATTGCCATAAATCTTTAAATGAGTGGGACACATTATCAGTATAATCACTGATAGGCCACATCTTTATTTCTATTTAGAGCATAATCTGGTTCCATATGTTGACTGATTTGTGAATGAATCAGTGCATACATCAGTGAACAGGTATTAGCAAGGATTTCCCCTCAGCATGTGCAAGTTCCTAACCATGGAGATCCAAAGGAATGAAAGGCAGAGTCCTCAATCTCAGGAAGGCATAACACAAGTAATAATATTGCAGTTAAATTAAAAATATAAACACTGGAAGCCACAGAGTAGTGTGCGCTTAGCAGTCAAAAGCATAATTCAGAGATTCAGTGTCTTGACTTCAGAGGCCACAGTGGATCTCTTTGGTCAAGGAGCTTTCTGTGGAGGCTACTGGGGAGGAAGGTTCTGACACAGAGGTTTGCTATCTTGTTAACAGAGATGTGTTCAGTGTTTCTTCAGATGGATTGTATCTGCCATCTGTGTTCCCTCTGAGAGTGCTTGATTCCTTGTCCCTTCTCTTTTGCTCCAAGAAGTTTCCGTCTTTCCGTTCTGTAGCTTGGTGCTTATCTCACTTTCCTTGAATGGTGAGCCAGTTTGGAAGTTACACATATATTTTCTCTGATCAGCTAAAAATAGACTCCCTCATGCATACTGCTTCTCTATGAGCTATGATGTGGTAATTTTATGACCATTCAGGTTCAGCTTCCAGAACAGGGATGGGGTGTGGGATAAACAGCATGGACTCAAAGTCAGATGAACCTGGCTCTGAATCCTTCTCTACCACTTCTTGATTGTGATGTTCTTGCCAGTTTTTTAAAGCTTTCTAAGTCTTAGTTTCTTCACTGGTAAATACAAGATAACAAAGAGCTATGACTTCAGGGGGATAAATTTGGTAGAAGTACATATGATCAACTCCAGGGACGAGAGAAACTGCTGGGCAAGAGAAAACACCGGTCAAGAGATTAGAGTATGAACATGGTGATACG